>NC_087350.1:98018051-98351801 GCF_030014295.1 Loxodonta africana
CTCCCTCCTGCATTTGGCCACCACTTAACCTGTTTTCTGTCTTCTGGATAGTTGAAACAGGTGATAGGTATTCAGGCAATTACTATTCCGTTAAAAAAAAAAAAAAAAGTGGGCTTCCACACACAAATATGTACGTGACTTTATTTCTGGCAGCATTATTCCTAATAGCCAAGAAGTGGAAACAATCCAAATGTCCATCAATGAACCAATAAGTAAACGAGATGTGGTATATCCATACAATGGATAGTATTTGACCATAAATACTTCTGGATAGTTCATATAAATGTTGTCCTATGTGTCTGGCTTCTTTCACTTACATGTTTTTAAGATACATCCATGTTGTAGCATGTAAGAACCCCAAATTTGTTTTCTTTTCTTTAAATAGCTTTATTGGGATATAGTTCACATACCATACAGTTCATTTCAAGTGTACTATTTAATAGTTTTTAATATAGCCACTGGTATATACAACCATCACCAGTTAGTTTTAGAATATTTTCATCACCTCATTCATATACCTTTTAGCTTTCACCTCCCTAGTTGCCCCACCTTCTACTCCTAAACAACTAGTAACCTACTTTCTGTCTCTCTAGATATCCCTATTCTGAGCTTTTATATCAATGGAATCATATATGGGCCTTTGTGACTGGCTTTTTTCTTTCACTTAGCATGGTTTCAAGGTCCCTCAAAGTTGTAGCTTGTATCAGTACTTCATTTTTATGGTCAAGTACTATCCATTGTATGGATATACCACATCTTGTTTACTTATTGGTTCATTGATGGACATTTGGATTGTTTCCACTTCTTGGCTATTAGGAATAATGCTGCCAGAAATAAAGTCACGTACATATTTGTGTGTGGAAGCCCACTTTTTTTTTTTTTTTTTAACGGAATAGTAATTGCCTGAATACCTATCACCTGTTGCAACAAATACCATTTTATGATAATTATATATGTATGTATTCTTCTATACAAAGTAAGTTCTAGACATCGTGTCCATTCACTCTAAGTATTTCAGCGTGCATTCCCTAGAAATGAGGATATTCTATATAAATACCATGTTGTTATCACACCTAAAAAATTAACAATAGTTCTATAATCATCTCCTATCTATTTCATACCCAATTTCCTCAACTACAATACTATTACCACCTCAACAATATCTAATATCATCATTTATAATTCCCTTTCAAGGTTAGAGCTGCCTTTGGAGTTTCAGATCCCAACCTGAGTAGCCTGAAATGATGTTTCTTGTTATGATGGAGGCATTAAATTTCCAGTGTTCAGCCTTTGCAGCCTGATTTATTGGGTCCTGGTTTCTTGGTTTGAACTTTCCGTTTCTGTTTATGCTGTTTTTGATCTGACGTGATGATTTTTATTTATTCTTTTGGGCATCCCTGAAAAAAAAAAATTAAAAATTTTTTTATTTAGCAGTTCTAATGTGTTTTTGGTAGGAGTCAGTGTCTGCGTCAGCTTGGTTTACTGTATTGTGGTGAGTTCAATTTTGTTATTACCTCCTAAGTGCCCTGTGGTGTCTGTCTTCTCCTTTTCTGTTCCCACACCTTAGGTGCTGTAGTTCAGTTCTCATAATTTCTTGTGTTCTAACTAGTTACTCTGCCTCTAATATACAACCTATTCCATGTTACAAATGGTTATCGGTGACCATTCTGTAATATAAATACGATTTCTTTTCATTTCCTCGTATAAAATGTTATTAGTCGTTTTCTGTTGCCTTTAGAAAAAATAATAAGCTCTAGATGTTTTTTTCTATGACAGTTTAACGTAATTCTTCATTCATGAATATCTTGTCCTAGACTGACTCCTTGAAGGCAGGGATTCTGTCTTTGCTCATGGCTTATGTTTTTTAATGACAAGTGTATGTTGTTGTGGTGTGCCCTTGACTTGATCCTGTATTGTAGTGACCTTATATGACGGAGTAGAACTTCCCCGTAGGATTTCCTAGGCTGTAATTTTTTTGGAAGTGACTGCTACCAGGTCTTTCCTCCCTTGGAATGGCTGGTGGGTTTGAACCACCAGTCCTTTAGTTAGCAGCTGAGTGCTTAAAAATTGCACCACCAGGGCCCCTTTGAAATTGTTATCTTTTATTTCTGTCTCCCATTTGTTACTACAGTAGCTGGCACATAGTTATTCAGTGATAACGTTGATGAATAAATATGGAGTTGTGATTGATGTCATTGATGCCGAGCTGAAATATGCTAAATACTGGAAACTTCTGGCCTTGTTGCCGGCTTTTGTGGTAATTGAATAATCTGTGTATTTAAACCTGAAATGTGGCTATCTAGTACTGGAAAATTATGGACTGTCACTTTTTTGGCGCCTTGGTTTAGTATGAGCTATCAATCTTTATAAACGTCTACTACTGGATACTCTCTACTACTGTCCTGCCATCAGTTTACCCTTAACAATTGAGTGCATTTTTCAATTAGCTTTTGTATTCTCATTTTTCCATTTTCTTCTGTTTAGAAGTTACTCTAGAATTTCAAGAGATTCTCAAATATTAAAATGTACAAACATAATTAAAGAGTAATTAATTTTTCTGTTCCTTTAGATATGTCTAAGGAATGTAACCAAGAAAATGTTTGCAGAACAGAGAATGATACACAAGGAGCTGTAAATGAACCAGTCAACAGGTAAAACAATTTTGATTTTCATAGTGATTTTTTTCTTTATTAATTTTAGTCCCATCTTAAGCCATTCTTCAAACTTCTCTGCTATGAGATGTTCTGTAATTGCTCCCACTTAACTGGACAGTAATTTCCCAGTGTGGCCACACATTTTCAGAGAAGATTCAACATTTCTGTTGCATGGACCCAAAAAAAAAATTTTTTTTTTTTCTATTCTTTATCTGAAATTTGGGTTTCATGAAGATTACTTAATTAAAAAAAATGAAAGTTTCTAATGCAAGTTTGGAAATTTTTACCTTTTTGTGCCTGTGAATTTATTTGCAACCATGTTATGACCATTGATTAAATCTAAGAGTTGAGAGGCCTTGGAGAGCATCTAGTCTGGTAGGTCTCAGATTGTATTCTGCAGTGCCCTCTGGTGCTCTGGATGAGTTCCAACATCAACTTGAACAGCTTGCTTTTTTATTTGTATTATATATTGAGGTATTTACATGCCATTTGATTAAAAAAAATTCCATGCTTTAAAAAAATAATTGGAAGACTTCTGATTTAACCTAATCCTAAACTTTAACAGATAAGAAATCTGAACCTACTTAGTTTGTTTTAACTTCTTTCAGGAACATTTTTATTGCCTCTGTTGCCTGTTTTCTCTATCATCCCATTTTGGCCCTTAAAACTGATACCAGATTATATGAACTAAAATCTCTAAACTATTTGTAACCCACATGGGGAATGTATTTGTTCTCTACTGAAATTAAGCATTTTTAAATAGTAATCAAGCACAGACAGACTAAACAGATTCTTCTGTTTTTTTCTGATTTCTGCTTGACCTAAATAGGTGTTTTTTTAGTTCATTGTTCTGAAATAAATGAGAAATACAGAAAGAAATACTTAGCAAAATCCTAAAAGAAAATCCTAAATTTTAAATGAATGGAAGCACTCTTGATTCTGTATATTCTTAATCCATTAGTAAGTTGAAACACCATAACAAAAATCAAACGTTTTATGTGAAATTGCACTATCGGCATTTTCCTTTGTAGTCACTTTCTGGTTGAGAGGAGGTGAGGACTAGTTGTGGAAGAATTATGTTTTTATTCTTATATCTGAGTGTGATGTTGATATTCTGAGTACTTAATGAAAAATAATGAAATCATCTATGAAGACCCAATACTGAAGAGTAAGTAGTAAGCTTACTGGACTTGTCCATTTTACCCGCTTACCGCAGTTGCTCTTTCTTATAGGGTTGCTGTGAGTCGGAATCGACTTGACGGCACTGGGTTTATTGCCTTTTTTTTTTAAATAGCGTGCTAGAGGGGGATATTTGGTGCTTCTTAATCTCAATTAGGTTTGTGGTTTGTTTTCCCTTGAGAGAGCAAATTAAATATTTTGACTAAATTGCCTTGCCGAAGTAAAGATTAGTAGATAGATTACTATCAGGATTCTACAGGAACTAGACACTTAGGCCCTAACAATTTAGTTCAGATGGAATTCTCTCAGTACGGGAAGAAGTTGTATTTAATATAGTTGGATTTCAACATCTTTCCTCTTCCAAAGTCCTGTATCTTTTAATTACTTTCTGACACTTTATTTTAATTATAGGTTTGGGATATTGAAGGTATGGGAAGGCTTTTGGTGACAATGGATGAATGCTTAATGGACTTTGAGAGATTATTATTGCCTTAATAGCAGAACAGAAGACCTGGCAAGAGTTCAGTTGCTAAGATGTGGAAATAATCTGTTGCTCAGAATTCTTCACTCTAAAAGGTTTTTGTAATAAACTGTTTCATCAGTAATGAATTCTTAATTAAATTTCCTATTTAGAGAATATAATACCATTTTTTGGCATGTAGTTCAGTTATTACCTAATATTTTATTTACAGTGGCATTTTCTTAGTAATACTGTACTTAATTTGAAAATTCACATGAGGATATAAACAATGCAATTATCCAATTAAAAGCCATGAAAATAGTTTTTAAAGTGTGTTTTTAGCCTGTTCACATGCAGTTGTCCTTCACAGCTACCAAAATATAATTAGTGTTTTCCATAAATCTCAGGACTGGCTTTAAGAAGAATTGAGCTGATGGTGGCTACACCATACTTACTATCAGAATTCAGTGATTGGTGATGTCTTTCCTATACACTGTGGGCTTTATCTTTCTTTGCAGTGGTTTTAGGAAGGTTTTGTAACATTTTAGTGGTGATGATGTAATTCTAGACCTCTAACATTTTCTGCTTTACTGCATTTCAAAGACAGGGCAGCATGATCTTGCACGCATGCCAGCTAAACATCCTTGGTCTCTGAAATCAAATTCCAATCACGTATCCTTTCTTTTTTTAGAATTTCTATTCATTATCTGTTAATTATAGATATATATTGTAACAACAGCTGCAAGTAAATATGAAAAATAATTGGTTAAAATTTCTAATGTATCACTTGTCAGATTTTTTTCCTCGAGTTCTTTTCTAGGCCTTGTTTACATTCATACATAAATTTAGTTCTAATCAAAGCATGGCTACTGTCTTGTATTCTAAAATACAAAATTTCTAAGCATTAATATAGAATAAACAGTTTTGTGTGTATATATATGTATTTACTTAACATTATATTACCAGTTTTTACTTACAATGGCTTTGTAACATTGTGTTTATTTTCTCCAATTTTTTGACTGTTATAAAAAATGTGACTTTTCTTTTAAAAGTGCTCTTAGTATAAATATCCACAATGGAATCAGCACCCTTTATTTTTATATGTTACAGTGCTGGGATTTCATAGGCCTCAATCTTGACATGGCAAACGGATAAAGAGTGAAGGACTGAGCCAGGGATGCTTAAAGTTGTCTTGGATTGAAATGGTAGTAGGGCTAATAGCATGTTGCCAATTCAGACATGAGAGAGAGGAGGGTATTCAATATGCTTTCATTGTTTCCTATTAACAATTGTGTTGTAAGTATCTGCCAGGAGGATTCACTGATGGCAAAGGGTTTTTAAAAAATTTTTTTTGGTATAGAACTCTATCTTTAAGTGACATTTGTTCGTTGATTCTGTTGGTCTGTCAATTATTTGGCAAATATGTATTGCATTACCATGTATCAGGCCCTGTGCTAGTTCTTTGAAAATAACTTAGCCCTTGTTCTCAAGGAGCTCACCATCTAGTGGGGGCACCCTTGTGGCATGTTTACAGATTACTGACCCTGTTCCAGAGGGCTTTTTGATAATTTTAATGTAAATTTTCATAAAACTTTTAAGATAAAATCACAACAGATGGCCAATCTTTTGTCTTTGATATCTGGATTATATCTTACTCAGGCTAAATTTAAAGCTTGAGCTACTGCAGTGATTTTCGTTTATGGTTGGAAGGTAGACGAAGACTCAGAGAGGGCATATGTAGTTTGAAAAACTATTTGCTATTATATAAAATAACTTAACAAGTTGTTAATTGTGTACTTCTGGCCATGAAAGCAAAGCACCAACAAGTTTGATGTTGAAAGTGGTCTCTGTGGTAATCCTGTCTTTCATATTACATAGGCTGAAAAAAGGAGCCCAGGTGACACAGTGGTTAAAATGCTCAGCTGCTAACTGAAAGGTTTGCAGTTTGAACTCAACAACTGCTCCGTGGGAGAAAGATATGGTAGTCTGCTTCCATAAAGATTACAGCCTTGGAAACCCCATGGGGCAGTTCTACTCTGTCCTATAGGGTTGCAGTGAGCCAGAATCGACTCAACAGCTATGGATTTAGGCTAAAAAAGTTTTGGACAGTGAGGAGACTAAATCCGTGATTGAAATTAAAAATTCTTTCAAGACCAAGGTAGTTACTTTAAAGTTATCATTGCTTTCAAGATTTTTAAAATGTACAAACTTATTTTGTAATTAGTGTGAAAAGATGCGTGAGGTTTTTGTGTTTATCTAAAGGAACAAGGGAATCTGAAAGATGAAGGAATCCTATGTGTATAATGCAGCAAACTAAAACTCTTAATAACCTTACGGCTTTAAGTGTGACATGTGCATTAATACGGTGAAATTCTGTAATCCGGACCCGAAGGACATTGTTATAATGCAATTCTACTTAATAGAATTTGTTTTTACAACGTAATCAGATCTTTCAGTGTTTAAGAAGTCATTTAACCTTTTAAGAAAATACTAGCAATTTTTTTTTTTAATATAGCGGGTAAGTAAAATGTTCATAATTTGGGAGGCTGATACACAAATTGGGCTGAAGTACTGCTCTAATTGTCACCATACCTCCCTAGAATAAACTGCCTTTTGATGACTGGGATGAATTGAGTGAAATCATAACGGACAGATACGGGGCAGACAGTTACTTTAGAATATTCAGATGTATCAAGTGAATGGAATGCCTTTCTGTGTTTAATTTGGATTTATCTGTTTTCCTTTTAGCCCTGCCTCCTTTTTGTTGCAGTCAGCTCCATTATCAGACAGAAACGGGGCTGCATTTCTTGAAAAGGTACATATTAAAACAATTTTCAATTAATTCTGACCATTTTGAATTTTAATACTGTTGAGTTTAATTTCTATTTTCACATTTCCCAGTATTCGCACATTATATAGCACTTCTGTTTACAAATCTTCCATTACCTTTAAATGGGAATACTGGAATTATTTAATCGTGCTAGTGAACTTGTAATTTCACAATAAAATTAACCATCTTTTATATGTTTATGATAACCCCCAAACCTCTAATGAAGAAGCTTCAAGATCAGCCATGATTATTAATGTCTTTAACATTACACATCTGTCTTCTTCAGGATATGAAGGTGAGAACTCCCAGAGAGAAAAAGAAAATAATTTCTAAGAAAATACCAGAATTTGAAGTGGAAAACTCTCCATCATCAGCTATTGCAAAGAACATAGAGAGTAGTGCAGTTAGGGAGTCTCTGCCAGCCAGAAAAAGTGATGCATTCCAAAAAGAGCAAGATCATCTGGTAGAACAGGTTAGTGATAAGTATACTTAGACATCTGTTATTTTTTCAGTGGTGTTGGGATCATAAATGAAGTACAGTTAATTACTGATTAACTGGGGTAATTTGGGAAAAAGGTTACGGATAATCAAAATCATGGTTAAAGCAAAATTGTTTCTCTCAAAAAGTAGACAGATTTAATATAACCTTACTGAGTTAAGACTTTATCATGCTTTAGAACCCGTTTCTCAATCTATAAATATCGTGTAAAAATATAAAAATAGTTCATGTGTGGTATCTTTAGAACTAAGTCACCACATAAATTGTTGGATAAATGGATCTAGTAGTTATACCCTATTAAAATACTCTACAATGTTATCTGCTTAGCTGAGCTTCCTCTTTTTTTGATGATTAGAACAAAGACTATGCAATATTATTTTATCACTGAGCAAAGGTTTATATCTCCTTTGGTTTCTAAATATTCCCAAAGTGATTAAATTCATTGTTATGTATGAGCCTGGTTTTTCCTAATGAGCTTTGTCCCTTACCACTATTCTACTTTTCACTGATAAGTGACCATATGCTACTGCTGCTCCTCGGTATAGGAGTTCCTGGGTGGTACAGACAGTTAAGCACTCAACGGTGAACTGAAAAGTTGGTAGTTTGAACCCACCCAGAGATTGCCAAAGAAAATTCTGGCAATCTGCCTTGAAAACTCAGTGGAGCACAGTTCTACTCTTGACACACATGGATTTACCATGAGTCAGAATCGACAGCAACAAGTTGTTTTGGTTATTTCTCAGTATTACAGAACTCAATTTACACAAATGAAATACTCAAACCATTCTCTACGTTACTTTTATGACATGTTTCCTATAACATCCCTTGGTATTGTTTGAATTTGGTTAAGCAGCCAGAAAATGCATGAGTTACTTTATATTCCTGAAAGACTGAAAGAAAAGTTTGGTTTAGTGCATGTTAATTAGGTATTAGAGTTCCTTCCCTTATCCCAATCCTGATTAATCTGAATGAGCATTGTCCAAATAAGAGATCTATATGTCAATCATTTTTCTTGTTTGTAAGAGAACAGGAGGAGTTTAGACCTGTTCTGTGGTCTCTAAAAAATATTTAAATGTCTCAAGTTCTATTGTTTCTTTTTATTGGTTGATTGACTCTACATTAAAGATGGCCAGTCAGGCCTTTTTTTTTTCCCTCTAATTGTAAAAGGAAAGGCATATTTTCTGGTTAAAAGAATTAAGGATAGCAGTGGAATGGGATGGAATAGAAGTCCTGAAATCTTATAAAGCTCTGCAAGTACCGTGAAATGAACTTTCTTTAATGGTGTTTGTGACAAAGGATATTCAGTGTTTGAATTCCAGGTAGCCTTTATCTTCTTGGGGGAGGGGGGACTAATCTGATTATGGCTGTTTAAAGCTTATTTTTTAGGGATCTTGGGGTAGAGATTTCAATTTACGTATTTTTTATTTCCAGTTTTATTGGTATTTAGTTAAAATGTTGTTGTGTGCCATTGGGTTGGTTTCAACTCATCGTGACCCTTGTAAAAGCCCATTGCCGTCGAGTTGATTCCGACTCATAGTGACCCTATAGGACAGAGTAGAACTGTGCCATAGAGTTTCCAGGGAGCACCTGGTAAATTTGAACTGCTGGCCTCTTGGTTAGCAGCCATAGCACTTAACCACTATGCCACCCTTATACGACAGTAGAACTGCCCCAAAGGGTTTCCTGGCTGTAAAATCTTTATGGGAGTAGATTGCCGGGTCTTTTCTCCCAGGGAGCTGCTAGTGGGTACAAATTGCAGACCTTTCGGTTAGCAGCTGTGTGCTTTAACCGTTGTGCCACCAGGGTTCCTTTAGTTAACATATTTTTCTCTACTTAGAATGTATCCCTATGCCTTTGTCATTATCAGAGGTTTCTGGCAAAGAAATACGTCGTCAGAATGTATCCTCTTTGTTAATAGAGATGTTACTGTGCAAATGGATTATAATTAAGAAGAATCTGTTATCTTTAAAACTAGTCATTTTGAAACTTTTGCTGAAAACAATAAAATATTTTAAAAAATGCTGTCATTTTAGTGGATACAGAGTCGTCTAGGTCAGAAATGTGGCAGATAGCTGCTTTAGGATAGCAGCATAGGTTATTGCACAGTCAGAACTCCCTCTGCATCTTCCCAAGTACAAAGATTCTTATCTATTCTCTCCTTTTAGTGGGTTACCCCATCAAGATAAGGAGCAAAGAGCCTTGTGTTCCATTTCTACCTTGATGGTCTGTAGATCATCCCAAACCAAAAACCAAACCTAGCGCCGTCGAGTCGATTCCGACTCATAGCAACCCTATAGCACAGAGTAGAACTGCCCCATAGAGTTTCCGAGGAGCGCCTGGAGGATTCGAACTGCTGACCCTTTGGTTGGCAGCTGTAGCACTTAACCACTACGCCACCAGGGTTTCTGTAGGTCATCCCAGAGCTACATTATTGAGCTTATTTTTTGTGTCATTGCCATGGGAGGGACTGCCGACTATGAAGTCCTTATTGTTCTTTTCAGGGCTTATGTTTCATTCTACCTACCAGCTTGGTGAGGAGCCTGGTTGGTGCAAAGGTAAAGCACTTGGCTGCTAATTGAAAGGCTGGTGATTTGAACCCAACGGCAGCTCCTTAGGAGAAAAGACCTGGCAATCTGCTCCTATAAAGACAACAGCCTAGGAAGCCCTATGGTGCAGTTCTAATCTGTCGTATAGGGTCACTACGAGTCAGAATTGACTCGATGGCACACAACAATGTGGGCTTGATAATTTTTGCTTTATTTTTTCTTTTCTGTTTTAGGTTGCCAGGGCAGTTTTATCTGATTCTCCAAAGCTCTCTGAAGGAAAAGAAGTAAAATTAGAAGAATTAATTGACTCTCTGATTTCTAACCCATTCTTAACAAGGAACCAAATTCCCCGAACTCCAGAAAACTTGAGTAAGTTAATAATGCTTTCTTTTCTTTATTTCCTTTCTTAGAACCGAGGTCTGATGGATCTTCCCTAAACTCATTTTAAAACACTTCTCTGTATCTTTCAGTTCAGTTGTCAGTAGCTTCTTCTTTATTGTGACGTAAGGGACTTTCATTGACATATTAAGTGTGGGTACTCTTAAATATAAGGCAGTCCCATAGCATAACCCCCAAAAGCAGTATTATTTTGTTGCTTCAGCACACGCATTATACTGAGTTGTAATAAGTCCTCATACTATAGAATATAGGTAATGTAGAATTTTGTTTTTGTTGCTTTATTTGAATTTTTTCTGGAGAAGATTTTATTGATCACTTTAAAAAAAATGCTTTCTCCACATTTGACCTTCGATCAACATTATTTATAGAGTATAGAGACCATATTCTCTCAGTCAGAAACCAGTAGCAGTAGCCAAAAAGTGTATGTGTGTGCATAGATCTTTTCCACCCCTATCAAGCTAGTCAGACAACCCAGTATTTTTTTCCCTCTTACCTATAATTTGTGCATGCAAAGTTCTGATGTTGGTTTCCTCATGTAGGCAGATCCTGGTTGAGTGACTAAATGTAATTTCCACTTTGCTGCTGGAAATGACATTCGAAGTTAAATTGATTCAAACTGTGGCCCATGGACTAAATCCAGCCAGCCTCATGTATTTGTAAATAAAATTTTATTGGAATCTAACCATGCCCATTTGTTGACATTTTGTCTGTGACTTGCTTTCTTGCTGTAGTGCAGAGTTGAGTAGCTGTGACAGGGTGGATGGCCTACAAAGCCTAAACTACTACTCTCTGGCCCTTTACAGAAAAAGCTTGCTGAACCCTGATGTAGGTGGACAAGAAAATGTCTTTTTAATGCACGTAATTTGTATGTGCTGCGTGAAAGTGTACACATAGTTCAGGAGCAGCTTTCATTGTATGTATTCTCTTGTATTTGATCAGTTAGGGATAGAGTTTTTTGTTATTGTTGAGTTTTGTTATATCATGGGGCCTTCCACTTCAACACGTTTATCGAACACTTACTGAATTAGTAGCTTTATTTATATGCAGCACTAGAAATGTTTAATTGCATGGTTTATGTTTGGGAATACTAGTAAATTGTGTGCATGATTTTTTTTTCCTTAATTTATTTAGTAAGTGAAATTAGAAGCTCATGGAGAAAAGCTATTGAAATGGAAGGTGACAGAAGTACAGAGCCAATTCAGATGGATACTGAACATACAGAAGTTTTGCCAGAATCCGTACCTGTGTTGCATGATCAAACAGAATTTAGCATGGCCAGTTTACTCTCAACCACTGTATCAGATTTTAGCCAATCTCATTTGCCTGAAGAAAAAGTTGTTTCAGATTGCCTCGAGTGTGTGTCTCAGAAACATGTGACAGCCAGTCACATAGGTGATCCGCCAACACAGAATCAGTCAGGTTTGTTAAATAAGAAAATAATTTGTAAGCAAGATTTGGAATGTACAGCTTTACAGACCAAACTTTCAGAAACTAGCCAAATATTCTTCCCTGCTGTACACAATAGTGTAGATGCGATGGATGGCAGTAAAGAGGAATGTGTTGAAGTATCAGACCACTCACAAGCTTCTTATAAAGAACCTTCCATGCAAAAAACTATGTTATGGAACTCTTTTCAGATATCAAGTGGAATTAGTTCTAAGAGTTTTGATACTAATTTTGGCATATTACATGAAACTCTTCCAGAAGAAGCTGGTCACCTAAGTCTTAATAGCTCCAGTAATACAGAGGCCAATTTTGAACTGGAACCAAACAGTCCTAGGCACACTGACATTTTTCCAGAAGATGTTGCAGGAGATACACAGACTACTCCAAAATCAAATTTCAATTTGCAGGCTATTTGCAGTAGATATGAGGCTCTGAAGAAATCTCTTTCCAAGAAAAAGGAAGAATCTTCTCTCTCTTATCCTGAATCATTTGAAAGACACAAATCAGAATTGAGTCTTACTCCTAATAACATGCAAACAGATATGTTTAACTTTTTGGACACTTGTGACTCGCACACTGACTATACAAAACCATCTTTACGCATGTCCCTTGGTGAAAGAAAACGGTCTCTTTCACCATTAATTAAGTTTTCTCCAGAGGAGCAAAGGTTGAGGACCACAATACCACGTAGTCTTGGAGAAGTTCTACCTAAATTAAAAGGTAAGTTCTCATTAGACATGTCCACATTCATTCTGGTTTTCTCTCAGCTTTGTACACAATGAATGCTGCATGATTTTTGTTGTTAATTGATGTGATAAAATGTGCTCCTTATTCTTTCAGCTAGTATGAGTGGAGTGAACCCATCACTTTATGGGTACTTTTAGAGTCTTCAGAGATGTGTCTGTAGTTTACAGCTGGGATGAGGAGGGGTGGAAAACGAACCAAAACCTACTGCTTTTGTAATATGAACTTCTACAAGTAAACCTGGTCAGAATCTTCTTGGCTGGCAGAAGATGGTTTAAAAAAGGTTGAGAAGTGCTATTTTAAATATCATTCTTGTAATGATATAATAATATCTGTGATTTGGTGGGGGTGGGGAGTAGAAACAGAATAAGGTTCGTCAGTATTAATAATTATTGAAGTTGGGTGATGGACACATTTGAGTTAATCATACTATTTTGTCTATGTTAGAAATGTTTCATGATAAAGAGTTCATAAAAATTGCTCTTATACCATGTTAGGGTAGACCTATTGGATGGTGTAGATTTGCTGTGTATCACTCTGATTGGCCTGTGATAATTAAACACTGGTACATTTAAAAGTATTCTAAAGAGGGTTGTATTGATCTTCCCCGGAGAAAAGGTACTTCAGTGAGAATAATGGTAATGCAATAGTTAAGTATTTGCGTGTGAACTTTTTTCCTAAGAAAACTGAAATTTGCTATTACTTAGAATCTGTCATATTTACTGTACCTTGTAATGCTTACTTATGCCTTTTTTCTTAAATCAATTTTGCAGAAGAAGAAATCCTGAATAAGAGTCTTGATGCAGAAAAATCTCCGTCTGACTTGAAAAGATAAAGCAATATAGTACAGATAACTGTGATGCACTTAAATTGAAGTTGTGGCACAGAATAAAAGCTAAATTGTAGTTTACATATTGGAAATGTAAACTTTCTTTTCCAAAGTCTAAAGTTCTTAAATGCCTTTTAGCCTCCTCTGATATTTTTAGGCAAGGAAAGTATGTTTGGATTTTCTCCATTTGTAGTAGGAACATAGGGTTGAAATGTGAAGTATTTGGAAAGTAAAATGGAGAGTTATGCAAAGACATTTTGATTTCTCAAATAATGTAACCATTAAGTAAATGGCAAAAGTTGTAGTTTATTATGTGTTATAATCCCAGTTCATTAACATAAGGATAATTTTTGATGTTCTTTCATTTAGTGGTTAATATAATACTCATTGGATATACTGATCTTTCCTTTTAGAGAAATAAATAACTTTTGTTTCTTTATGGAACATTCTGGTACTAACAAAAAATATGAGAGCAGTAGTGTCTTTTGAGCGTGTAGTCAAGATGACAAAGCTTACGATTGAGAAAACTCTAAATAGGCTTAATGATTATTAGATTGGTCCTGAGAAGATGTTTGATGGAAGAAAGTACATGTGATGATAAATGAAGACTGGCACAGAACCTAGAAAAAAAGAAAAAGATGGAAGATGACGACACTTTCAAGGAATACTGTCAAAACTATAAATCCGTTCAGTGGGTTATGTGATAGATTTATGTTTGGTCTAATTTAGACTTTGAGAATTTGATTTAATCCTAGTTTTATATTTTAACAAAAAAAAGTAAATTGAAAAATTTGTGGTTTGTTTTATTTTTTGGAGGGTGGGCTGCCATTTTCAGGAAACAAACTAGATTTGATCATGTTACTTTCCTGCTTAAAAACCATCAAATTTCCCCTCTGCCTACAGAATAGCCCCCAAGTTGAGAAAACTGAACCCAAGTGTTGTTAAATAACTTGTTCAGTGTCAATATAGCTAAGTTGTGAAGCTGGGATTTGACCTCATTTTCCTTCCTTAATATGCCACTAAGAGGCCAGGACATAGGATAAGGAGTGGGCCTTCTGTTGGCCTCTGGATTCTGAGTGGGAATCAAGAGGTGAGGCTTATGTACAGTCTCCTCCTCACTTCATTAGGCTTACTGCCCCAGGAAGGGGTTTGTCTGTAGCACCCAGATGAATACATGCCATTGCCCCCTGGAACCAGGATTGGAATAGGCATTGGAAGGGTGATGGTGCCCTCTCTAGAGCCCCTACTCATTAAAACCTTTTCCACTGGCCCCGAAGAAATTGGCAAGGAAAGGAGAAAAGTTTAGACAATAGATGGGCTTAATAGATCATCTCTCTTCACCCATCTTGGGCTACCTTTCTCTGTTCTGCCTATTTCAGTTTGAAGGCCAGTCTTTTTGTGAGAAAAGACAGAAGGAATGCAACAAATTAGGGACTCTCTAGATCTACTGGGAAAACTTTCTCTAGTCTGCTTTAAGAAAACCCAGTAGATGGAAGACCAAAATCAGCATGTTAGGGAGGAGGTAGGGCTATCATATTAGTATTTACAAAGTGCCAGGGCTACTGCAAGGCACGAATTTCATTTAATCCTTGTAACTCTCTAAGGTAACATACCTGTTTCACAGATGGGGAACTGAAGCTCAGGAAGCTTAAATGACTTGCCTAAGATGTTTTTTTTTTTTTTTTTAAGATGGACTCTAGGATCATCTGAATTAGAATCATCTGGGATGCGTTTTAAAAATGTAGTTTATAGGTTGAAAGTGGGGATTAGCAATCTGCACTTTAAGTAGGCGTCCCTGATGATTTTTTAGGCTCAATAAAAAGCTTGAGAACCACTGCCAGGGATATAGGTTTATATTTAGCCCTGGGGTACCTTTTAAGAAGTAGCTACACTGATGCATATCCAGACTGGTAACTGATGGGGAAGTTCACGTTCACCAATAAAGTGTAGGAGGCCCTTGACTACTATGAATCAGAAACAAAACATCAAAATATCTCTGGACTTTGATTTACAGAAAATCACATTGTTGAGTGAGCTATCTCTCTTGATAGGCTGAGGGTTTTTGATATTCTTCCTTTGTCCTTCATATGCTAATACTGTAAACATGTCTCAAATCTTTCTCATTCTTTGCCCAAACAACTGTGATGACAGCTTACTGCCTTTAGCTTCTCCGCTATCCAATACTTCCTCACAGTGCCTTTTTGGCCATAAAGGACTGTTTTGATCGTCACTTCCTTGCTTAAATATCCAATAATTATTGCAAATTCCAGCACAGAGCTCAAATTCAAAGGTATATAAAAACTCAATGGGAAAGTTCTACTCTGTCTTATAGGGTCACTGTGAGTTGGAATTGACTGGAAGGCACTGGGTTTGGTTTTTGGAAACCCTGGTGGTGTAGCGGTTTAGTGCTATGGCTGCTAACCAAAGGATCTGCAGTTCAAATCCACCAGGCACCCCTTGGAAACTCTGTGGGGCAGTTCTACTCTGTCCTATAGGGTCGCTGACTCAGAATCAACTCGATGGCACTGGGTTTTTTTTTTTTTTTTTACATAGGGTTTCCTCTAGTCTCCCACCACGGTTTCCTAATGTTCACTGAAATGTCCTGTGAGCATGGGCCTTTAGAAGTCTTAATTCACAATCTCCTTGAATCTGGAATACCTTACTTCCCCTCACAGTTTATTGTAACTATAGCTCTGTTTTAGGGCTCAGAACAAATCTCACATCTACATTGAAATCTTAATCCTTTCATTATCCATTTGCCTATCCCTTCTCTGAAATCTTACATGGTTCATCTTGTTTTATTCACTTGGTGTTTCAATTATTGCTTTTATATTTTTTCACGGTTGTATGTGATCTCTCTGTAAACAATTCTGTGCATACATTCATACCTATGTAGACGTATGTGTGTACATACATACCCCAAAGGCATGGGCCATCCTTAGCAACTATTTCAGAATTGGTATTGTTTGCCTCTACTTGATGGCACTTAAGAAATGGTAAAAAGGTCTGATTTCTTGCTGTATGTGTATTCTTTCTCATGTCAAATTAGACTGTACCTTGTTTTATTCACTACTTCTAAGATATAAAAATGTATAAACTGACTGCTGCATCCTCCACTTGAAGCCTTAGGTAATGCCAAAATGTCCTGATTGTGTAAAATGTTTAAAAGAGGACAAGCATAAAATGTTGCTTAACATGAAAAATGCTAAGAAGTGGAATAAAGAATATTGGAAGTCAAAGGGAAACATTTGGAGGGATCTGACTGAAAACATCCTGCAAGTATCTTGAAGCCTTTTCTTGATCAAGTGTTTAACCATATCTTTTTTTTTTTATTAAGTCAATTTTTATCTAAAGGAAAAACAGGTATTCTTGATACCTGTAATGTAAAAGTAAATGCCATCATTTTTTCTGAGTGTATTTAAAACATTAAAGAAAATAAAATGTTCAAGGACATTTCCCTCAATGTAAATAAAGCATTTACTAAAATCTGTTTCACTAAGCTGCAGATACATGCTTGCTCTAGAGATCATTTTTCTCTTTCCCCACTGTGAAAGCCAAGTCAGTATCCAAAGTTTAAAACATTTGTGAGTTCTTTATGGGACTATTATGTTAATATGCTCCATATACTGTACCATTGTCTTTTTTTTTTTTTTGTACTTTAGATGAAGGTTTACAGGACAAACTAGTTTCTTATGTTAGCACACTGTTCTATGACATGGGTTAACATCCCCATGACATGTCAACACTTTCCCTTCTCAACCCTGGGTTCCCTATTACCAACTTTCCTGTTCCCTCCTGCCTTCCAGTCCCTGCCCCAGGGCTGGTGTGCCCCTTTAGTCTTTTGTTCCATGGCGCTGTTCAATCTTTGGCCAAAGGGTGAACCTCAGGAGTGACCTAATTACTGAGCTGAAAGGGTGTCCGGGGGCCATACTCCTTGAGGGTTTTGCCAGGCTCTGTCAGGCCAGCAAGTTGGGTCTGAGTTAGAATTTTGTTCTGCGTTTTTCTCCATGTACTATTGTCTTGAATACTCAATATTATACCATCTGGCTTTGGAATTTACCATATATTAATAAAAAGTATATTTTGCAAACCATGAAGCCATCACATACATACAAAGGTATATAATAAAAGAAACTTCAGAGGTTCAGTGATTCGGATTTATACTCACTTACTGGCAGTGCCCTAATTAGCTGTGTTTTATAACTTACATCTGAATAGCCTGTTGCTCTTAATGGGTAGGGAACCTGTCATCCATAGCTAGATAGGTTTGATAAATGTTAAATAGCTTTTTTAAAGCCTTTGAAATTCTAAAAGGCCTATCCCTTAGTTTCTTTATATTGCTTTATCAAAAATTAGCAATCTTAGAATCCTCCCACAAAAGTAGATATTCTGAGAATGTGATTCAGTATTATCCAGATTTCTAGATAAATACAGATGGGAAACTCATATTGCCCAAAGTGAATTAAACACTGTTCCTTGGGAGAATTCATTTAACTTCCCTCGGCTTCAGCTTTCTGTCTGCAAAATTAAGAGGATTATATGATGGAATAATCTACATCTAAAAAGGTAGGATTTTTATGATTAACTTTTCTGTCAATGTAGGACAGAATGTGGGGTATAGTGGGGGAGAAGAAGGATCTTTAGTCAGATTGCCTGTGTTCAGCTATATGACCTTCAGAAATTCAGTAAACTTCTACCAGTTTTCTCATCAATACAGTAAAGATAAAGTAACCTACCTCACAGGTTGGTTGTGAGGATTAAATGGGATAAATACACCTCAAATATTTAGCTAGGCTTCACATTCAGTAACGGGGAGGTATGGATCAGTAGGTGGTAACAATAGCTAACACATAGTACCATGTGTCAAGGCACCATTCTTAATGCTTCCCATGTTTTAATTTAATCCTTTTAACAATCCTATGAAGTGGAGCTATTCTCACCCACATTTTACAAATGAAGCAAACACAGTGAAATTAATTTACCTTGCCCAAGTTCACAGAGCTAGTAAGTGAAAACACCAGAATACAACTCGACTCAGGTGGCCAGGCTCCAGTTCATACTCTCTGAACCCCTCTATTGCAGCTGCCATGAAACATCCTTCAGGAGATGGGGGCCAAGATTACAAAATCAAATTTATCAATAAAGCAACAGTTGTGGGCAAATTACTTCAAATAACACCATATTTTAAATTGCTAACAGCAAATGTTTATTCATGATTGAAGCCAAGGAGGATTTATAAATGCATTTTAATTCCTTGCTGATAAAATAGTAACATTCCATCTTTGCAATCTAGTAAAGAATACAGAAAGATACTGGTAAAGGCTTTGATGTGCATATCTATTATAACCAGGTAATCAGAACACACACACACACACACACACCACCTACTTTAGTGTTACACCATACCAACTTTTCAGAAAGGCCATCTTGAAGCTCTACTGGACAGCTGAGTAGCGTTCAATGTTTAAAGAACAGGAGTAGGGAAGGAGGACATGGAGGCGCACACATCTCAAAGCCCACAACATTATGAATATGAAAAAGAGAAAGGGTGCAAGAAAAAAAAAAAAAAGGCAATTCAGCATCTTCAGCAACAGCGTTTGGCAATATTCAACGCATAAGGAGGCTGTGCTTGGGGCCATCCACTCTCTCCAGCTTCTCAAAGTGTTTCCTGGCATTGCGAATGTTGATCAGAGTAGCTGCAGAAGGGATCGAGGGATCAGACATAACCACCATCACATACGTGTTTGACGTGAAGATGTCGATGAAGGCAGCGAAGTTAGAATTCCTGACTTCCATGCTCTGAAAAGAAGCGGCCAGTTTACTGCAGCTCAGCTTGAACTGCTTAATGATGTTACTGATCTTCTCAAAGCGGTGGACGTCACGCTGCTCTCTGCACTGGTAATGGGAAATAACCAAGAACGTAGCTCTCTCGAACAGCAGAACTTCGTCGGCCTCAATAATCTGGGCGAAATTCCGTAAATTCATCTCCAGCTGCTGCACGTTGGGAATCAGCTGATAGACAATACTGGACCAGGCTTTGTACAGCGTCTCATCCCAGATGGATGTTCGAAAACAGGCGCACTCCAGCGGGCGAGACAAACGCCTCAGGTCTTCCTCTCGCTCCTTAAAAATCAGGTCACGCTGATCCTCCTGAACCAGATCCATTTTGTGAACCAGGCAGAAGATCTTGGCGTCAGGAGAGTTCTGGAGGATGGCCTCCAGGCATGACTGATAATAATGCATGTCCTTCTCCAATTCGCGGCTCTCCACGTCGAAGACGTAGATCAAAACCTCGACGTTACGGAAGATGTTGTCTCGCTGGCTAGTGAAGTAATTCTCCATGAAGGTGTCCTGACCGCCACAGTCCCACAGGTTCAGCACCAGGTTCCCCAGAAATCGGACGTGGGAGTGCTCCACATCAATGGTGGCACCCAGGCGCCGGGTGTCGCGCGCAATATAATTTGCAAAGATGATCGACCTCATGCTGGTCTTCCCCGACCCGCTCTTCCCCATCAGCAGCACCTTTTTCTTCATGGCTGTATTTGGCATCACCCGCCGGGGCCGCCGCGGACTGGGCCTCAGGGCGCGGCCTAACTGCTGAGCGGAGGGAGGGGCTGGGCTGGCGGGGCTCCGCAGACTGGGCCTCGGTCCGCACGGCCGCGCAGCTGTGCAGTCGGGGAAGCCGAAGGCGCGAGCTCGGGCTCGGAAGGCCTCGGCGGGGTCAGCTCTCCTTCACAGGCGAGCAACCTGGCACCGGCGGCGCAACGGCTAGGGAGAAACGCTCGCTTCCGGAGAAGTGGGTTGCGACGTCCCCGCTGCCACCCACTTCCGGCGGTGATCTCACGAGAACTCCGGCGCTCGGCAGTCACCGCCTCGCGAGCTTCGAGAAGCTGCTGCTTTGTTGAAACCGAACAAGGTTGACGCGGAGGACAAATAGGAAAGGCAGAGCGGGGAGTCTAGTCTTTTGTTCCTTATTTAAACTGGTTTTACGGTTGCAAGGGGCGCGTGTACATTTGTTCCGGGGAATGCCGCCATCTTGTGGCAAAAAAAAAAAAAAAAAGAAAACCCAAAAAACAAAAAACCTCTCTTTAAAGGCGAAGAGTGCTTTTCGCCCGGGGCAGCAAATAGGTGACGTCAGGAAAGTTCTACCTTTTCAGCCCGTAAGCTTCCCCAGGTTCCCTTGCCTAATGACTACAAAAAACCCAAACCCATTGCCATCCAGTCGATTGTGAGTCCTAGTGGACAGAGCAGGATCGCCTCATAGGGGTTTCCAAGGCAGGAATCTTTGCGGAAGCCGACTGCCTCGTCTTTCTCTCAGAGTGGCTGGTGGGTTAGAACCTTCCAGTTGGCATCTGAACTGTAACCACTGCGTCACCAGAGCTCCTTAAGGACTAAAAAAACCAAACTCAGTGCCGTCGAGTCCACCTGTTTAAAACCTGTTGCTGTCCAGTGGATTGCGACTCCTAGTGACCCTATAGGGCAGGGTAGAACTGCCCCATAGGGTTTCCAAGGAGCAGCTGGTGGATTTGAACTGCCACCTTTTGGTTAGCAGCTGAGCTCTTGACAAAAAAGCTGCAGAGATGAGGAAAGTGAGCCTTAGGGAAGTTAAGTGATGGCCGGGTGCCACATAGCTAGATGGTAGCAAATCCCTCCTGTGAGACATCCTGACTCCCAGTTAGTGCTTTTTTCACTTCCAGGCAAGTAAGCTGCTTTCTCACACCTGTTTTTCCTGTAATCTCAGACATAAGAATTTATGATCGGAATTTCAAAGCTCGAGGAGACTATAATATGTAACCACGTGCATTATTAGCTCAACCCTCACACTAACCCTATGAATAAATAACCCCATTTTCAAGTGAGGAAATAAAAGTTTAGAAAGATTAAGTAACTTGGCCAAATTAATAACTATTAAGTGATGAAATGGAATTTGAATTCTTCCAGCCTGACTGCTTATCTACTTGCCTACCTAATGGGCCACACTGCCCCCCTAAAATTATAATACAGGTTCTACCCTCGTTCTTCAAGATGAGTGAATGGGTAATCAGGATCCGGAAACTTCCTAATTAGAATACTCCATATCCTCCTTAAAGCCGTGTACTATACCACACGAATACAGGTATTCCATTCCTCCATTTATTAAAATAAAAATTGAATGTCTACTGTGTGTAGGGCACTGAGTTAACGTGTGCAGGAAAAGAAGTTCAAGAATGGTTCTTGCTCTAATTTATGAAAATAAAACAGGGAAATGCCGTAACACAAAATAGAAAATCTCCTCAATATATTCAGACTTAATTTCATTTCCTTAGAGACATCTCTTCTGAAGCCTTCGAATCTACTCCACTGGTATACTGATCTCCTTTCAGCATCATTCTGGGGATTCCCTTCCTCTTTGTCTTGAGCTGAGTACCCTTCTTCCTTGATCCAATATCTTCCTCACTTCTGGCTTATTCACTCTTTTGGTGCGACACATTCAATAGCTTCCTGATAAAAAGTATGAGGGCACTAATGTTTTCAAGATACTGCATATCTGAAAATGTCTTTATTTTTACCCTCGTACTTTTTTTTTTTACTTGATTGGTTGGAAATAATTTTTCCTCAGAGCCTTGGAGGCATTGCTCCACTATCATTTAGCTTCTGAATGCCTGCTCCCTTCTATTTGACCCTTTTTTTCTCTCTCAATGTGTTTGATTTCCTCATCATGTCTGGTGTTCTGAAACATAATGACAATGGGCATTGTTGAGCCCCAGTTTTCATTGTGCTGGGCCTTTCAATGTGCCTTTTAATCTTGGGAACCCATGTTCTTTAATTCTGGAAAATATTCTTGAATTTTTTCATGATGTTCTTCCTCCATTTTCTCTATTCTCTCTAATGGATGGAGCCCTGGTGGCGCAGTGGTTAATAGCTCAGCTGCTAACCAAAAGGCCGGCAGTTTGAATCCACCATCTGCTTCTTGGAAACTCCATAGGGCAATTCTACTCTGTCCTATAGGGTCGCTATGAGTTGGAATCGAATTGGTTTTGGTTTTTGTCTCTTACGGATACTCCAATGGTTTGGATGTTGGATTCATGGACTCTTTTATGTTCTTATATTCCCTTATTTCCTATTTCTTTTTGTTCTACTTGCCAGATTTTTTATTTTTTTTACATTGCTGGAGTAGTGTCTCCAGAACTTGCTTCATGATCAGAATAACCTGGGTTCTTAATAAAACTAGATTCTTAGACTAGAGATCTTGGCGGGGGGGGGGGGGCATTTGGGCCAGGAATCTGCAGTTCTGAGTATCAGGTGAGCTGGAGAAACACTCTGCTAGGGGAAGGCTGGTAAGAGAGCAGAAGAATCTCTGAAGCTGTGGCTCCAGCAACACCAGATTCACTTAGGGACTTGTTAGAAATGCAAATTTTTGGACTCCATCCCTGACCTTCTGAATCAGAAACTCCAGGGGACAGAGAATGGCAATCTGGTGTTTACCAAGCCCTCCAGGTAATTCTGATGGATGCTAAAAAATTTGAGAAGCCCTGCCCCAAGGTGTCATCACTACCACCTGGAAAAGGTGATTGAGCACTCACCAGAACAGTAAAGGCCTGTTGTTACTCGCTCTGGAGTCGATTCCAACTCATGGCAACCCCTTAAACTGCTTTGTTCTCCAGTGCGCAGGGTCTATGGGTGAGAGCAATTTTGGACAGGTGAAGCCAACGGCATAAGATTTCCCCAAGGAAGATCTGGAACTAGTATTCAAGACCAACCCTGTGGAAGTCAAGGGATGCGTTTACTTAAGAAGGGGCACCTCTGATCCTAAAGCTCGAAAATGCCACCCAATATGATGGTAGTGGCGTTTTCAGCCTTTTTGCATATGTGATCATGGGATTTGTGGACTTTGGCACACATGAGCCTTTCAGTGTCCTAAAGTCCTCCATCTTCCTTCAGGTTTCTCCAAGGTCCAGTGGGGGAGCTCTTGTCCTGGTCCCGGGAGGGGAGGCTCTGGGAGCTCCCCGACGTCACAAACGTCCCTTTGTAGCATCATCGCCCCCAGAGGCGCACCCTCCTAGCCCTCACGACGTCACAGAGGGCTGCACAGGTCCTCGGCCCCGGCCCCGCAGCTTCCAGCCTGGGGCAGCCGCTCCAGGTGCGTGGGTGGGGGCGTGCAGAGGCCGGGGCGTGCAGGGGGGAGGTCGCCCGGGCTGGCGCATCGTCCATGCTCCTGCTGCTGCCTCGCGCACGACCAGCTCAAGGACGGGAACAGACGACTGAACTTTGCAAAAGGGCCACCGAAGTTTCTTTTGAACAAAGATTGAGAACATTTGCCCAGGTCCTCGAGACTTGGAGCGCCCCAGCAAGGCGGTTGGGGCACACCAGGCGGTGGTGGCGGGGGATGCTCTGCGCAGACGCAGGGCCTCAGGATGGCCCCTGTGAAAAAGAAGTGCATCTGCGACCTGTGCTCCTGCGGGTAAGGTGGCGAGCGGGAGGAGGCCCGCGTTTCCAGACTCCGAGTGAGCACAGCCCTTTTCCATACAACTAGGCCGGGGCCTAACCCTGTGCCGAGACGGTCCACTTGTCAACCTTAATTAGGCTGCAGTGTTGCAGCAGACTCATGGCCATCCCTACTGTCAACTGACATTTAATGTGCCGGGGTTGAATCAGTCCCGGTGAATGTGGTTGTTCTAGGCCTTCCCTGTGTTCCTTCACTTCAGAGCTGAAAAAAACCAAAAGCAAAGCCCTTGCCGTTAAGTCTCTTCGGACTTATAGCGACTCTATAGGACGGAGTACAACTGCCCCATAAGGCCTCCAAAGAGCGGCTGCTGGATTTGAACGGCCGACTCTTTGGTTAGCAGTCAAACGCGTGACCACTGGATTGTGCAAAATGGGCACAGTCCAGGAGAGTTTGTACTCTCTTCCTGCAGCCCACGAAGTGTGGAGGGGAGGGTAGGAAGCCCCTGGCCAGGTTGGGACCAGACTTACTCCTTTTGTTGTTCATCTTTTGGACGGGGATGGGAAGGGAGAAAGAGTTCCTTTAATGTACCTCAGTTTCTCAGAGAAATTGTTATTTTGTCAGAGAAGTATAAGGTGTTTGTAAAACTTGTGTCCACACTGGTATAGTGCTGGTAAGAATAATGAAAAGGAAACAACTTCTGCAGTCTCTTGCCCTGGCCCTGCCAGGCCTCTCCTGGCCAGGTGCCTTTAAGGAGCAGGCCTGGGTGCAGCACAGCAGAGAGAGATCATGGGCTTTAGTCAAAGTTCTGTGGCTGATCAGCGTCCTAGGTCACATACTCTCTGAGTGGAACCTCTCACCTGCTTTCCTGGACAACTGGGACGTCCACTGGAATCAGGGCAACAGAGGAGCAGTTGATAAGAAGCTGGGCTCTGGGGTCAGCTCTCTTGCATGCTCAATAATTGTAGGATCCTGGGGAGGTAACTGAACTTTTCCATGCCATATAATTTCCTCATGTTTCAAGAGTACCTATCAGGTAGGATTCTTGTAAGGATTAAATGAGATAATGCATGTGAGACTGCTGGTGCATGAATGTTTTAAATTTTTTATTGTAGTTTAGATGAAAGTTTACAGAACAAACTAGTTTCTCATAAAACAGTACACACATTGTTCTGTGACATTGGTTAACAGCCCCACAACATGTCAACACTCTCCCTTCTCAACCCTGAGTTCCCTATTACCAGCTTTTCTGTCCCCTCCTGCCTTCTAGTCTCTGCCCCGGGGCTGCTGTGCCCTTTAGTCTTTTTTTTTTTCCCCATGGGCCTGTTCAATTTTTGACTGAAGGGTGAACCTCAGGAGTGACCTCATTACTGAGCTGAAAGGGTGTCTGGGGGCCATACTCTCAGGGTTTCTCCAGTCTCAGACCAGCAAGTCTGGACTTTCTTTTTTTTTTTAAATTAATTTTTATTAAGCTTCAAGTGAACATTTACCATTCCAATCAGTCTGTCACATGTAGGTTTACATACATCTTACTCCCTTCTCCCACTTGCTCTCCCCCTATTGAGTCAGCCCTTTCAGTCTCTCGTTTCGTGCCAATTTTGCCACCTTCCCTCTCTCTCTATCTTCCCATCCCCCCTCCAGTCAAGAGTTGCCAACACACTCTCCAGGGTCCACCTAATTTAATTGGCTCACTCTTCATCAGCATCTCTCTCCCCCTCGCTGACCAGTCCTTTTCATGCCTGATGAGTTGTCTTCGGGGATGGTTCCTGTCCTGTGCCATCAGAAGTTCTGGGGAGCATTGTCTCTGGGATTCCTCTAGTCGCATTCATATCATTAGGTATGGTCTTTTTATGAGAATTTGGGGTCTGTATCCCATTGGCCTCCTGCTCCCTCAGGAGTTGTCTGTTGTGCTCCCTAGCAGGGCAGACATCGATTGTGGCCGGGCACCAACTAGTTCTTCTGGTCTCAGGATAATGTAGGTCTCTGATTCATGTGGCCCTTTCTGTCTCTTGGGTTCTTAGTTGTCTTGTGGCCTTGGTGTTCTTCCTTTACCTTTGCTCCAGGTGGATTGAGACCAATTGATGTATCTTAGATGGCCGCTTGTTGGCATTTAGGACCCCAGGCGCCACAATTCAAAGTGGAATGCAGAATGTTTTCATAATAGAATTATTTTGCCCGTTGACTTAGAAGTCTCCTCAAACCATGTTCCCCAGATCCCAGCCCCTGCTCCGCTGACCTTTGAAGCTTTCATTTTATCCCGGAAACCTCTTTGTTTTTAGTCCAGTCCAATTAGGCTGACCTTCCTTGTATTGTGTGTTGTCTTTCCCTTCACCCAAAGCAGTTCTTATCTACTGATTGATCAATAAAAAACCCTCTCCCTCCCTCCCTCCCTCCCCGCTTTGTAACCACAAAAGTATGTGTTCTCCGTTTTTTCTATTTCTCAAGATCTTATAATAGTGGTCTTATACAATATTTGTCCTTTTACCTCTGACTCATTTCGCTCAGCATAATGCCTTCCAGATTCCTCCATGTTATGAAATGTTTCAGAGATTCGTCACTGTTCTTTATCGATGCGTAGTATTCCATTGTGTGAATATACCACAATTTATTTACCCATTCATCCGTTGACGGACATCTTGGTTGCTTCCAGCTTTTTGCTATTGTAAACAGAGCTGCAATAAACATGGGTGTGCATATGTCTGTTTGTGTGAAGGCTCTTGTATCTCTAGGGTATATTCTGAGGAGTGGGATTTCTGGGTTGTATGGTAGTTCTATTTCTAACTGTTTAAGATAACGCCAGATGGATTTCCAAAGTGGTTGTACCATTTTACAATCCCACCAGCAGTGTATGAGAGTTCCAGTCTCTCCGCAGCCTCTCCAACATTTATTATTTTGTGTTTTTTGGATTAATGCCAGTCTAGTTGGTGTGAGATGGAATCTCATCGTAGTTTTAATTTGCATTTCTCTAATGTCTAATGATTGGGAGCATTTTCTCATGTATCTGTTGGCTGCCTGAATATCTTCTTTAGTGAAATGTGTGTTCATATCCTTTGCCCACTTCCTGATTGGGTTGCTTGTCTTTTTGTGGTTGAGTTTTGACAGAATCATGTAGATTTTAGAGATCAGGCGCTGGTCTGAGATGTCATAGCTGAATATTCTTTCCCAGTCTGTAGGTGGTCTTTTTACTCTTTTGGTGAAGTCTTTAGATGAGCATAGGTGTTTGATTTTTAGGAGCTCCCAGTTATCTGGTTTCTCTTCATCATTTTTGGTAATGTTTTGTATTCTGTTTATGCCCTGTATTAGGGCTCCTAGGGTTGTCCCAATTTTTTCTTCCATGATCTTTATCGTTTTAGTCTTTATGTTTAGGTCTTTGATCCACTTGGAGTTAGTTTTTGTGCATGGTGTGAGGTATGGGTCCTGTTTCATTCTTTTGCAAATGGACATCCAGTTATGCCAGCACCATTTGTTAAAAAGACTATCATTTCCCCAATTGACTGACACTGGTCCTTTGTCAAATATCAGCTGCTCATACGTGGATGGATTTATATCTGGGTCCTCAATTCTGTTCCATTGGTCTATGTGCCTGTTGTTGTACCAGTACCAGGCTGTTTTGACTACTGTAGCTGTATAATAGGTTCTGAAATCAGGTAGAGTGAGGCCTCCCACTTTCTTCTTCTCTTTCAGTAATGCTTTGCTTATCTGGGGGTTCTTTCCCTTCCATATGAAATTAGTGATTTGTTTCTCTATCCCCTTAAAATATGACATTGGAATTTGGATCAGAAGTGCGTTATATGTATAGATGGCTTTTGGTAGAATAGACATTTTTACTATGTTAAGTCTTCCTATCCATGAGCAGGGTATGTTCTTCCACTTAAGTATGTCCTTTTGAATTTCTTGTAGCAGAGTTTTATAGTTTTCTTTGTATAGGTCTTTTACATCCTTGGTAAGATTTATTCCTAAGTATTTTATCTTCTTGGGGGCTACTGTGAATGGTATTGATTTGGTTATTTCCTCTTCGGTGTTCTTTTTGTTGATGTAGAGGAATCCAAGTGATTTTTGTATGTTTATTTTATAACCTGAGACTCTTCCAAACTCTTCTATTAGTTTCAGTAGTTTTCTGGAGGATTCCTTAGGGTTTTCCATGTATACGATCATGTCATCTGCAAATAGTGATAGCTTTACTTCCTCCTTGCCAATCTGGATACCCTTTATTTCTTTGTCTAGCCTAATTGCCCTGGCTAGGACTTCAAGTACGATGTTTGGACTTTCTTTTTGAGTTAGAATTTTGTTCTACATTTTTCTCCGGCTCAGTCTGGGAACCTCTATTGTGATCCCTGTCAAAGCAGTCAGTTGTAGAAGCTGGGTACCATCTAGCATGAATCGTTTTTTTTTTAAATCATTTTTATTGTGCTTTAAGTGAAAGTTTACAAATCAAGTCAGTCTCTCACACAAAAACCCATATGCACTTTGCTACACACTCCCAATTACTCTGCCCCTAATGAGACAGCCCGCTCTCTCCCTCCACTCTCTCTTTTCATGTCTATTTCGCCAGCTTCTAACCCCCTCCACCCTCTCATCTCCTCTCCAGGCAGGAGATGCCAACATAGTCTCAAGCAAGCGTCCACCTGATCCAAGAAACTCACTCCTCACCAGCATCCCTCTTCACCCCATTGTCCAGTCCAATCCCTGTCTGCAGAGTTGGCTTTGGGAATGGCTCCTGTCCTGGGCCAGCAGAAGGTCTGGGGGCCATGACCACTGGGATCCTTCTAGTCTCAGTCAGACCATTAAGCCTGGTCTTTTTAATGAGAATTTGGGGTCTGCATCCTACTGCTCTCCTGCTCACTCAGGGGATCTCTATTGTGTTCCCTGTCAGGGCAGTCATTGGTTGTAGCCCGGCACCATCTAGTTCTTCTGGTCTCAGGATGATGTAGTCTGTGGTTCATGTGGCCCTTTCTGTTTCTTGGGCTCGTAATTACCTTGTGTCCTTGGCGTTCTTCATTCTCCTTTGATCTAGTGGGTTGAGACTCATTGATGCATCTTAGATGGCTGCTTGCTAGCATTTAAGACCCCAGATGCCACTCTTCCAAGTGGGATGCAGAATGTTTTCTTAATATATTTTATTATAGCATGAATTGTTTTTAATATGTGTTGTTGTTGTTAGTTGCCATCCATTTGATTCTGACTCATGGTGACCCCATATGTGCAGAGTATAACTGCTCCATAGGGTTTTCAAGGCTGTGACTTTTCAGTAGCAGATCGCCAGGCCTTACTTCTGAAGTGCCTCTGGGTGTGTTTGAACTGCCAACCTTTTAGTTAGTGGTCCAGTGCTTAATCATTTGTGCCACCCAGGTTAGCATCCTGAGGTCTCCGAAAAGGGCTTGCCAACTGTAACATGCTACATGAATATAAGAAAATGGTATCATTCTTGGAGAGAATAAAGGTGGGAAACCTTACACATCTCTGGCGCCGATGAATGATTAGCAACCCTCCGCTCATTAGGATCGCCTGGGGGGCCTTCAAACTAGAATCAGTTGCCCAGGCTGTTAAGGCTTGATCTCTAAGGGTGGACCTCACCAGCACTCCTCAGTGATTCTGACCGTTTGCCAGCATTGGGAACCACTGAGCTAGATCACATACGAGCCTGAGTCATGCTTTTAGGTGTTCTTAGGTGGGACCAGAGCAGCATTATTAGTCTAGGGCTAGTTTTCCAGACTACTGAGGCAAAACCCTTCTGAGAACTGTGCTTTTTTATGAAGTTTTCCACTGTGGCTGATGGGAAAAGGCATGCTTCCTGGTCCTGTGTGAGTACCCTGGATCGTTCCTGCTGATCCCTTCAGGTGGTTCCTTCCTTGGCCTTGGGTAGTTTTCTCACACACATGCTCTGATCCATACTCCCCCAAGTTGAGGGAACCCTCTGCAGGTCTTTGGGGGCTCTCTGTTCATGTGGCTTTTTCCTCTGTGCTGTTGTCTGCTCCAGAATCTCTCCTGGGAACTCTAACTGCCTCGAAAGAGCTTCCTGGACTTTGAATTCTGTCTCCTGAACTCAGAAATTACGAGGCTCCTCCTGGGTCCCTCTCTGTGAGCCAAGGCCTGGACACTGTCTCCAGACACTAAACCAGGGTGACCATAGGACTCACCTCATTTGTTTCTCACCTCTTGAAAATGTCTTGAAAAGCACTGTTTCATGCAATTGTCCAGTTTTTTAGGTGCCCCTGTTACTCCATCTTTGCCAAGGGGTGTGTGTCTGAGTGTGTTGTTATATTGGCTTTTCCTCCTTCCTGTCTCTCGCCTCCCTTTCCCTCATTCCTGCTTTCTGGGATAATCTCTCAACTACTTGTACTCAATTTCGGCATCTGCTTTAGGGGGAGTGTGAAGACAGTTCTTATGGGCCCTTTTCATCAAGCCTTTTGTCATCCTCTCACCTGGGAACTGACCCCCTCCCTCACCATCCTCCCTGCAGTTCCAATCTCCCCTCCTTCATTGGCCCTTTCACCAGGGTCTAAACCAAAAAAAAAAAAAACAAACTCAGTGCCATTGAGTTTATTCTGACACATAGCAATCCTATCTGCAAATATGGAAAGGTGTCCTCTATTTCAGAAAAACATAGCACTTAATTTAAAAGCAGTAAACCACAGAACAGAGTGTCCCAGCTCTTTTATGTGGTATTTAGTACTGTAGTTTTTTTAAAAAATGGCCAAACCTAATGAACTAGTGGCAAACTCCTGCTGCCACTGTCTTCTCGTCACTACTGCTCAGTTCATTTCTGCAGCTGGACTTGATCTTCATTACCCTTGGGGAACAGTTTTGTTAACTGAGCCAGCATTCCCTTGGGCCTCCCATGACACCCAGCATTGTGCCCACTGCTGTGAGGAGTTTCGATGTATGGACATCTTTGTCCTTAAGGAGTCTGGAGCATGGTAGAATTCCAAAGCCTGGGAGGATTTCTCCTGCTGGACCGTTGGCTCCTTGTCACACACGTGACTTAAGGCAAAGGGTATTTTGCAGTGTAAAATTGTGTCCCATCAGAAATGACAAAAGAACTCATGCTTGCTTCCAATCAGAAATCTCAACAGGAGTTTCTAGTATAGATGAAGTTCCATAAGAGACGACTGGATGGGAGAGAGGATGGGCAGAGAAAGGAGGACACTGGGTATTAATTTAGGCCAGATACACCTGGCAGCAACATATGGGTTAGACAAGAATTTTTATCCATTCGGCTGTTGACGGACATTAGGGTTGTTTCTACCTTTGGCTATTGTGAATAATGCTTCAGTGAGCACTGGTGTATATGTGTCTGTTCGAGGCCTTGCTTTCATTTCCTTGGAACATATATCCAAGAGTGGAATTGGTGGGTCATATGGTAATTCTTCATTTAACTTTTCTACAAACCACCAAACTGTTTTCCATGGTGGCTGCACCATTTTACAATCCTACCAGCAATGGATGAGGGTTCCAATTTTTCCACATCCTTGCCAACACTTATTTTCTGCCTTTTTTTTTTTTTTTTTTTGGATAATAGCCATCCTAGTGTGTGTGTGTGCAAAAACATATCTTTTAGACTGGATGGAAGGATTTTGTTTGTCTAGATGATACCACACCAGGATGGGTTAGAGAGGCAGGATCTAGAGGTGTGCTGTCAGTGTGGTAGCCACTTGTCACATGTGGCAATTGCATTTAAATTAAATAGGAAATTCAGTTCCTCGGTCACACTGGCCTCATTTGCAGTGCTCAGTTAGGCGCATGTGGCCAGTAGCTACCATATCAAACAGTGCACATTACAGAATATTTCCATCATTGTAGAAAGTTCTGTTGGGCAAGGATGATCTAAGTTTTATTGGTTAGAAATCCTCTTCTTTCTTCTCAATTAAATCTGCTCGGGGGAAGGTTGGGATGGAATGAGGAATTTTGCAAGTGCTCTCTAAGCTCTACAAGTCTATGTTTTTTGGCTTTTCTGGTCTGAGGTTATGGGAAAAGGTGATGAGAAATCTGGGGAAAAAGCATGTGTGAGGAAGAATGCCTTGTCAGAGGAGAGTTCTTCAGTGGGAAGGGGGAGGTTGGGGTTTCTGAGTGAGTTGCTTAATCTTTCTGAGCTTCAGTTTCCCCATCTTTTTTTTTTTGCCCTAATTTTACTTAACTTTCCCCCTTTTTTTAAAAGTAAGATTTGTGGAGACCTTGTAGTCGCTAGGGAGAGAGGGAAGCCCACATCTGCCCCTCCTCCTTGCCCCCCTATTTGTCTTCCTCCTAGGACTTTGTTGAAGCGCTGGTGGTGCAGTGGTTAAGAGCTCAGGAATGTTAACCCAAGAGTTGGCAGTTAGAATCTACCAACCACTCCTTGGAAGCCCTATGGGGCAGTTCTACTCTGTCATATGGGTTTGCTATGAGTTGGAATTGACTCAAGGGCGTCCAACAACAACAAAGGTTTGTTTTGAGCAAAGAGTTCTTTAATGTCCTTTCAACTTTAACTTTTGAGGGCATTGTGTGTGGTGGGGAGGCTCTGGGTAAGCATGGAGGGCCGGATAACACAGCTTCCTTTTGCAGGAGCAGCTGTTGGAGGCCTTTGAGGAAACCACCAATGGACTGCTGTTTTTTGGAGCAAGTTCTTCTATTGGCCACAGGATGGCAGCATTCTCTTGACCAACTCTGTTGGCCGAGCCAAACTGGCGTAAATGGAAAACAAAACCTAGGAGTCCTGAATTTTCCTTTATTTTTTTTACAGATTGACCTTATTAAAATGGGCAGTTAGAGTTTAGGGTTTAGCAGAGCTCAGGAAGTGGTACACCTTGAAGATTAGATCACAAATGATAAACTGAGATAGTTTCAAATATCAAAATCTAAAGATTCCGACCACTGGTAAAAAATTTTAATGAGCTTTACTGGTTTGAAAAAACCAGACATATTTTACTGTATCAAGCTCAAGGCTTTCTCTCTGTTCCTTTCCCTGACAATCAAAATCTTTAATAACCGAGGTAAAGTGTTGTAATACTCTCTTTTCAATATAATCAGCACCAAATAAGCAAAAATATTTATGGGTTGTAGAAAATACAGTAAAGTCAGCTTTTTTTTTTTTTTTTTTTTTTTAAACCAACCTACTGCTTATCTATCTCGTCAACAGAGCTATTTTGAGGGGTGGTTTGAGTGGAGTGACCCTGCTTTGGTTTATGTTTCCGATCATATCTGAGTATCTCGGGCATTTGCTATTATTGAAAAAATGCCACACTTCACAGTTTTATAGCATTTTACCATCTTACATTTCTACAGGACTTTGAAAATTTTAAAGCACATTCTCATACGTTGTTATCTTACTGAAGGATCCCTCAGCATGGGAAACAATTGCTTAGTTTTGAAATTTGATCCTTGATCTGTGCTTCCATTTTCCCTGGTGATGTTTTAGGTTTACTGAGCTGTTCTTGCCCCACATTACTGAATTTGAAGCCTGATGGGCTGTAGCTAAAGTAAAATGTTAATCAGCATTTTAAGGCTGAATGAGATCTTGATCGTCTCTAGCTCTTTTATTTTACAGATAAAGGGATTAATTTTAATATACAGGAAAGTGTTTTGTATCAGACAGTGTGCTGGGTATTAGAATTCACAGGCTATGGAAATGGTATTTTCAAGTCACACTGGCCAGTTTTTGACTACAGATTAGAATATGAAGGCTCCTGTAAAAAAAAAAATTGGTGTAACTGTAAAAGCCAGTTTAGTAAATTAATACAAAGTAATAGCAAGCCTCTGTCAGCATTAATGGACCACAAGTACCACAGCCTCGACCAGACTGAGTCTGGCACAACTAGATGGTGCCTGGCTACCACCACCGACTGCTCTGACAGGGATCACAATAGAGGGTCCCGGACAGAACTGGAGAAAAATGTAGAACAAAATTCTAACTTACAAAAAAGGCCAGACTTGCTGGCAAGGATGAGAAGGCAGGAGAGGATAGAAAAGCTGGTAATGGGGAACCCAAGGCTGAAAGTGGGGGAGTGTTGATGTGTAGTGGAGTTGGCAACTAATGTCACAGAACAATATGGGTATTGTTTAATGAGAAACTTGTTTGCTCTGTAAACCTTCATCTAAAACACACTAAAAAAAAAAGTACAAAAAGAAAACCAAAGTAAAAACAAAACACAAAAAGAATCTCAACATTAAATGTCGTAACTACTTTTTCTAAGATGCTTGAAAAAAACTTGCTAATCAGAGGATTGATATGGTAGTTACTTTTGTATCTGATTATTTTATGGCTTACAGTACACAATTTAAAAGATTTTGTGTAATCTTGCAGGAAATTCCAGGACTAGGTAATGTATCATGAGATATTTATGTAGCATTGGTAGTACGTACAGCATTTCATCAAAAGGTAGTCCCATAGAGGACTCACAAATTGCCGAAAAGGATGTGGATTTGGGCCTTTCACAAAGCTTGGGAGGAAGGTGATCTCCAGGGCAGCCATGTATCTGCAACTTAAATCAGTTATGTTAACCAGGGAGGAGCTTGTTATTTTAATTTTGAAAAATATTTTCTTCACATTGATGGTAATTTCCTTAACCTTAGATTTTATTTTCTTAGAGTCTCTGTTACAAATTAAGAGGAAGGGAAAAAATTGAGGAACTGGTTTGCTATTACATGTTTCAAGAAGAATTCTTGTTTTGAATTTAAATCGAATTGACTTCATAAATTCTGATTAAGAAGGGAAGACAAAGAATAGCCTTTTAACAGGTACTGTGCCAGTAACTTTTTATTTTCGGTAGACTCTAGGTAGAGAAAAAAAATAAACCACCCCCCCAAAGGAAAAAAAAAACCATTTACTGTAACATCGAGTTACTTTTATTATAGAATTCTCTACCTTTTGTGTTAAGGTGCGTTATATGCTCCTCTTTAAAAATTATGGCATTTTTGTGATATCAGAAACAATGTCTGTTCATGTATATGTTTCATCGTATAGAATGAGTGTTAAGTCAGCGTATATGATTTGTCAAAATTCAGATATTATGAAAATAAGGTACCACTTAGTAGTAATTCAAATTATAGCAGTTCAAAAATGATCTATCAGCCACACATTCCTTATCCTCCTCCTATTCCTGACTATCCTTTTTCCTCTCTTGCTTATTGCCTCTGTGAACAACTGCCTCCCCTGCCATGAGACTGGAAGAATGGGATGGTGCCTGGCTACCATTACTGAACATTTTGATCAAAAATTCTATGGAAGAATCTTTGGTCAAAAGAGGGAAAATGCGGAATGGAATTTGAAGTTCTCATGGACTCCAGACTTTCTGGAGCCAGGGGGGCTAGATGAACCCTTGAAACTATTACCCTGAGATAATCTTTAAACCTTAAACCAAAAATATCTCCTGAAGACTTCTTAAAACAATAGTTTAGCTAAACTAGTGAAAAATATTTGCCTTATGCATTATGATCTTTTTAAGAACTCTATATGGAATCAAAGTGACAACAGCAATTCGAAAGATTAGATAGAAACCTTAGGGGGCAGTGAGTTTGTGTTAATGGGGAGGAACGACTCAGAAGAGGAGGATGAGAACGATTGCACAACTCTAAAGAATGTAATCGCTGGATGTCACCGAATTGTACATGCAGAGAGAGTTGAACTGGTGTATATTTTGCTGTGTATATTCTCAACAGCAACCAAACCCACTGTCATGGAGTTGATTTTTGACTCATAACGACCGTATAAGATGGAGTAGAACTGCCCCATAGGGTTGGTTTCCAAGGCTGTAAATCTTTACAGAGGCAGACTGCCTCATCTTTCTCCCACATCAACAACAAAATTTAAAAAAAGATTAAAAAAAAAAGATCTGTCAGTATGCAGAGTGGTCACGAAGCCGTTTTTACCCTTGCTCTGATTCTGTTTTATAATGAGCAGTTTTAAACACCATTCCCTCCACTGATGTTAAAAGTTTGTTATAGACTGACCTTCAGGTGATTCATAGTTTATTTTGGGATGATGACATGTCTCATAGGGGAAAAATAGCTAAGCTTCAAATAAATGAGACGGATAATGTAAGTGACGTAGAACTTCAGAAGTCATGAGAGATTACTTTGGGATGGGGTATCAGAAGGGCTACTGCAAGTGGCTTCTGTGGGGGTGGAAGTGTAGGGTCATGGTTAGGAAAGTGAATGCTGGAGCCAGACTGCCTGGGTTCAAATCCTGGCTCTGCTACTTTTTAACTGTGTGACTTTGTGCGAGTTATTTAATTGTTTTGTAAAATATGGATAATGACAGTACCCTATTCTCTGGGTAGGTGTGAGGATTAGATGGGAGAGGAGCACAGGCCTGGCACTTAGTGGTGTGGCCTGAAGGAAAATGTTGTGTTGGGAGAGGGGCACGATGGGCATAGAGACATGAAGACACCACGTCCACCAGAGCACTCGAGCCTGACGCCAAGAGGGAGATTGTGCCAGGAGAATGATGGAGGCATATTGCAGAAGGGCTCTTAAATGTCTCAGAATGTGAATTTGGGTTGTAAAGATCCATTGCTGAATTTTGAGCAGGAGAAATAACATAGATAAAAGTCTTTTTCTCCAACAGAAGTACTCAAGAGAACAAAAAAACAGCAAACCTTTAATGTTCTTTTTCTGTTGAAATAAGCAACCATATCTAAACTTGGCCAACTATTTTTTGAACACTTTAGGGTGCTTTAGGTGAAAGTTTACACAGCAAATTAATTTTCCAATCAGTGATTCTTACACAAATTGTTCCTTGACATTGATTGCAATTCCTGCTTTGTGTTGGCACTCTCCCCATTCCCTGTCTGGGTTCCCTTTTTCCATGAGGCCAGTTTCCCTATCCCTCTCTGCTTTCTCATCTTCCGCTTTTGGGTAGATGTTGCCCTTTTGGTCTTGTAAGGAGCGCATTCTTCACAGGTATTGTTTATTTTACAGTCTTGTCTATTATTTGGCTGAGAGGTGGCCTCCTGGAGTGTCTTCAGTTTCAGGTTAGAAGGCTGTCTTAGGGCAGTAGTCTTGGGAGTTCCTCCAGTCTCTTTCAGACCAGTAAGTCTGGGTTTTTTTTTTTTGAATGTGAATTTTGTTCTACATTTTTTACACATTCTAACCAGGACCTTCTATTGTAATCCCAGTCAGAGTGGTTGCTGCTGGTAGCCTGGTCTCAGGTTAGAGGAGGCTGTGGTTCACGTGGTAAATTTGGGCAACTTTAAATCTGTTAATTAGTTAGATGCTCTGAATAGATTTGTAGCTTGCTAATATTTCCTTGAGAGTCCTTGGATGATACAGATGATTAATGTGCTAGACTGTAACCAAAAGGTTGGTGATTTAAGTCCATCCAGAGGTGCCTTGGAACAAAGGCCTGGTGATCTGCTTCCAAATAATTGGCCATTGAAAACTCCATGGTGCACAGTTCCAGTCCGACACACATGGGGTCACCGTGAGTAGGAATCGACTCAATGGCAACTGATTTAATGTTTCCTTAAAGACGTTTTATCTCCATTCCATTCTTGTCATTTTTCTTACTTTATTATCTTATTTAACAAATAATTTATTGATGATTTACTGTAAGAGGCAGCATAATTTGGGAATTACAACACAGATTCTGGAGCCAGACCATCTGGGTTTAAATCTCAGCTTCTCCACTTAGCAGCAGGATCACCTTGAGCAATATTAAAGTCTTTACTCTGATGTGTCTTTGTTTCCTCATCTGTAAAATGGGAATAATTATAGAGCATACCTCACAGGGTGGTTGTGAGGATTGAGTCAGTACTAAATAAGCAATTAGAATGGACCCTGGCATGCATAGGAAGGCACAGATAAGGGTTAATAAATAAATATACATAGATGAAGATGCCAGTCTGTGTGCTAGGCACTGAGGCCCTGGGAGGGGTAACCATGGAGCTAGCCCTCTAGGGAAGAGTTTGAGTTTTCTTACTCATTTATTAACTGTCCAGTAATGAAGAGTACACTGCAGAGAATTTAAAGAGGGCGATGCGTGTGCTTGGGGGACTTGATGAAATTGGGAGGATAGGCATGGTCTGCAAAGATTTAATCTGCTTTTCATGTACTGGGAGGCCCTCTGCTTCCTCAGGGATGCCTGTACTTGAGCCTAGCTATTTTACTTCTCAAGTTCAGAAACATTAATGTTAAGTTTCTATTTGGTTTAGAGCTTTCCCAGTCTTAAAAACCATGCCCCTGGCAATAAACATCCTTACTCTATAGTATACTCTCTACCATTCTATTTTCTTTTTTACTGACTTGTACAAAATAACTTTGAAAGTTCTATGATTATTTCTCTAAAAGGAAAGAACAGTGTTTCTAAGTGGCTGTCAAGTTAACCACTTATCCAAATATATTCCTGTATTTTGAGTATTCAAGATATCCAAAGGAGCCCTGATGGCACAGTGGTTAAGAAGCTCAGCTGCTAACCAAAAGGTCGATAGTTTGAATCCATCAGCCGCTCCTTGGAAACCCTATATGGGACAGTTCTGCTCTGTCCTATAGGGTCGCCGTGAGTTGGAATCGACTCGACGCCAACGGGCTTTAGGGTATCCAAAAGTCTCTTATTCTAATGTTAACAAATTGAGTTTGTAATGTAAGGAATTATTAAGGTATTGCCTGTGTTGGTCAGTTACTTGATTTTAGAAACATTATGCTTTATATGATGATTATTTTTAAAAATCAACATCTTTTAGCTCTCTTTCCTTTTTCAAGTATGATCATTTCAACTCTTTTACAGATAAATCCACATACTATCCATGAACAATAGCTTGAAATGAAAAGCAAAGAATTAACTGGATGTCTCCTATCTTGCTTCAAGTGGGAGGGCGGGGGCAGTGTTAGAGAAAGAATATGGGCCAGCGATTTAGAACATATGGATTCCATTCCAGTGTGGATTCTGTGTTGATTACTTAGGAGCTCTGTGACCTTGTTCAGATCCTTTAACATCTCTGGACTTTTAAAATCACTGGTTATCAGACACTGCCTCTATCCTCTACAATGGCATTTTTCTAGGTTCAAAGACATTCCATCTCAGGGTTCTAATGATCTCTGCAGAGGGCTTCTGGAGCTACTGTTGGTAACCTTAGAGATGTGAGGGAGAGGTGAATATGGACAGCTGTTTTACTGGCTTAAAAATATATATGTATACATAGCCTTTGGGAGCAAGGAAGAATGAAGAAACCTAAAGATACAAGGGAAAGATTAGTCCAAGGGACTAATGGACCACATCTACCATGCCTCCACCAGACTGAGTCCAGTACAACTAATGGTGCCTAGCTACCACCACTGACTGCTCTGACAGGGATCACGATAGAGTGTCCCAGACAGAGCTGCAGAAAAATGTGGACCAAAATTCTAACTTAGAAAGACCAGGTTTGCTGGTCGGACAGAGACTGGAGAAACTGAGAGTATGGCCCCTGGATACCCTTTCAGCTCAATAATGAAGTCATTCCTGAGGTTCACCCTTCAGCCAAAGATTGGACAGGCCCATAAAACAAAACGAGACTAACGGGGCACATCAGCTTAGGGGCAAGGACTAGAAGGCAGGAAGAAACAGGAAAGCTGGTGAAAGGGAACCCAAGGTTGAGAAGGGAGAGTGTTGACGTGTGGGGTTGTTAATCGATGTCATAAAATAATGTGTGCTAATCATTTAACGAGAAACTAATTCCGTAAACCTTTATCTAACGTACAATTAAAAAAAAAAAACAAAACATAGAATGGCTAGTTAGAATGAACATCTCTTTTCTGAGCCTCATGGATTCTTTGGGTATGGCTGAGCTAGTTTCAGCTCAGCGCTCTGACTTCCTCTGCACATGGGCCATATGTAGCCGCCCCAGGCCTAGCTTTATGCCACTTCTCATCTCAGGTAACCAAAGTGACTAATTAGAGTTTAGTGGAAGATTTCCAAATTCCAGGGAGAAAAGGATCTGGTTGGGCCAGCCTATGACTTGTTTCCTCTGACATCAAGGGTCCTTCCCATGGTCCAGTCAGCTGAGCTGAGAGGTATGGGGTTACATAATAAAAACTGGGCAGCTGGGGGGCGTGTTTTGTGTAATAAGGGTGTGGGTAGGGAGGAACCACTTAGACAAGGAAATAATTGGCTTCTAGAGGACACTTGTCAAGATAATCTTGTGGCTAAAGTTGGTGAGAGGTGGCCTGGATGATAGGATCATTAGGTAGATTCTCAGCTCATTGAACAAGCAGATCCAGAGTATCGATAGATGGCTTTTTACCAACTTGGAGCACTCTCATGAGCGCCATGCCTTAGGACTTCATCATTAGCCTTGTCCTGGTCAACTTTTTTTTTTTTTTAATCAAAATTTGGACAAAGACATAGAAGGCATCCTTAACAAATTTACCGAAAACCCAAAATGGGAAGAACATAACAAGTGTGATAGATGACAAAATCAAGATTCAAAATTATCTTGGCAGGCTGGAATGTTGGGCCAAAACCAAACGGAAACTTAACAAGAGTAAACAAACATGAAGTTCTACATTTGGGATGAAAAACCAATTACACACTATTCGTAATGGGGGAGGTTTGTCTTGGCAATCATTTTTGAAAAGGTCTTTGGGTTTTACTTAACCACAAGTATGATTCGACAGTATGATGTGGTTGCTAAGAAACATTGACTTAATTTCAGGCTAAATGGAAGTAGGGTGTCCGGGTCAGCAGATATAATTACTCCACTGGACTTTGGCCTGATCAGACCACAACCGAAGGATGCTTTTCCATTTGGATGCTTCATTTTTTTAAAGGATACCAGAAATTGAGTGAAGGAGGTTGGCCAGGATGGCCAAGTTGTGGGGAAAGGATTCTGGAACTAAGAAAACTTGACAAGATGCAGAGGATAGGTAGATGGGCAACTAGGATTTGAAGAGCTGTGTTCTGCAGAAAGGGGCTGCACTTATTCTAGGTTGCTCAGAGGGTAGAATTAAGACCAGCGAGTGGTCTCCATGAAAATTGATGGGGGGTTAATGTAAATAAAGAAGAATTTTATAGCAGTTGGAACCAGAGGGACTTGGAGTAAACTGCAGCTGGCCCTAGTGCTGGGCGTATGCCTGTTGGGATGCTGTGGAAAGGATTCCTGCATTGGGCAGGAGGTTTGACAAAATGATCTCTAGGGCCCCTTTCAACACTGAAAACCCAGATTTCTGGAAAGGGAGAAGAGCATTTATTTTAATATGATGATTGAACTTGAAAGTCTACTAGAGAGCAAAGAACTGTGGGCGCATGTGATAGGAAGAATGAGCTGAGAGCCATATGTGCCTGAAAAACCAAGAGAGTTAAAAGGATTCTTAAGGCATCTATATTTGAAGTATAAACACACATGTGCAGACGTTAGCTTTTTTGTGTCGATCCACTGCTCCTATTGAGTCTTCTTTTCACTTGGTGCCACTGCCTTCCCGAAACCTCTTTGATAACCTTCAGTTATTGTACATACAGTCTTCATTACTTCTATGACTTTCCCTGGTTATGCCTATGTGCAGTAGTTAGTGTTAAGGAGGCTTTTGTGGGCTAGCCTGGGGCTTTAGCCACTGTGTGAAGCACTGCTTTTGTGGGAAATGTATTTCAAGCTTCAAACAACCAGCATATGGTCTTTTGAAGCATGTTCCATTTGCAAAGCTGGAATGACCTATGTTCCTTCCCTTCCCTTATGTCATCCCACTTCACACCCACCTCAGAGCCTTTTCTAAACTGGGCTGTGGCCGTGGAAGCCTTCCTTGCTCCTCACTGCCAACCCTGGCAGTTCCAACAATTCTGACACCCGCATGAATCAAGACTACCAGTTTCTGTTGCACTGCTCTATCTAGAAATGGATTTTAGTAAGGTGCTTTCTTCTCAAAAAGGAATTTGAAGAATCAGAAATAGCTTTCACATACTACAGTGCAGTGGAAAAGGGAAACCTGGTGAGTTGTGTCCTCTGTCTTCATAGGGCATTTGTGTGCGTGTGCGGAATCATCTGTGTGTGGATTTAGAGTTTCTGTGCTGGTATCTATGACTCCTCTCAGGCTTCTGATGTAGGGACTAGGTGTGGATATTTTTTAATGATGATGCTTGTGCTAATAAATGCTCCTAGAATATCAGGTCTCTTGGTTGAAGCAACTGAAATGGACGCTGGCTGATTTAAGTAGGTTTAAACAAGTATAACTGCTAACTGAAAGGTTGGAGGTTTTAGTCCACCCAGAGATGCCTAGGAAGAAAGGTCTGGCAATCTACTTCTGAAAAAATCAGCCATTAAAAACCCCATGGAGCACAGTTCTACTCTGAAACACATGGGTTGCCATGAGTCAGAATCAACTCAATGGCAGCTAGTTTTTCAACAAGTGGAAGGCTATAGGGCAGCTCACAGAACTGCTGGGAAGGCTGGAGAGCCGAGCTGAGAAGATGGGCAGGTCCAGGAGAGGCCAGAGCCACAGCCCAAATCACTCTACACAGACCATCTGGTAAGGATGTCGTTTTAACTATTAACTCTGGGGATTCTGATGCAAGTGGACTACCAGACCACATTTTAAGAGCCCCTCTGGGCTCACCATGCTGCAGCTGCGTCTCCTGCCACTGGACCGGGGCTTCCAACCAGTTCAATTTGGAACCCTTGCTGAGAATTTGCATTTCTAACAAGTTTCCAGGTGGTGCTAATACTGCTGGTTAGGGACCAATTCTGGGAACCACTAGTAGAGCAGTGGTTCTCAAAAATTGTTACACATAAGAATCACCTGGGGATCTTGCTAAAATGTAGATTCTGATTCAGTATATCTGGGGTGGAAATGCAAATTCTCAGCAGGGGTTTGAACCAGATCTACCAGCTTGAAGCCATGCACTGGACATAGCCCTGACTGCCAATGTCTCTGCTGTAGAATGAATCTGTCATCAATTCTTCACTGTCATCCCCACTTTTTTTTTTTTTTTTAACTTTTTGTCATCCCTTGTTCTAGATTAAAATTTCCAGATGAGAGTTGCTGATTGGTCAGGTCTTAGTCACGTGCTCAGGCCTCACTTCAGAGGTGGAGGGTTGGGAGGAGTGTAGCATTTTGTGGTTTTTCTAGTAGGCGGTAGGTCTTGCTTTCCATAAGACTAATGTAGAAGTTCCTCAAACAAAAGGCTTCAGCTATTAGGCACTTAAAAAAAAAAAGGCTAATTTAATGCTAAGAAATAATTTGTTTAAATTGCCCTTTTATGTTTTTGGAAACCTTGCTGTCGTAGTGATTAAGAGCAATGGCTGCCAACCAAACAAAAGGTTGGCAGTTCGATTCCACCAGGTGCTCCCTTGGAAACCATACAGGGCAGCTCTACTTTGTCCTGTAGGGTCGCTAGGAGTTGGAATTGACCTGACGACCATGGGTTTGGTTTTGGTTTTTATATTTTCTGTATCCATTTATGAAAATGAAAGGCTAATTTCTCAACTGAGATGCTTGAAATTTTGAGTCAAGTAATTTTTGTTGTGGAAACCTGATCTGTGCGTTATAGGATGTTTAGCAGCATCCCTGACCTCTGCCTGCTAAATGCCAGTGACACTTACCCAGTTGTGACAATCAAAATGTCTCCAGGCATTGCCAATGTCTGCCAGGTGGACAAATCCCCCCCTATGGGAATCAATGGCCTAGAGGCATCCTCAAGCATGGGTGATGATAGCCTTGGAGTGACAGTTCATCCAAGAATGGACCTTATACCGTTATCCTAGGAGAGGACAGAGGGTTTCCCACCAGGGGTTCTCAAAAGCACTGAAGACACAACTGGAAAGCTATTAAAAAATTCTAATTCCCGGACCCTACCCTGGTATAATTTGATTCTGCGGGTGTGAGGTGCAGGAATTGGCAAGTTTTTGCAGTTAACCCTGGTGATTCAATGCAGGTGGACTAGAGACCCCACTTTAAGAAGCACATGGCTACTTTTGAGTACCAACCTCAAAAACAAAAGGCACCTGTCTGGGCTCCAGGGAGAAGAGATGCTGTTTTAAGGCTTTCAAATCTTCCCAGTCATTGATTGAAAAGAAGCAGATCTGGTCTGTTCTCAGAAGGGTTCCTTGACAGGGCTTGTTTGGAAGCAGCTTGATGTGCACTGCCGATCTCATCACGCGCCATCACGAGCAGCAGGGAATGCCTTCTGTTTTGAGCACTGACTTGCCTCTGAATACTCCTCAGAAAAGGATCTTTTATTTTTCCCTCTCTCCAGTCCCCAATAATTAGGAAGACCTTGCAAGGAGGTTTCACAACTTTCCAGGTCTTGTTGGTCTATTTTGTGGTCTTGTTTGCTGACTTCCTAACCCCTGCAAGAGCAGAGAGCATGGTCTCTCAGCATCTCTGGCTTTGTTTCCACTGTGGAGCTGCAACGGTGGGAAGTCTGGCATTTTAACTGTGTGTGGAGCTGAGAAGACGCCTGATAATACCTGCGACAAAGCCGTGACCTTCCTGAGCCTCTGAGCCTCCCTCAGGGGAAGCTGAAGATTTCCTCCGCTGACAAACACCTTGTAGTTTTCTAAGGTGTTTGGGGGGCATTACCTGAGCTACTTCGTTCTATTTTCACTCTTGCTGTAACTAGGACTAGTCACCATGCCATTTCTGAAAGCGATTTTTCTAAAACTCAGACCCTATGGCTTTGCCAATTCAAAGCCTTTGGTAGTTCTTCATTGACTGCAGGATAAACTCTAAGCTTATTCAACACCCCCACCCAACCTTTCTAGCTATTCCCTACCATGCACCCTGAGTTCCAAGCTCAACAGACCGTGCTGACTATGATTGGTTGTTGTTAGCTGCCATTGAATTGGCCCCTGACTCATGGCAACCTCATGCAAAATGGAATGAAATGCTTCCTGGTTCTGTACCATCCCCGTGATTGGTTTTGGATCAGACCCTTATGACCTATAGAGTTTTCATTAGCTGATTTTCAGAAGCAGAATGCCAGGCCTTTCTTCCTAGTCCATTTTAGTCTGAAAGCTCTGCTGAAACCTGTTCAGCATCATAGCAACGCGCAACCCTCCACTGGCAGACCGGTGGTGGTAGTTGCATTTGAGGTCCACTGGCCAGCAACTGAGCCCAGCTCTCCCACATGGGAAGCGAGACTTTTCCTTACTGAATGACACCCTGTACACTAACTAGATCTGTTGTACAGAATTATCAGGCTATACTACAGACCTACTTCACAAACTGGGCACCTGCCAAAATTTTTTTCTAAGGATGGAATTTGTTGTTAATATTATGTGAAATCTCTTGATTTTTAAAAACCTAGACTTCTAGTTTCTCTTGAAAAATCAAACGATGTGACAGTACTGTGCCGCCCACGTTCTTAAACAACAGAGGGGTCAGTTCTTACTCCAGGGTGGGCACGTTTTCTCCATCGTGTCCACCGAAAAAGATAACGGGAAATGCCATTTTCTTATTCATCTAGTGCTGCTCTAACAGAAATACCACAAGTGGATGGCTTTAGCCAACAGAAGTTTATTTTCTCAGTCTAGTAGGCCGGAAGTCTGAATTTAGGGAGTCAGCTCCAGAGGAAGGCTTTCTGTCTCTGTCAGCTCTGGGGAAAGATCGTTGTCATCGATTTTTCCTTTGTCTAGGAGCTTCTCTGCCCAGGAACCTCAGGTCCAAAGGACGTGCTCTGCACCCGGCACTGCTTTTTTGGTAGTATGAGGTCCCCATGTCTCTCTGCTCACTTCTCTCTTTTATATCTCAAAGGAGATTGGCTTAAAACACAATCTAATCTTGTAGATTGAGTCCTACCTCATCAACACAGCTGCCACTAATCTCATCTCATTAACATAGGATTTACAACTCACAGAAGAATCACATCAGATGACGAAATGGTGGACAATCACACAACACTGGGAATCACGGCCTAGCCAAATTGAAACACATTATTTTGGGGGGACGCAATTCAATCCATGACAACCATGAAACTTTCCTCTCCTGTTTCCCACAAGGGGGCAGTATAAACTCTAAAAACAAAGGATTGGAGTTACTGAAGCTCTTAGTTTGACTTTGTTACCCAGGCCATGTGCCACCTGTATTTTGCTAGGAGCATCACCTGCAGCATGGTGTGTGCTATTGCACACACAAACTTCCTTTCCTTTGGCCTAGTTCCCCTCCAAGGTTTTTTATAAAATTCATCTGAAAGCCAGTCTGAGTGACACGCCTGCACGGTTAGACATCTTCCAGAGCCACTTTCAGTCTGGATGGAGGTTGTAGGAGGTTGACAGAGACCGAGCTGTTTCTGGGGCAAAGCTGGAGTCTCTGATCCTCAGAGACAACCTCACTGACTGGCGATCCTTGTTGGTGCAGACTCTCGGTGTTTGTCAGCATCCTGAGAGCAGAGCTGCCAGCCGCTGGGGATCCCTTGGCACTAACCATTAGGCCAGTGGAGGCTGATGTGTAAACCAGAATGCTTGTTTATTGATTTTTAATAAGACCTGGCTGCTGAGGGGACCTAAAAACTCCTTTTCACTGGCCAGAGCATACTTTCCTTTTAGAAAGATTAACAGTAGAAGTCGAAATATAATCACAAGTTTGCGTGTCTGAGTCCTAACCAAGGGAAGTGCTACAGTTTGCATATTTGAAGGTCCTGTTGTGATGGTCTGAAGAACCCACCTGCAGTAATGGGGTGGAGCCACAGTGCTGTGAGCACCTTGCCAAATATATCTCTCTGACTCTGCCTGTGTCTCCCTGCCATGGTCCACGCCAGATTTATCTGTAGATATACCAACACCACAAATTAGATTCATTCACATGTATCGTTTTTTTATTTTAGATGTTTGCTACATCTTGTTTCAGATTATTTTAATAAATTAGGCCAAAGCGTATTGGGAGGGTTAGGGGTGAAAAGAAGGAGCCCTAGTGGCACAGTAGTTAAGTGCTTGGCTGCTAACCGAAGGTTGGTCATTCAGACCCACCAGCCCATCCACAGGAGATATATGTGGCAATCTGCTTCCATAATCCATAAAGAGGTTTGGGAGCCCTGTGGGGCAGTTCTCCTCTGCCCTGTAGGGTCACTATGAGTCAGAATCCACTCCACAGCAATGGCATTTTTTTAGGGGTGAGATCCCTTAGAGCCTTTAAGTGTGCTGAAGAGGTCTCAAAGGTTTGAGAAAAATACAATCAGCTCTTAACAAAGGTTCCAAATCTTAACTGTCTCTATTGGTTTCTTTCTCCTCTCTTATCTTACTTGCTTTGGTAAAACAAAACAAAACACAAAACGCAACACAACACAAAACATCTTTGCCTCATTTTCTCTTTGCTCTTAATGCTGGCAACATTTGCAGTGGTTTAATGGAAGGAAGAAAAAGTAGAATGATGAGGAGCAGGAGCTAGAATGTTCATAAATTGTATAATTGGGTCTTGGGTTGCTTTAAAACTGGCCTTGATCATTAAAAAAACTTGTAAAATTTTTTTCTCTATCAGTTTGGGTTGAATAACCTATCCATATTCTATTAGATAAAACTAATGCTGAATTGGGTATATACAAGCCTATGAATCCTATTTTTGACCCTAGTTTCCACTAACTTGAAAGGAGACCAAAGGCAGAGTCAGAAGGGATGTTGGCTCCCCCTTGGGTCTCACAATCCTAAGACCAAGCTCTGTGCACACAAAGGAATGTGAGTGCTTTATTAAGGAAAACTTTTGGTAACTTTTATTCATGGACTCAGTTAAGGGCAGATCTCTGTGCTTAGGGGTGTCTCCTTCAGTCATGTGAGGCTGAGTACCTTTAGACTAATCAACGGACCCAGATGGTTTGTCCTTGAAATCATCCACAGTCCTGGGGTTCACAGTGCAAACGGCAGAAGGGGAAGTGTTCTGTGATGCTGTGGTTGTGCCCATCCCTGCCTCCCTGATTAGAGAGTGGCAGTGGGGTCAAATTAGTTAGTCAGATAGGATTTGGAGAAATAGAATAGTTAGAGAAAGAGTTACAGTTGATTCTTGTTATTCATAATAGTTTTCTTCAATATAGTCAGTGTGAACACTGAATTAGCGGATACTGAGCCATTGTTCCTAGGGGAAATCAGGGCTGGGTTTCTGTGAGCCTGTGGTCACAACATTTTCATCAGCTGCTCAGTACATAACCTTGTATTACATGTTTCTGTTTAAAGACGCCTTGTTTAATATATATTGTTGATTCATTAGCATTGAACTCATTACAGCCAATAGCGCTCTAACTCATGCCTGAATGAAGTTACCGATGTATTTGTTTTCTCTGTAAGGCACATCACAACCTTCTTGCACTTAGGAACACTAGACAGCACTTCAGCCTTATATTTGGGGGCCATTTTCAATGGCAAAATCACCAACAAAAGGATAAAAACGTGGCACTACATAGATCATGGAAAAGATACTTGTTTACAGTATGAGTGCTGAAACAAGAAGGCAGAGCGTCAACTTGTTCAACCTCAGCTGGGAACATTTTTGTTGGGCAACTCAGAATTTTTCACCACTCTGCAAATGTGCGTGAATGATCACAAAGGTGCTGCAAGTATTGCTTTGGGGGTTACAAATACGTTTTAGTGAGTCGGTCGATTCACGGATACGGAATCCATGAACAACGAGGATCAACTGTATTTGGTACGAGACCCAGCCAGCATGTATTTAAATGCCTGTTTTTTGCTCTGAACTTTGCTTAGGTTCATGGCACTATTAGGATAGGTAGAGGAGTTAATTCCTACTTTTAGAGAGCTTAAAACCTATGTAGCTGAAACATAACACAGAAAACAACAGGGGCGAAATAACCTGTTAAACCTGTTGCTGTCCAGTTGATTCCAACTCATAGTGACCCTGTAGGACAGAGGAGAACTGCCCTATAGGGCTTTCAAGGAGCTGCTAGTGGATTCAAACTGCCAGCCTTTTGGTTAGCAGGCGAGCTCTTAACCACTGCACCACCAGAGCACAATGAAGGGACCCTATAATAATAGAGGTTTGAGCTTCTGAAGTCACACAGACTTTTCTTTTAATCTTTCTGAGATTTACTTCCTTAATCTGTGAAATGAGGATAGTCATATACACCATCTAAGGTTGTTGTGAAGATTACATGAGATAGGTAACTTGAAAGCAGAGACACAAACAGACATTTTGTACACCAATGTTTATTACAGCACTATTATTCACAGTGGCCCAAATGTGGAAACAACCTAAATGTCCATCAAGCAATGAATGGACAAGTAAAATGTGGTATATATGTGGCAATGGAATATTATTCAGCCTTAAAGAGAAATCAAGTCCTGATACGTGGCTACAATGTGGATGAACCTTGAAAATATGCTGAGTGAATTAAGTCACAAAACGACAAATAGTGTATGGCCTCACTTGTATGAAATGTTTGCAGTAGGTAATTGTATGGAGACTAAAGTTTATTAGTGGTTACCGGGAGCGGGCGGGAAGGGAAAAGGGGGAGCCATTGCTTAAGAAGCATTGAGTTTCTGTTTATGGTGATGAAAAAATTGGCAACAGATTGGTGATGTTTGCACAACATGATTGGTGTAATTAGTGTCACTAAATTGTGCATGTGAAAAACCTTGAATTGACAAATGTGTTTTATATATATATTTTTTACAACATTTAAGATTATAAGAGGTAACGTGTATAAAACATAGTCTAGAGCTTGGCATGTGATTATATGTTTATAATGTTTGGTAGAGAATCATAGTAATTAGGTCTAATAAAATGTTTCCTTTATGCAGTTTTATTGAGAAAGGAAGGGTTTCCCCTAAGTACCTATTGTTCATGTTAATAACTTTGAAAGAAAATTTCCTAAGTTACCATCATATGCCTGATTGATTTATTTAATAAACTTTTTTTTTTTCTGATAACAGAAATATAGATACATTGATCCTGTCTTTTTAAAAAGGGTGTGTTTCTTACGGCATGCATGCCAGTAATTGTTTTTCTACCCTTTTTTTTTTTTTAATAATTTTTATTGAGCTTCAAGTGGACGTTTACAAATCAAGTCAGTCTGTCCCATAGAAGCTTATATCCACCTTACTCCACACTCCCACTTCCTCTCCCCCTAATGACTCAGCCGCTCCCTCCTTCCAGTCTCCTTTCGTGACGGTTTTGCCAGTTTCTGACCCTCTCTACCCTCCTATCTCCCCTCCAGACAGGATCTAACTTATTTTTTATAAGCTGCTTCTATTCTGGAGATTCAGTTAACTAAACAATATATTTATGTATGTTATTCTTGTTAGGTGTCATTGAGTTGATTTTCTGACTCACAGTGACCACATGTGACAAAGTAGAACTGTCCCATCGGGTTTTCTAGGCTGTAATCTTTATAGGAGCTGATTGCCAGGTCTTTCTCCTGTGGAGCCACTGAGTGGGTTCCAACAGCCAACCTTTTGGTTAGTAGCTGAGTGCTTAACCGTTGCTCCACCAGGGATCCCTTCATTTATATATTAAAGTGTGTATATGTGTGTGTATAGACATGTGTATATATATATAGGCATCGATGGGTTAGTAGTAGAATTCTTGCTTTCCCTGCAGGAGACCCAGGTTTGAGTCCTGGCCAGTGCACCTCATGTGCTGCCACCATCCGTCAGTGGAGAGTTGTGTGTTGCTGTGATGCTGAAGGAAACCCTGGTGGCTTAGTGGTTAAGACTACAGCTGCTAACCAAAAGGTCAGCAGTTCGAATCCATCAGGCGCTTCTTGGAAACCCTATGTGGCAGTCCTACTCTGTCCTGTAGGGTTGCTATGACTCAGAATTGACTCCTTGGCAAGGGTTTTTTTTTTTTTTTTTTGGCGGGGGGGAGGGGTTATGATGCTGAACAGGTTTCAGCAGAGCTTCCAAACCAAGATGGACTAGGAAGAAAGGCCTGGCGATCTACTTCTGAAAACCAGCCAGTGAAAACCCTCTGGATCACAACGGTCTGATCCACAACTGACCATGGGGGTGGCAGAGGACTGGGCAGCATTTTGTTCTGTTGTACGTGAGATTGCCATGAGTTGGGGAGCCAACTCGATGGGCAGCTAACAACAACAATAATACGTATGCAAAGAGTGTACAAGGGCCTTTACTAGGACTAGTAAGCAATGACTTTGGGGTCTGCCAGCATTTCGGGTGCTAAGAATGCTTTGGTGCACACCTTCTGGACCATGTTCTGGAAGACAGGGGTTTCTAGAAGTGTGGAGCCTGGCTAAGTGGGGTGTTTGTTTAGTAGGACCGGAGGTGTAAAGAAACAGCGAGTAGCCCCCATGGACTGTCGTTATTTCCCATCAGTAGTGAGCTTGGTGGAAAGACTGATCCAGAAGAGGGCAGGCTATGTGCGTTCTGGCCTGAATAACAAGGCCACGCCTGTGCCCCTGGGCTATCTCCACACCGAAGGCGGCATTTGCTGCCTGAGGGATCCTGAGTTGACAGAGACCCTTTAGGCTCTCCTGGGGAGAGTAGGTGCAGATCCCAACTTTATATAAGGTTTATTTTAGGTTAAAAGTGTTTATTCGTAAAAAAAAAAAAAAAAAAATCAACTTTAATGGACTTTGCCTCTTTAGAGGGTGACTATTCTCTCTCTTTTTTTTCTCTTTTGAGCTGATGGAAATTGCATGAGTAAAGGAAAATCTGACTGGCTTTGGTAACGAAAGAGTGTAGGAATGTCAAGATCTCTCACAGCTGTTTTAGTAGGCAGAGTGCTTCCACTTAGGGAATAACACCACAAGAAATCTTGATTTTCCCTGATGTTTGTTCCATTTCATTCTGTGTACTCCTCTCCTCACAGATTTAAATACCAAATTGCTTCTATTACTTCACAGTTTCCACCTGGGGTCTCAGGCAGTCACGCAGAGCCAGAAAAGCGTCTGCAGCTTCCCCCTTTGCCACATCTTATAACCAGGGGCTTCCTTGTGAGCTGTTTATGTCATCATCACTATATCTCTAGGTATTCCTAGTCGAGTTCTTAGTTTCAGCTGAAGTTGTCATCCCAGACGTGGCGGGGGCTCCCCGTGCTTAAAAACCAACATCATCTTGGAGAGTTTTCTGCTGTGACGGTTTGGGGTGACTTATTTTTGAAATTCCCTTTTTTACCTTTTACATCTGTGCTGGGATTTTTTAATTTGGCAGATTTTTCAAATAGTATGTAAAGATCATTTTTTCCCTCCAAATATAGAAAATAGCTCTAACGCAGTCTTGTTAGTGTCATTCTTTTATTCTCTCAAGATAGAGAAGGGAAGTTATAGGCGATGAAGATAGATTCAATTATGTCTGCCTTTCCTGTGTGGCGTGGATTACAGTGAAACATCTTTGCTTATTTGAAGACAAAATATGGGTTTTTGTTTGGCAGAAGAACAGTTTGCTGCATGTGGGGGTGAGTTTGGCCATCTTGACTAAATTGATCCGTTGATTGACTGGATGAGCAATTGCTTTCAATTTGGGGACATAGAAACTGTGGATGCTGGTCGGCTTTGGCCTTGCTGAGTTGCTGAGTTGCATGCGTGATGAGAAGTTGTTCTAGAGAACTGCTCCCAGAGCTGTTCTTGATAAAGTCCCTATACTGGCTGGGTCACCCTTCTTCTTCCTTCTGATTTGTCCTGTTTGTCACCCTGGGACTCACTCCTCTAGGTGACTGAGTGGAGTTGGAGTCCATCCTGAAAGGAGGTGAGAGGTCTGCTTGCTCACCTCTGAGAGACTGCAAGTGCAACCTGGGAACATTTCCACCACACTGCCCTCCTTTTGGTTCTTGCATCTCTTCCACTTCCTGGCTCTCTGCTCTCCTGTCCTTCAGGAGTTCAGTCTTGTGGCTGTCCTCAGACCCCCATAAAAACCCCAGCCTGGGCTGCCCCTTGTGTCCCAGGCTTCACAATTCCTTCCCACTCCTTTTCTTCCTGAAACTCCCTTTTGCAGGTTGCATTAAAAAAATAATAATTTATTTTTGTTGTTGTTGAGTGTATACCCAGCAGAACATACACCAATTCAACAATTTCTGCATGTACAATTCAGTGACGGTGATTACATTCTTTGAGTTGTCTGATCCTCCTTAGCCTCCTTTTCCGAGTTGTTCTTCTGCCGTTGACATAAACTCACTGACCCCTAAGTTTCCTGTTTAATGTTACAAGTTGCTGTTGTCAGTTTGATTCCATATAGATAGATCTTGAAAGAGCACAATGCTCAAGGCAGACATCCTTTACTAGTTAAGCTAAACTATGGGTTTAAGAAGACTTCAGGGGAGGTTTTTGGGTTCAGGTTTAAGGATTATGTTAGGGCAATAGTTTCAGGGCTTCATCTAGCCTCCATGGCACCAGAAATGCTGGATTCCATTGCAGCTTGCATTTTAATTGTTTACTGACTGTTTTGTTGCTGTATTCCCAATCACTAGCACAGTGGCACACAGAAGGCTGTCAATATGTTTTTTCTTGAATAAATGAATATTTTATTTGCCTATGATGGAAAGCAATCAGATTAAGCTAATCCACATTAAGATATGACTGACAGCCTCAAATCTTTTATCAAGAAAATTTAAAGTATTATAGGGAATTTAGGCTTGAATTTATGACATGTGTGCCATTTATTAATTTTCAGCAAGAAAAAAATTTTTTTTAAGGGAATACAGGTTCATGGTTAAAAAGTTCAAATAGTTCCCCAGTTCCCCTCACTAAAGGCAACCACCGTTTTCGCTTTCTTAACGTATCTTTTCTGAGATTCTCTACAAATACACAAGCATGTATGTATATATCACTACCCACTTTTTTATGATGAGGAATGACACACCCATTTTCTTATCCTTTGTTAATCTAAGAACTTGACCAAATGAACTATGTCCCCTTCAGCCTTCCCAAAATAGACCAGATATTTGTCTTTAAAAAAGCTCCATCTAATCCAAAATTATATGGTTTAGATTAACTTTATCTTTCATTTGCTTATGCCATTGTATTATTTAGGATAAGGTTTGGCTGCCTGTATCAGGAAACTTAAAACAACTGTGGCTTAAACAATATAGAAGTTATTTTTCTTTCACGTAGGAGAAATTCAGGCCTAATGGGGAAGCTTATGATGTCAGGGACCCAGGCTCCTTCTGTCTGGATGTTTTCCTCTCTCTAGTGCTTTGCCTCATGATCCTAGATGGCTGTTAAGCTCCAGTTATTACACCCACATTCCAGGCAGCAAGAAGAAGAACCCCCCCACCATATGCTTTAAGGAGACCTCCCAGAAGTTCCGCACAACGCTTCCTAGCTGACCCAGATAAAAATTGGAATTTCTGTTACCAAAGAAGAAGGGAAAACAGATATTGGGGTAGGTACCTAGCAGTTTCTGCCACATTCAATTTTTTTCAAATATGGTGAGCTTTCCTAAATTCACAAAGGGCTTCAAAATAGCTTTTGGCTCCTTCCAAAAATCTCCAATTTGATTTGCAAAAGTAAAGGTCAGTTCAATCTGAGAATGGCCATGTTGTTCAGATCTTTAAAAAAAAAAATAACTGAGTATTGTATTAGCTGAGTGAGAAGTCCAGTGTGGTTTGCACTTTGCTGTTTGGCTTTTTCTGAGATGATTGTTTAGAGCAGGGATTGCCAGACTTTTTCTGTAAAGGACCAGAAGGCAGATGGTCAATATTTTAGGCTTTGCCGTCCCTGTGGCCTCTGTCATAACTACTCAGCTCTGCTGTGACAGTGTGAAAGCAGCTGTAGATAGTACATAAAGAATGAGTGTGGTTGTGTTCCAACACAACTGTCACACTGAAATTTGAATTTTATGTAATTTTCCTGTGCCATGAAATATTATGTTTCTTTAGTTTTAGTTTTTTTTTTAAACCATTTTAAAATGTAGAAAATTCCTATTAGCTTACAGACCATACAAAAACAGGTGGTGAGCCAAATTTGTCCCATGGGCCATAGTTTGTCAATCCCTGTTTAGATGATGATGGTAAAAATCATGAGCTTTTGAGAAGAGCAAGTAATGTTTTGCTTTTCCAAATAGAAGTTTATCACTTAGGGCGAGACTGAAATGGGACAGAAGGAAGAAGAATTTAAAAGCTTTTAGAAGAATGTTCGGACTAGTTTAAAAAATTTTCTTGTTGTTGTTGAGCAGACTTAGTTTTGAGGCCATAGATTCTAAAATGCTTAAACAAATATATCACTAGATCAAGGAAATACCCACACTCTTTAGAGACACATATTGCAGCATGCAAGCGTGAAAGGACGTGATGTCTGCGACTTACTTTAACTTCAGCAAAGAAAAAAGGGGATTGGTGAAGCGTGTGTAGCAAGAGCTAGATAACTGTGGAGACTGAGCAATGCTTATTTGGGGATTTATTAAAGTATTATCTCTACTTTTAAGTATGTTTGGAAACTTGCGTAATAAAAATTTTTAAAGGAAAAACTTTTATTAAAGTACCCTTTGTGTCATTGTTTTACATTATTATTTGAATGGCTTTATTTTTATTATTAGAATATCTTTCTGATTTTAAAGTTACTGTTATTTTGGTTATTATCACTCATTTTCTTCTTGTTTTAAGGGAATATTTTAATCATTTTGCAGTATCTAGCTACATTATGCTTTTCCTTTTTTTCCCAAGATGGAAACATAATCTGTTTATGTTGTTTCTGTTTGTAAGTATTCTTTTTGCCTCTATAAGTGGTTGAAGTTGGTTCTCGTGAACTCTTGGGGTATGAGTGTGCAGTAGTTTCTAAATGTGAATTACTTCGAAGATTTGAAAAACCATAGATTCTATGGACTGATGCCATAGGCCTGGGTAGGACATGGTTCCCAGAGGTGACTGGGATGCAGCCACGTTTGGGAACCACTAAATATGAGCAAGATTTATGGAAACATTCCTTTCTGCTCCGTCCTACCAGTCAGCAGAACATCCTGCTTTAGTGGGAGGAGATCCGGCTTTGGGATCGGACGCTCCAATGCAGACACTAGACCTAGATGACCTTGGTTGAAACCAGTTGTGGTTGAGTTGATTCTGACTCATGATGAGCCCTTGTGTGTCTAAGTAGAACTGTGCTCCACAGGGTTTTCAATGGCTGATTTTTTGGAAGTAGATCACCAGGCCTTTCTTCCAAGGCACCTCTGGGTACAATTGAACTTCAGCCTTTCAGCTAGCAGCCAAGTGCCTTAATCATTTACACCTTGAGTCTGCTATCTTGGTTGAACAGGTCATTTACCCTTTCCAGGTTAGTTCATTCTTAGAAAAATAAGGAGGCTGAAATGGATCACCACTAAGATCCCCAACCAAATTGATTATTCCAAGAATGGGACTTTGGCTAGTGCCAGCTTAAGCCTGAGAGAGAGATATTGATCGCTAGAATTGGAATAATCCCATGTCCCAAAGGAGAAGATATTTGTGTGTCTGCGTTGTTGATAGGTGCTCCTGAGTCGGTTCCAACTCATAGCGACCCTCCGTGCAACAGAATGAAACACTGCCCGACCCTGCACCATCCTCACGGTTGTTGCTGAGTTTGAGACAATTGTTGCAGCCACTGTGTCAAGCCATCTTGTTGAGGGTCTTCCTCTTCTTTGCTGACCCTCTATCAAGCATAATGTGGTTCTCCGGGGACTGGTCCCTGCTGATAACGTGTCCAAAGATTGAGACATAGTCTCGCCATTTTTGCTTCTAAGGAGCAGTCTGGCTGTACTTCTTCCAAGACAGATTTATTCGTTCCTTTGGCAGTTTGTGGCATATTCAATATCCTTTGCCAACACCATAATTCAAAGGCGTCAAAGGTGTCTGCATTAGGTTGATTAAATTTTAGACAAATCACTTGAGGGAAATAACTACAAATTCCCAGAGCTTTTTGGGGGTGGGAGGCGGGCTGGGAGGAGGTTGCTTTATTACTGAACTGATGCACTTACGTACTTATCTATTTATTTAAGCCAGCACAAGGAGTAGAAATGTGGCATTCTGTAGTTAACTTTTCTCCATTTCAAACAGAAAAACTCCATCTCTTTTTGGATTGCCTAATGGAACCACAGCCTTGACATATTTAATAAAATCAAGCATTGTACAATAAGCTTTTCTTTTGAGGCCTCTAAGAATGTTCAAATATACCTTGTTAGCTCACTCAGGCCAAACTGGGAGGTTGAAGGGATGCTGGCGCATGTCCGACCCGAGACCTCAGGCCTTGCACTCAGCCTCATGGCACATCCTCGGGTCGATGTGGAACTGCTAACAGCTTCCCGTCTTCTGAATATCCAGGATTCAGAGGGGAAGGATCTGAGAGGCTTTCGGTGCAGCCCCTTCTTCTACAGATGACAGAGCCAAGGCGAGACAGGAGGACGGCTGACCCAGGGCAGGGAGCCGCATCCTTTCCCCAGGTCTCAGTTAGGATTGGAGCGCCTTCTAAACATGTAACATACTTCCCTGCCGGAAGCCTCCTTTCAGCAATGACATCCGAGGTGGCCCTCTTGGTCTATTGCTTGTTTTGGAAAGATGCAGCCTGACTACTTTCATTGTTACACCCCTGGGTGGTCTGCCAGTGAGCACGTAGTATAAATAACAACTAATAAATAATTTTACTACGAAAGTCCTAAATCTTTCCAGATAGTGCACTGGTGCATGAATGTCAAAGGCCACACAAATCCTAAGAAAACAGTAACTTTAACCCATCCATCTTTTATGTCCATGGCACATTGTTACCATAAAATTTCCCTAAGCTTAAGGGAAATAATGTATACATTCTAGCGCGCGTACACATTCTAGCGCGCGTACACAAACGCATATGCATAGATCCTGTAGCTGCCTGCGTGATAATGTCTGTTTTTAAAAATCACCAAAGGTAGAACTTTCTGGAATTTTTTTTTTGCTATTTTGGCTACAGTAAAATATTTTAGTGCGGTGAATTTATGCTGGCTTGATATTTTTGGAATAAAACCTCTCTGATGTTGAACGCTGGATCATGATTTTTTTCTCCGTTTTAGCTTCTGAAATAAGAAGATGAACTGGTTTTATTCACTTTGTAGGTTCTTCCTTCTTTGCTAACTCTGAACTTGAGAGTTAAGAACTATCTGAGTTCTGTGCTATCCAACAAGAACTTTGGTCTTCCGGCTGGGGTGGTGGTGGTAAGATTCTGGCCTTATCCTTCTTCCTGGGGTTTCCTGAACCTCAGCTTCTTTGCTTGTAAATCAGGAAGAATAATATTTATTGTATAGGGTTATTTCCTTTTCTGTAGTTCACACACACGTATATACAAAACGTTTGCCATTTCAACATTCTTCACACGTATAACTCTGTGACATTAATTACATTCATCATGTTGTGTATTCATCACTGCTGTTTCCAGATTTTTCAGTCACCCTTAACAGAAGCTCAGTGCTCCCTAAGCAACAGGGTTATTTTAAGGATTGAGTGTGGTTGTGGTAGTTTGCCTGAAAGCACCCAGCACAGGGCCTCCACGTAAAGCTCTCAGTAGGTGTATGTGTTTGTGTTTTATGCCCCTTTCTGCTGAAATGCTGCCCACAGCAAAGCTTCTTCCCTCGCGAAGCTGTCCTGAGTTGGAGTGGAAGTCACGCTGCTGTTTTCACAGTGCACTGTGCTTTGTACCGCTCCCGGGCGGTCTTTGATGTGAGGCTCTCACTGAGGTGATTGCAGAGGTGCTGTCCTCTCATCCATCCTCTCACACCACCCCTCGCTCCCCCGCAGCAGAGCCACTAGATGGAAAGTTCTCTGAGGGGAGAATCTGGGACTGACTCGGCCCTGTGTTCTTGGAGGACCTCAGCACAGTGCTGCACACAGAGCAGGTGGGATTCTGGACAAGCCCTCAACAGTGTATGGGGTGATTTTTAAAATAAATTTTTCTCAAATAAGTTGAATAATACCTGCTCATTGCCATCTCCCTCCTCCCTGCTGCTTCCAGCGGGCCTTTTTTTCTCTCCAGATCCTCCCACTTGGGACTCTGCTGCTCTATCCCCTGGCTGGGCTTGGCCTCCCTGAGGAAATACCTGGTTTATAGAACCAGCTGCCATAGAGTTGACTTCGACTCATGGTGATCCGTTGTGTGTCAGACTAGAATTGTGCTCCAGAGGGATTTTAGTGGCTGAGTCAAGGCCAGGCCTTTTTTCCAAGGTGCCTCTGGGTGAACTTGACTCTCCAGCCTTTTGGTTATCAGCTAAGCATGTTAATCATTTGTGCCACTCAGGGACCTCAGTCAAAGCTAGCCTGGCTAACTTTCCTCATCCACAGAAAGGGATGATGAGATAAATCAAGCCTACCTCATAGGGCTCTTCTGAGGAGTAAACGATGCTTGGCTTGCATAAATGGTGTCCCCTTACTATTCTCACTTCATAGGCTCCCTGCCTTCCTCAGCCGTGTACCACTTTTAAACTTAGTCACTTGTCGCATTTCTCCAGAAGCTTGTTCAGCCAGGTCCTGATGCCAGTATCCAGTATGACCTCAGAAGCCTTAGTATAAAGCAAATCGTATTTTTCTGTAGGAATCTCATTCTATTTAGGGGTTTCGTTTTCTTTCTTTTTTATTGAACTGTAGATGAAGGTTTGCACAGCAAATTATTTTCTCGTTCGACAGTTAATACACGTATTGTTCTCACACTGGTTGCCAGCCCCATGACATGTCAACACTCTCCACTTCTCGACCTTGGGTTCCCTGTTACCAGCTTTTCTGTCCCCTCCTGCCTTCTCGTCCTTGCTCATGAGCTGTTGTGCCCATTTAGTCTCGTTTTTTTTTATGGGCCTGTCTAATCCTTGGCTGAAGGGTGAACCTCAGGAATGACTTCAGTTCTGAGTTGAAAGGGTGTCTGAGGACCATGACCTTGGGATTTCTCCAGTGTCTGTCAGACCGGTAAGTCTGGCCTTTTTTTTAAGTTAGAATTTTGTTCTACATTTTTCTCCAGTTCTGTCTGGGACTCTCTGTTGTGATCCCTGTCAGAGCAGTTGGTGGTGGTAGCTGGGCACCATTTAGTTGTGTTGGACTCAGTCTGGTAGAAGCTGTGGTAGTTGTGGTCCGTTAGTGCTTTGGACTAATCTTTTCCTTGTGTCTGTGGTTTTCTTCATTCTCCCTTGCTCCAGACGGGGTGAGGCCGGTGAAGTATCTTAGATGGCTGCTCACAAGCTTTTAAGACCCTAGACACTACTCACCAAAGCAGAATGTAAAAACATTTTCTTTATAAACTTTTACCACCAATTGAGCTAGGTGTTCCCTGAGACCATGGTCTAGGGGTTTTGTTTTCTAACACAGTTCAGAAACAAATAAATCATAAATAATCTGCAAAACTACTTCATCCTGTTAGTTTATGCTAACAGGCTGAGACCTTACCCCTCTCAGGTAACTGTTTTAACTGGGAGCCTTTGTTATGTATGATAACCTTTAAGTACCTACTGATCTCCTGATTTTTACTGCCTGTCATTGTAGGAAGTAGGGTGTGGGTTATTTGGTAGTTGTTAGAATAAAAATTATGAGGCCGTGGTGATTTCAGTAGAATTCTTGTCCTCCCTGTGGAAGACCTAGGTTTGATTCCTGACCAGTGCATCTCATGCACGCCTGTCACTCATTGCTCAGTGGAGGCCTGAGTGTTGCTATGATGCTGAATAGAGTTCAGCAAAGCTTTCAGACTAATATGGACTAAGAAGAAAGGCCTGGTGATTTACTTCTGAATATCAGCCGATGAAAACCCTACGGATGACAGTGATCAGATCCACAATGGATTAAGATGATCCAGTCCACAGCTGAGCATGGGGATGACTCAGGGCCTGGCAACATTTTCATTCTGCTGTTGCTTTGTTGTGTGCATGTGGGTATCATGTGTTGGAGAACGACTTGACGGCAGCTAACAACAGCACAATAAAAATTAAAACCTATGAATCCTGCCTGCTGCGTGGGAGATGGGCAGCATCTGGGATCCCACGTGGCTTTCCTCTGGCGATACTTGAAGCCGTGTGGCCTTGCACCAGTCTCTGAATCTTCAGGAGCACCTCCTTTCTTCTTGGTAAAACAGAGGCGATAATACCTGACCAAGAGACTGTTTTGAGGTTCAAGTGAAATACTACAGGTGAAGAAACACCTCATATCCTCAACTGTTACAATCTGTAAGGGCCTTGACACAAACGTTGGTCACTTCAGGCATGATTAAGAGGTCACTTTTGGACAGGTCAGGATTATATTAAGCTTCTCTAATTGTGTTGCATAGAAAGCTGCCACCAACCTCATGCTGAGAACCTTTGAGTGGCAGTTCAGATTCAGAATTTTATTTCAGTGTAGTCCAAAGTGAATTTGATATTCCACTTCTTAGTTCTTTTGGTGATTGTATAACTTCTGAGTTTATTAAAAAAAAAAAAAGTCTAAAAGTATTAAATATTTGAAGAATAAAGTATCGTGAGATGGATATGTGTGTATATGATGGCTAAAAAAGTAAATTTTCCAATAGCTAGTGTTCGTAATTTTAAGTTGGTCATCTCTATAAATTAAATGTATATTTTTGAAATGCTCTAAGATAAATCTGCATTAATAACCTTGGCTATTTGAGCACTTAGGGTTCAGATAACATCAATAACTTAAAAATCTTTAAGCTTTTTATAAACATCAATGCAGACTATATTAATATCCATATAAAACAAGACTTCATTTGAGCTTAATTGAATTAGGCATTTGGTATCGGATGAGGGGTTTGCTCTCCAGTTTTACTTAAAAAGTAATGGGGTAGGGAAAGAAAGAGGCGTAGAATGTTATGTTTTGGCATCATTTTATTTGTTTTATTAATTTTCTAGCCTCAAAGGCATTCACAGATGATTCCATTAAAAGGAGATGGGATATTTGCCATTTTCCATGAAAGTAATGAGAGATGATGGGAGAGAGAGCTCATTCATGCCTTATTATAATCCATATAACTAATTCTATAGCTGTTTTTTGTGTTCTTAAAGTCTAAGGTTCTTATTTCCTTTTAATATAAAATGGTCATGAATTCCCAGGGAGAAACTTCAAAACACAAAGAAATTTTCCTGAGATGTTTTTTTTTTTTAATCCCTTTGTCTGATAAATAATTATTTTCACAAACTATGTTCAGGTAGACCCTGGTTTGAGTTAGCTGTGTGATCTGGAAGTCAGTGCAAAGTGAACCATTATAAAGTGAATCACGTTTTCCCATAAGAGTCTAGTATTAATTAGGAATTTTATTCCTGATGAGAGCTCAGTATCATATATGTCAAATATGGCCACTAATATCTTATAAAGTAAAGATACAGGAATATAAATCACTGTGATAATTTAGTGTAATAGTATTTATACTTCAAGTTACATACAGTGGGCATCCATATAGTATACACATTGATTATCCAAGGAGCCTAAGTGCATTGTAAAATGTATATTTAGCGTATAAAATATTCAGCTTTGCTGTGATTTACTGTATATGAAAAAACTTAATAAACTATAGAGTGCTGTATAGATGTAAGCTGAAATTTTATTAATCTCGTGCATATATAGCCTACCATAATACATGCTCAATGTCTCATTAGGAGTACTTTTGCTCTTCTTAGAATTCGTAAGGACATTTGGGGAATTTGGGTGACGCATGGCCTAAGCATCATGGGGAAATTTGAACAAATGCTTTTGTTTATTTTTTGATATTTCTTTATGCTTATGTCCTTTTTTTTTATGTCCTTATTAATTTTAAAATGTGTTCACGTGTGTTTTGTAATGTAATCCTCATAATAACCTTTTTTCTGATTTTTTAAAGTTTTATTTTGTTGTTGAGAATATACATAGCAAAACATACATCACTTCAACTGTTTCTACATGTTCAGTTCAGTGACATTGGTTACATTCTTTGAGCTGTGCAACCATTCCCGCATTATTTTTTGAGTTGTTCTTCCCTCATTAACATAAGCTCACTCCCCCCTAAGTTTCCTATCTAATCTTTCGAGTTGCTATTGTCAACTTAATCCCATATGGATAGTTCTTGAAAGAGCATAATGCTCAAGACAGACGTTTTTTACTAGTTAAGCTAAGCTATTATTTGGTTTTAAGAAGACTGCAGGAGATATTTCTGATTTAAGTTTTAAAGATTATCTCAGAGCAATAATCTCAAGGGTTCATACAACTTTTGTGGTTCCAGAAACTTTAGAGTCCATGAGAATTTGAAATTTTGTTCTACATTTTCCACTTTTTGATCAGGATTCTTCTACAGAATCTTTGATCAAAATGTTCAGTAATGGTAGCTGGGCACCGTCCAGTTCTTCTGGTCTCATGGCAAAGGAGGCAGTTGTTCATGGAGGCAATTAGACACACTCTCCCTCTCCGCCTCCTGTTCCTGACTTTCCTTCTGCTGCTGCTTCAGGCTTGTAATAGCCTTTTAAGATAAGATACCATTATCCCCATTTTGAAAAAGAGAAAACTGATGCTATAGAAGATAAATGGCTCCTTCAGAGTCCATCTGCCACTAGGAAGTTGCAAAACTCAAACTAAATATAGTTCTTCTGACTCCTCATCCTATGCTCTTGCAAAAAGAAACCATAAGGACCTGACATATTCCCCTGTAGTAAGTACTAAAAAAAAAACCAAAACCAAACCCACTGCGGTTGAGTTGATTCTGACTCATAGCTACCATATAGGACAGAGTAGAACTGCCCCATAGGGTTTCCAAGGAGTGCCTGGTGGATTCGAATTACTGATCTTTTGGTTAGCAGTCGTAGCTCTTAACCACTACACCACCCGCGTTTCCTTGTAGTAAGTAGATGATATCAAAATTACTTCAGGGATCATAAAGCAGTATTTAAAGTTGGGATCACCTATTTCAGCCTTGTGTATCAGATGAAGAAACAGTTTCAGGAAGGCCAAGTGATTCATCCAAGGTTACTTGGTGAGTATATGGCAGGGAAGAGTCAAAACCAAGTGTGATCACTAATTTTATGTGTTAATTTGCCCAGGCTATAGACAAATGAAAAAAACCATACCCATTGCTGTCAAGTGGATTCCGACTCATAGCAACCCTATAGGACAGTGTAGAACTACCCCATAGAGTTTCCAAGGAGTGGTGGGTGGATTCAAACTGCCAACTTTATGGTTAGCAGCTAAGCTCTTAACCACTGCACCACCAGGGATCTGGCCAAGCTATAGTACCAGATTATTTAATTAAACACTAATCTAGGTGTTGCTGTAAAGGTATCGTGTAGATGTGGTTAATGCCTCCGATCAGTTGGGTAAGTTAAGGAGATAACTGATTCACAAGAAGGTTGAATTAAGTGACTGTGAACATAGTCTTAAGACCATCTCATCTCTCTTGTTGTCTCCTTGACTCACTGCTCAGGTCCAGTAGAATGGCTTCTGCAGTGGGACCTGTAAATGGAACCATCAAGGCAGTAAGGAGTGCATATTCCTGCTTATTCAGCACCCATCTGTTCCTCCTTGTCTCCCTCTGTTCCTCCCTCCATCCTCCTTTGCCGAGTACTATTTCGTACCAGTCCCGGTTTTAAACGTCAAGGATATAAAGAAAAATGACCCATGGCCTCTAACATAGACTTTATGGTAATTCTTAGTTTGTTGTGGCTCTTTTGAAACCCTCTTTGCTGGGGAGAAACCTAACTAGTCTTTTGACTGTTGCGTTGTTGGGGATGAAAGGTTGGGGAAAGGGAGGAGGGAGGTGGCGTGGGTATTGGAAATCTAAAGGTAAATACCAAACTTTAATCTCCCTGGTAATTCTGAAGATCAGAATTTTACTAAAATTCCCAACAGAACAGACAGGCTTATTTTTGTATTTCCTCCTGCCTTTTACTGAAGAAAATGTTGATGACCAGGAAGCATAAAAGGAAAAGGCGAAGGAATCCAAAGCCTGGCTAGATCAACACTGTTGACTTTCCCGGTTGTGAATAATGAACTTTTCACCCCACTGTTGTATCGGCGTTAAAGTGGGAAGGGTCCTCAGAGATTCTCTAGCCTCACCGTGGCTCTCCAGAGAGAAGAGGCCTTGCATAGGTTTGCACAGGAGCTAGTGTGGGAGGCAGAAGTAGACCCCAGGCCATCTGAAGTCTAGTCCAGAACTTTCTTAGGAGAAGCAGGTATAGGGTCAGTCTCTTCCTGCTTATATACCACCCACTCCCCTGAAATGAAATTGGTTAAAACTAGCTTTGATGGTAACTTCAAAGGAAGAGGGAAGTGTGTACTGGGGGGAAGTCACAAGCAGAATGATGGTTGGTGGACCAGGGTGTAGAACTGGGAAGGAAATGGATTATAATAGACATATAACATAACACATACCTGTCAACAATCTCATATCAGTCATTATCTAAGAAGGGGGAAAAAAAAACCCTCTGAAAAGAAAGTTTTTGCAAGTTTGACATAAACTCCCTTGGATGCAAAACCTGAATGGCTCGTGGGACTCTGTGGAGCCTTTCATAATTCCACTTAGTATGAGTAGTTATATGTTTTGCTACAGAAATGTCAATGTGTTTGATTACAGGATACTGCCCCAATGTACCCCAGAAAGCAGGTATTATATGTAGTATACAGTCAGGGACAGATTACCCAATAAGCAAGGTAAGCACGTGCTTAGGGCATCAACAAAACAGGGACACCAGTAGTTTAAAGCAAAGACCCGTAGATGCCAAGCAGGCAGGACACAAGGAAAAGTAAGTGCCACAGTGGAAGGCAACTGGCAGGGCACTAAATAAAACTGATTACAGCTCCAGTGCACGAGAATGTGCTGACCAGAAATAAAGTTTGAGCAGGGTCATGAGGGTGTCCGTTAGGTTGCTTAAGCTATGAAGCCCCTACCACTTCGACACCTTCATTAACATCTGTCTCCTATGGTCCTGTTCCATGTAATTGAAATGCCCATCTCAACGGGTCTCTTGGGAGTATACTATTTCCTTCTAATAAACAAGAGGTGGGGGTGGGCTGTCGAGTCTAACTGTGGCTACATTCACCCAGTATGCAACTGGATCCAACATGACTGGTAACTGGGTAAGAAAAGTCTGTAGTAATAGATACCATGTCTCTGATCCATTTTGAGAGAACTGTCTTGTAATCCACATATGCTGATCTAGCAGCTTCAGCCAGGAGGGCCAGAAATGCTCTTTGCCATGATACAAAAACACGGTAATGCTCTTGTGCAGGTCCTGGTAAACAATAAATGGAAACTCCAATCTTGGATGATGTGCAGACGTGAGGGAACTCTAATCAGCGGATGATTGCAACGACTTAAATCAAGTTGCTTTTAACTGTATAGCATTTACATACAGAGTTATGTCCTAAAGTTTTGTAAACAATAATATTTATTATTTTAACTTTAAAATATGTTTGACATACATGCAGATGAAATGTAGCATACATTTAATTTAATACTAACATAGGTAATAATGTAATAACTTTGTAGACATTGAAAAAATACTGGAAATATTAGTATCTAATACAAAAAGTTTTAATTTGTGTATCACATGAGTTTCATTTTTTATTGTCTGTTGTGCGGGACACAATGCTTGATATTACTCCATATGTTAATAAACAAGTTATTAGGCACATTAAGAGGACACAAAATTCAGTATTTATTTATCATGCAAAATGTTTTGCAACAATGAATGTGTTCCTAAATTTGTTTATCAGAACATTATATTTATATTTTATCGGAGTGTTTTCATGTCTCCATATAAGGAAATTGAACAATTCCTCAAGGAAGTAAATGAATATTGTTTTGTTTGCAAACTGTTCAGTCCTAAATCATTTAATTCTCGATTTGCTACAGATGGATTTAGCAACTGGCACATTTGAATGTGTTTGCTAAACATGAAAACAGTTCAATTCACAGAGATTGTATGTTGTCACATTTAAACCGAAGACATGGTTTTGGCTTAACTCATGAACTGGAAACAAATTAATGAAGAATGTCAGTATTGAAAAGCCATTTTGCAACGCGTTGTTGCCGTCGTTATAACAATCGCTGAACGTGGACTATCTTTTCCAGGAAGAAATGAAGTGTTTGAGTTCCCACAAAATGAAAATTTTGGGGTTTACTTGAACTTGTTGCTCAATTTGATCCATTTTTAGCAGGTCTTGAAGTATGGTAACAGGAAAGAGCAACCTATCATATATGTCTGAAACAGTGCATGAAGAATTCATAAACTTAAGTGATAAAGTTCGTTCAGCTGTTTTCAGTGAAATAAGTATAACTCGACGTTTCAGTTTGTAGATTTCTCATCTTTCTCATACAAATCAGCTAAGTATTAAGATACGTATCTCCACTGAGAATGGCTTTGGATCCTGAGGCAAGGTTGGAACTGAGCCTACCTCAGAGAGACGATGTGGAGCAGATTTCTGCTTCTATGTCGTGATGATAATATAGCTGTATTTAGAAATCCTTGTTGTTAGGTGCTGTTGAGTCAGATTTGACTTACAGCGACCCTGTGTACGGTAGAATGACACCCTGCCCAGTCCTGCACTGTCCTCACATTTAGAAGTTCTGGGGTCATTTCTTTTGTCTTTTATAGAACCAAGGTGCCTGCAAACTCAAATCTAGCTTACATTTCTTCCTCTGGATGATGGGTGTAAAACCAAATGCCCATCAAAATGTCATGTCTGACGATAAGTGAAATACCTGCCATTCACTGGTGTTGAAGTTCCAGTCCCAGGAGGGACGGGCTCTCTAAGTGAGTTTTCTCCGTTGGGCCTGTGCTCTGGATTCTCATTCTATAGCCATAGGCTGCCCCTGGCCATGAGTATCGTCTGTGGCCTCATGGTTCTTCTCTGTGCTGAAGTATTTGGCTTCTATAGCAGTCAAGTCATGCCACTATCTTCAGTAACATCCTGGTAGGTCACCTGAGCTGACCATGCCAGATAATCACCTTGGTGGCTCTTTATTTAATAAACATTTATAGAAGGTATTTGTGTAAGTCACTGGATTGCAGAGTTGATTCAAAGCAGCCATTCATTCCAAAGAATCACTTGAGTTGTGATTAATCTACTAATCACGACTTCCGCATCAGGCCACTTAGTCCATATGAAGCCTTTGGGCACGTTAGAAACAGGCACCCATCCCTCAAGGCATTTTATTTCAATCTGCCAGAAAATTGTCATACTGATTTTATTAGAACAATATCCTTTACTGCTGTATCCTGGAAAATTTTCAAAATAAATACACAAATTGACGATATCTGTGAAGTGACAGTGTTCCCTTAGATGTGTCACCCTTGTGCAGTGTACAGCATGCACAACTGTATGTGGCAGCCTTGTTCCCCTCGCTTCCTACTATGGAATGTTTCGGAAATCTCATAGTTACTCTCCGGTAAAAACCTTTCCGCTCTTTGTAAATATGGTGGGGCCTTCTTTTTTTGGAGAAGATGATTTTAGTTCTTTTAGGCTGCAGGACAATGTGACACTTCTCCTAGGTTGAGTTTCAGTGCCATTTTCTGAGGCAGATATCATCCATCACCCACCTTCAGTCTGGTGTGTTCTCCACTGTCGGGTTCCCTGTTTTTTCGACCAGTTGCTACACATTGAAAATATAGGGTCACCCTATTACAGTAGTTCCTTTATATTTGAAAATCTTTTACGCAAATGGAGCCTTAATGGAATATCTTCAGAGTGATAAATTCCTGCCCAGGGACTAAAAATTTTCACCATTATCAGGAAAATAGATTTTCTGTTTGCCAGCATTTGAAATAGACCAACCCAGCAAGCAATGCCATGGTTAGCTAAATGGACAAATGAATTGATACAGTGTGAAGGACATTTCTCCTTAACTGTAAACCAATTGCTTTTTTAAAAAAATCTGTTTTATGACTGCATGTTATCACAGGAGGACCTAAACCTAGAAAAACCTGTTACGATTTCTTTGCGTAATGGATATGTGCTAAAAATGAAGGAGCAATCGTGTGAAGAAAGGATAGTATGTTTTTAAAAAATTCCTGGACTGGTCTAATTGCACTTTGATAACTCTCTCTAGGGAGTAATTCTTACTTCTTGGTAGGAAACCATGAACAAACCTGACCATTTGGTTTTGTGAAAATAAACTGAGTTTAATTTATTGACACATTAGACATATCTGCCAAATTTTCTCATGTTTTCTCCCTGACATGTGTCTTGCCTGATGGAGTCAATGTAATGTAGTCTATGTGTTCTTAAAGAAATCATGTTTTGCTAAGGAATGTATCAAAATTGTTAAACCATGTTGCACCTTGTTCTCATTAGTCTTTGGAATGCAGCTGCCGGAACAGAAAGGGTAGGGGAGACAGAGAGTGGCCCTGCAAATAATGCCGCCTTCTCTCCTCACAAGAGGTCCTCTTCCTCCATTTTGAGCTGCTGGGTCTTGGGCAGCTGCGGCAGGAGCGTGCAGCCGGGGAGCTCTGCAACCCAAGCCCGTGGCTCAGTTTAGCTAAAAACTGAACAACTAAATCTCATTTCTGCGTGCAGTCCGGCTACAGTTGCCATACCATAAGTAATTGAATTTCCAACATCCGATTTTCCATTGGAAATACTCGCTCAAGGGAGGCTTGCCTTGGTTTATTAACAGCAGTGAATATGGAAGACTGCAAATACTCCAAATCCTGACAATTCTTCCCAATACCTCTCTCTTATCAGTCCCATCTGTCCACTCGTGATACTCCTGCTTGGTTCACGATCCCATAAATACTAGCTTGAACTAGTGCCATAGCCTCTAATAGGCCTCCTGCTCTCTCCAATCCATTTTCCACATTGTAGCCAGAATGATCTTTTAAAAATGGGTGGCCTTTTCATCCCGTCCTTGCTTGGAGCTCTTCCATGGTCCCCCAGTACCTACAGGTTAAAGGGAAAACTCCTTAGCATGTTGTACAAGTTTCTTCAAGATCTGACCTTTGTTTACTTGTCCAGCTTCGCCTCCCAACACTTCTCACTTTTCATTTTATGTTCTAGAACTATAGGACTACTTGTAATTTTGGAAATGTCTCACACCTCCTTACTTTTACTCACTCTCTGTCTTTTTATTTACACACGTACAACTCAGTGACATTGATTACATCTGTACCTTTCCTCTTGTTTTTCTTTCTTCTTGAATGTCCTCTCTGCTATGGTCCATCTTGCTAGCCACTCAGCTCAAATGCTACCTCATCTTTGAAGCCCTCCCTGGTTTCCTCTTCTAATTTAGGTACTCAGCATTCTGTGTTCCATGGAGCTTTCTGCAGATACAGCCGTCAAAACAATTATCTAGGGGCATAAATATTTGATTCTTCTGAATGGACTCTAAGCTCCTCAAGGTCAAGGACCATAACTTCTTAATTTTGTATCTCCATAAACTATCACAGACCTGGTGTACAGAAGTTCAGTGAATGGATTAGTGAAAGATTACTGCTCAGTGAATTGTCTACAGCAGTTCTTTGGAAAAACATCCCTAAGTCCAGCAAGTAACTCTAGGAGAATGGAATGGCTTCTCAGTGCAAAATCAGCAGAATCGGCTTGTCCATGTCCGTGCTCATTGCTTCCTCTTGTATATTAAGATTTTATACAAAGTCACCAGAAGGAAGGCTGTGCTCAGGGTCACCCCCACGGCAGTGGTGATTCTGGGGGAATTTGGCCAGCAACACAGGACAGTGGAGGCAGCAGCTCTTGTCCTTGGTCTTCCATCTTGTGCATTTCAGTGTGCTCCTGCAGAGGTTTGTTCATGCCAGCGCTTCTGCCATTGCCTCCAGCTTCGAGTTTCTTCTGGAGCCCTCTCTGGGGAGAATGTTTGTATTACCTGATAAAAATTACTCTCGGAGTCCAAGATGTGTGGCATCTAAATCCACCAGGCTCCCTTTTTGTAGTGAGATGTTTTCTTGACTTGGTGCCTTGGACTGGAGGCCTATGTGTTTACATTATTTCCGGATTTGGGGGGCAACTGTATCATCCCTGGATGATACAAACTCTTAAGGCACTTGGATGCTAATAGCAAGGTTGAAGGTTTGAGTCTACGCAGAGGTACCTCAGAAGAAAGGCTTAGGGGCCTACTTCTGAAATATAAGCCATTGAAAGCTCTATGGAGCACAGTTCTATTCTGACACACATGGGGTGGCTATGAATTGGGGGCCAATCTGACCACAGCTGGTAACTGATAGCTTCATTGCTTGGTCATTCTCAACATTGTGACCTGTGGCCAGTTTTGGCTGAGCCGGTTGGAGAGGGCTCTGAGTTCCTACCCTGCAGGCTCCCTCTGGTGAGTTGAGGGTCTTCCATCCTCAAGGTAGAGCCCTACCTGGCTACAGTGAGAAGACAGGGTGGAGATGAGAAGTGGCTGTCATGGGTTCTGGTGACCCTGGTGGGCTCTGAGAGGCCTGAGGAGCAGCGAGTCTGTGCTGGGATGGGGTTTTCCTGTTCCTTTGGGGACAGGGTCCCATTTACCCAGCTTGCAGGAGCTAAATGCTGCCAAGCTTCAAGAATACAGCAAAATGTAGAGGAAAAGGTTTCAGGGTTGGGCAGAGCTCAGTTGGAATCCTGGTTCAGGCACCTATCGTAGCGCTTAGGCAAGTTGCTGAGTCTCTTTGTTTTTGTTCTTGAACTTGTACAGTAGTGTTCGTGATCTGTTTCTTCAGAGGATGTGTGAGCATTAAATGTGATAGCATTTAGTAGAACTCCTGGCATACACCAGGCCCTTTAAGGTTATTGTTCCTCTTGGTAAGTATTAGTCCTGACAATACATTTGGAGATACATGGACATACAGAATACGAGAGTGAATTTTTGTTTTTGCATGCTGGACTAGTGAAATGGTAGAAATCACTGGTATCACAGTGACCTGGAGAGGGCTCTGTGCGAGGGGCTGTAGCCTGGTCCTGAGATCTGCTCAGGCGGCCCCTGCAAAGGGGGCAGGACTCCTGAGTTGTAGTCCTGGCTTTGCTGCCAACCACCTGTATGACCTTAGGTGAGTCACTTGCCATCTATTTGATTTGTAGAACTCAAATCAAATCATGTAGCTGTGAAAGTGTTGCTATGAGACTATTGTAGTCATTGTTAGCTACTGCTGGATTATCTCTGACTCATCGCCATCCCATGTACAACAGAATGAAAACTGCTCTGTCCCGTGCAATCTTCATGATCTTTGACATGTTTGTGCCTGTTGTTGCAGCCACTGTGTCAATACATCTATCTCACTGAGGGTTTCCTTGCCTTTGCTGGCCCTCCACTTTACCAAGCATGATGTCCTTTTTCAGGGATCAGTCCCTTCTGATGATGTGTCCAAAATAAGTGAGTCAAAGTCTTGGACAATATTCTGTGATCTGTATGGTTTTCATTGGCTAAATTTCAGTAGGCTGCCAGACCTTTCTTCCTAGTCTGTCTTAGTCTGGAAGCTCTGCTGAGGTTCCCTGCTGGTATTTGAAATACCTGTGGCATAGTTTTCAGCATCATAACAACATGCAAGTCACCGTGGTACAACAAACTGATAAATGGGTGGTGGTGGTTGTTGTTAGGTGCTGTCAAGTTGGTTTCGACTCATAGCGACCCTATGTAACACAGAATGAAACACTGCCTGGTCCTGCGCCATGCTCACAATCGTTGTTATGCTTGAGTCCATCGTTGCAGCCACTGTGTCAATCTACCTTGTTGAGGGTCTTCCTCTTTTCCGCTGACCCTCAACTTTACCAAGCATGATGTCCTTCTCCAGAGGCTGATCCCTCCTGACAACGTGTCCAAAGTATGTAAGACGCACTCTCTCCATCCTTGCTTCTAAGGAGCATTCTGGTTGTGACCCTACCGGGTCATTATGAGTCGGAATTAACTCAATAGCAATAGATGGGTGGTAGATGAGAATATTACAAGGTATTTTATGACTCAGAGTGGGGGTGGGTGGGGAATGTCTCTTACTCTCTTTTTCCCTTCACTTTTTCTAGGCAGCCCTTCTAGCACTCTTTAATTATCACAATCACAAAGAAATAACCTAGAAGCCTGAAGGAGAAGGATTTCTGTTTAAGTGCTTTCTTGTTGATGTCTTCATATCCATTTCAAGAGGTTCTTAGGGAGGACTTTGAAGTTGGTTTAACGTTTTACACCTGCCTTTCCTGTCAGGTGTTTGGGGGCTAAGGGCTGGTCAGATTCAAGTTTCACGAGAGTCGGTGAGCCAATTTATTCCTTACCTCTTAGATATGCTCCACCAGGAAAGTCGTGTTTTAAAGGTGAAAATCTCTCGACTATGTTAAAAATGCAGGTGGAAAAGGTTGAGAAGTAATATACAGAATGGTGACCAGGGAGGTTCTAAATGAGTTTCTTATTCTTTTATATTCTTCCATACTTTCCAAGGTTTTACTTTTAGAATAATAAAAAATAAATAAATGCACCTCCTACCACAAAGCAAACATAGTACTGCTTTTTAATATTATTGAAAATATGGGATTTTAAAACTTTGTGACTTGCCAATAAACTAAAGAGGGCTGGTGTATCTGGCAAACCCCAGAAGACAGGCATGGCCCAGCCTGGGTGTGAAACTTGTCTTTAGCCCAGCCCAGTGCACACCACTCCCCCCTCTTCTCTCCGGCTGCTCTGAGCTGAGGGAGTTGGGGCAAGTGTTTCTCCTCCTAGCCAGGCCTTCCTATGGGCTGGGTGTTTAGTGACCATCACACCAGTTTCCGTGGGGCTGGAGGTTTAATGAGGTGCTAAAACTTGACTTTTTCATCTCCTGAAGCTTTCTTACAAACTACAGATTCCAAATAAGACCCACCACAGCCATTTTCTACCGCCCACTGTACTTTGGCTTTATGTGTAAAAAAAAAAAAAAGTAAAGCAGGGCCTTAATTCCTACTGTTGATTCTGAGATGTTTAAACCAAAAGGTGCCAGAAATACAGCTTTATGAATTAGCTCAGCAACCTCACAGGATGAATATGACTCAAAATAACCCAGTTTCAAGCCTCCCCCTAAATTAAACTTTTTAAAATTATTCTTATTAACGCTGAAGTGTAAGCATTTAAGTGAACAAGAATGCCCCAAATAGAAGTCCTTTCCTTTCTCAAACAAGCTCCACTTCTAACTACCCTGTTTCAGACAGGGGGGCCACCAGGCTTCCAGTTTCTTTCATTCCCCAGATACAGCGTATCACCGGTTGCCAATTTAATGCTTTTCAAGTGTAAAATTTAGTGACATCAATTACGTTAATCGTGTTGTGCAACCATCACCAATATCCGTTGCCAAATCTGATGAAATATCTCTTGAGTTAATGCTTTTTCTTTTCCACAGCTCTAGTTTAGGCCTTCATCATCTCATAACCAGGCAGCTATAATTGGTCTCCCCATTTCTTGACTCTTTCCCTCCAGTCCGTACACTGTTGCCAGATTAATCTCCCTGGAGAATAGAGATGATCAGATTACTCCCCCAGTGGAGAACCTTTACTGGGCCCCCTATTACCCACACTGAACTAATTACTGATAAGTCAGCCCTTTCTGGTATAATTCCTGCCTCACACATACACCCAAGCCAGGGGTTCCAGCCAAGGGAGGGCTGTGCAACCATCTCATGAAGCACCCTGTGGTTTCTCTTTTTGAGCCTTTGCTTAGATCTTTCTCTTTGTTTGAAAACATCCCACTTCATCTCTTACATACAAAAGCCTGCCCATTCTTAGCTGAAATGCTTTCTCCTCATGAAGCCTGAATTCCCTCCCCTTCTCGCAAGAAAACAAGAGCCATCCTAATTTTCTTCCTGTGAAGTCCGTTAGCATGCTATGAAATAGTTCCTCTCTTGTTTTAGTAGTATATTAAGCAATTCGTATATTTGTTTTCTCAATCAATTGGGAATTCCATGGGAGCCAAGACCAACTTAATCTTTTGGGTCTCCCTATAGCCAAGTGCCTTGGGCCTGTATTTGTTGAAGGGAGTTGAATACTAGGTGTTTAAAAATGGCTTTTAATGAGACATATAGAGTAGATTTGAGAAATACACTAGTTTTTCTCACCTTCATTTGTGATGACTGAAAAGTAAAAATATCTATTCTGTGCCATTCAATAGAGTGCTCTGAAATGATATTCCTTTGCAGCTATTTAAGATACTGAGGCTTGGTAAGTCCTTCCTATTTACCAACTCAAGAATCTTTCTTCAAAAAAAACAGTAACTTCAGGTCCATGCGAAAGTGGGAGCATGAAGAGACAGACGCATGAGGGCTTTGGCGTTGGTTCAACGTGGGGTCAGATCTTGGCTCTTGGACAAATCAAATGTTAATATCTCTGACAGGACATCAGGTTCTCCACCTGCAAAATGGTGACAATACCTGCCTAAGCTATTGTGTGGATTGCAGGATGATGGGTGTAAGTGTCTAGAACAGTGCCTGGCACACAGTAGGCATGCCAGAAGTGCAATAATGAGTTCTTATCTTCATAGCCGTTGCACACGGCTCTGTTAGCAAAGGGGACATCTGCAAGTGCAGCTGCACACTGAAAGCCAAGTTTATGTATTTCAAAAGCTCACCTTGTACAATGGTTTTTATTAAAACATGAGATTGTTTATAAAGCAGAGGACTGCTTGACAAGTGACCCTGAAAATGATGCTGGAGCTCAGGCAGAAAGGGCCAGGTGTGCTGTACTCTGTTGTGCTGGGCATCTGTTCCTCAGCAGGCGAGCTCTTTGGTCCAAGAAGTAGCAGATGTTTGGTTTTCTGGGGTGAGAAGGCAAGACGTGGTTCTGTTTGCTCTTTCCTAGTGTGTGTGGTTGTGTATGACACAACAGCGTGAAAGGCTGGGCTCTGGACTTTGCTGGTGGAATGCTCACACATGCATGGCTTAAAAACAGAGCTTTTAAAAATTCGTCAATCATCGTTGCATCTTTGCGGAGGGGAAAAGACCCAGAAAGTTCAGAAAAGAGAATCGGTCAATTGGATAACTGGTAGTTGAGTACCTACTCTGTACCAGGCACTTTTTTTTGGGTGCTGAAGGCAGTGATAGGTAGTGATGATACTGAACATAAAGATTTTTAAGATACAGTCCCACCTGAGTCTAGGACAGTCATTCTTAAAAAAAATTTTTTTTAAATGAGTGCTGGAGTCCTTTGAAAGTGTAATAAAAATTTTGGGCTTTTTCCCGGGAAAATGTGTGCAAATACAACATTTTAGAGTTCCAGAGGGCTCATGGATTCCCTAAGGTTTATTTAAGGATCCCAATTTAAGAACCCTTTATTTAGCAACTACAACCTAGTAGAAAACATGAACACAGACATTGGAGTCAGACACGCCTGATACAAACTGATGTTCCACACCACCTCCAGTTTCTGTCATGTTGATTCTGACTCACAGTGACCCATGTGTGTCATAGTACAACTGTACTCCACAGGCTTTTCAATGGCTGATTTTTTTGAAAGTAGAACACCAAGCTTTTCTTCCAAGGTTCCTCTGGTTGGACTTGAACCTCTAACCTTTCTGTTAGCAGAGGAGAGTATTAACCGTTTATACCATCCAGGGACTCCCTCCCACTCCTTACCAGCTATGTATTTCACTGAATGAATGAATGATTGTGGATAACAACCTCTTAAAGCTTCTGACATCTCATGTGTAGATAGGAATAATAGCAACACCGTCTCATGGGGTTGTAGGGGAGGCACAATAAATTAAAAGGCAAAAAAGCCATTAGCACTATGCCTGGCATGTGGTAAATGATCAATAAATAGTAGCATACAATGATTATTGGTGAGCCTGCTATCATGGAGCTGATAAACTGTGTATAGCAGAAGATCAATTCCTATTGGTGTCTGGGGAAAAACGTATGAACCGTAGTTTTCAGTTGAGGTATTATTTATAAGAGAATTGTGAAAAACAATGTGGTGGTGTCTTCCATCTGTGTGACCAGAAAAACCAAAGCTGTTGCCGTTGAGTTGATTCCAACTCATAGTGACCCTATAGGACAGAGTAGAACTCTACCCCATAGGGTTTCCAAGGAGCAGCTGGTAGATTCGAATTGCTGACCTTTTGGTTAGCAGCCGAGCTCTTAACCACTGTTCCACCAACCAACCGAACAAACTAACCCATTGGCATCGAGTTGATTCATGACTCATAGTGACACTATAGGACAGGGCAGAACTGCCGCATAGGGTTTCCGAGGAGTGCCTGGTGGATTTGAACTGCCGACCTTTTGGTTAGCAGTCGTAGCTCTTAACCACTATGCCACCATGGTTTCCTCCATCTGTATAGACAGCTTATTTATGTTGACATTGTCTCATGCCCGCTTGTAAATGAAACCACAGCATAGGGATGTTTCAGTGGTTATGTATTCCATGACGATGACCTCACTGGAGGGAATAAATCGAACTTGATGACTGCTAAATAGTGACAGAGTTATAATCCATCAGCAATAATGAAGAAGGAGAAGGATGAGATACTGATGATAACAGCTATTAGCTATCAAGGGCGTCCCTTGTATCAGGCATTGTGCTAAGTGCTTTACATTGCTTTTGGTTCGTAGCATCCTTTTGATGAAGCCAGATGACTTAGGGGAGCAGTTTAAAAGATAAAGGCCTTTCACTTGATGCAGCTGGAAGTCAGTAGTGTGTGCATGTGCGTGTGTGCACACGTGTGTGTGTGTCCACTCACAAGTGTGCATTTGCACATGCAAAACCAGAGCCTCTTCTTATCAGCTTTAATTCATTTGATTGTTTCTGAGCCATAAGCTTTAACATTTTGGAATCAGCCTGCTGGAAAACGTAGTGCGGAGTGTAAGATCACAAGCACAAGATTCAAAAAAGTGTTTCTGAGCACGGGGGAGAGTTACAGTCAGCCTCGTAAAGAGTGCAGATGAAAGCCTTTCCCATAGTTACAATCAAAGACACTTTAGGCTATTCTTTCCCCAGAGGAATAGTTGCTTTTTATGGCACATTTTAAAGTTTTATTTCAAAAACAGTCAGCATCTTAAAGCAGAATGTCGTAAGCGCCCCAGGCCTTCACTTACAATGTGTTTTCAGTTTTCTCAATCTTATTAGCAAGTTTCAGGGTACAATGGGAGCTGTTGCCTTCACCGATGTGCATGTGAAAGGATTTAGCCTGGCTCCCCTGCCCTCACAGCGAGGACTCTCCTGCATCTCCCTGTTACTTTCTTCTGAGAGTTCAGGGTCAGCATTATCCTGTTTAGAAAAAAAAAAAGTTTAGAAGAGGTTGTCTTTTTCACCCCTTTCATTTTTTCGTTTGAGGAAACTGAGACCTACAGGTGAACTGCACTTCTGTCCAGTACTTTTTCTGCTATACCCAGCACTCAGCTGCCCCTCACACTCAAGATACCAGTTTCTTGCTTATGTCCTGGGTTGCTATGCTTTTTAATTGTGTCATTTGTGTGCATGCTGGGTCTGTGTCTGCGTGTGTATGTGTTTTAACTTCAATATGTATCATATGTCTTTTCCTAAGACATAGGAACTGGACTAATTGTCTTCTAATAATATTCTCTCAGTGAACACCTACATGTGGCAGGGAATGACTAGTAGCCTGGTGATGTGGAGGTGTTACAGTCCCTGTGTGGTCAGTTTGCAACTGTATTTGCACACAGCTTCAAGGTTTTCAAGGTTAGCCATACCCATTCCCATCTCTCTCGGTCTGCTTGCCTCACTCCAGTTCCAGTCCTTTCTCCTGGGTCTCACTGTTTTCTGGACACACCCTGCAGCTTGGCTGGGCCCTATCTTCTGTTGGTCAAAGAGTGCTTCAGATGCTTCCTCCACCATGATATGCTCTCTGACAATGACTAGACAAAACCTTGGGTTTTGACCCAATTCTCACTTCATCTGCATGCGCAGTTCTCATTTTTACCACGTACAGGACCATTGTAGTGGCCTTCTAACTATGCCTGCAGTCTATTTCCGATCAGTCCACACTGCTGTTAAGCACAGAGCCAATCATATATCAGCCACCTGTTAAAAACCCTCTAAGCCTCCCCATTGCCTAGAGTAAGAAAGGCAAATGATTTCATCTTAGGTGCTAATTCCAGTTGATTGGTAGTGGCTGTCTAAGGGGTGGGGCTCATAAAGAGCTGTGATTAGTAATGTCTGCCATGTGTGGGGAGGGACAGTGGTAGCAGGTGTGCCACATCATCCCTAGCCGTGAGGACAAAGTCTGAACTTCTAAGCATGGCATGTAAGACTCTTCCTGATGTGGTTTCTGGCTACCTGTCTAGAATAATACAGCAATCCCAGTGTGCATCCTTCCTTCCACTCACTGCTCCCCGCCACCAGTGCTGTCACATCTGTTTACCTTTGAATCTGCCCAACCTCTGCCTAGAATCCCTTGCCTCTATTTCTGCACTGTCTCCTCATCTTCAATACCTGGTTCAAGTATCACTGCCTTTGAAGCCTCCCTACATTTTTACCCCTTGGCTACACCCCACACAGTCATTTTCTTTAGTTTCTCATTGCATTTTGTACATTAATACCATTTATACATTGTAACCATTTAATCCTGTGTCCGTCTCTCATACTAGACTACTTGGTGGACTCCTTCAGTGTCCAAGCACTTTGAGAAGTAGTGCCTGTCAGGGAATCCCAGTGGAAGAGAGAGTATGGGTTTTGAAGCTCTCATTTGAACTTTGCTCTTTTACTAACTGTGAGGGTATGTTCTTCATCTGAGTGTTGGAATATTCCTGTGCAAATTGAGAATCATAATACTTCTACTGTCAGGTTGTTGAGTGGTTTAGAAACATTTCTAATATGTTAGCACGTAGTAGTAAGTCCTCAGTAAATGGTAACTATTATCATTGGTTATCTAGTTTATCTTTGGAGCCCTGGTTAAGAGCTCAGCAGCTAACCAAAAGGTTGGCAGTTTGAATCCACCAGCCACTCAGACCAGTTCTGTGAGATGCAGTGTAAATTTTGCACTTTTTTTTTAATGCGCAACTAAGACTCAAATTATTTCCTTAGTGTCGTAGATCACATAAATTACTGAGTTAGGATTTAAAATCAGGTTAGTGTGACTTCAAGGCCAGTGTCCTCCTTATATACTTTAAAAAAGAAATAAAAATTTCAAATCTACAGAGTTGTAAAGACAGTACAAAGAATTCTATCCATTTCATCTCACCCAGATTTTCCAATTGTGTTAATATTTTCTCTCTCTCTTTTTTTTATTAACTCATCTCTCTGTCTCTACACATGCACATGGGCACACACAACATACAACTTTTCTTGACATGATGTCCCCTAAAGCTTCCATAAACCAGGATTCTCTTCTCCTGCATTACCGTTGTATAACCATTCCAATCAGGACATCAACACTAATACAACACCACTTACCATCGAATCCACAGACCCCATTTAGATATAGCCAAGTGTCCCCACAATGTCTGCTTTTCCTCTCTGGTGCAGGATCCAATGTAAGAACCTCTGTTGTTTTTGGTTATCATGTCTCTCCTTTAACCTGGACATGCCCTTGACAGACCTTTCATTCTGTAGCACAACTCTACCTAGTTTGGTCTAATGTTTCCTCATGGTCCCTCTCAGCCCACATGTTCTTGAGAAAGAAGCCACAGAAATGATGCTGAGCACTGGTTGGTGCATCGCATCAAGAGGCACATGATGTTGACCCATCTTACCACTGGAGATGTTAATTATTGATCGTTTGGTCAAGTTGGGGCCTACCAGGCTTCTCCTCTGTTCAAATCACCATTTTCCCTTAGTTTTTCATTATTATGGAGAGAGATTCTGATATTATACGAGTATCCTCTTCCTCATCAAATCTTCACCCATCAACTTTAGCATCCATGGACAATTCCTACCTGAATCCACCACTGCCATGATGGTTGTAGAACGATGATTATCTATTTTCCATTGTTCCTTCTACATTCATCAGTTGACATTCAACTGTAATAAAGAGCTTTCCTTTTTCATCCATCCATCCATCCATCGACTCCTCCGTCCCTTTCTCCCAATGTAGACTCATGGGTTCTATTTTATTCAGTGGATTTTAACATGTCACTGTCATTGTTGCTTTGATGCTCAAATTGTTCCCAATTTGAACTCTTTAAAGCTGATTCCTATGTCCTTTTCACACGTGTCCATCATCCATTAAGCATTTCCTTAATTTCTGGCACAACAAGATGTTCCAGGATCGTCTTGTATTTTCCCTGCCTCTGCCCTGAAATCAACTATTTCTTCAAGTCAGTCAAAATGGTTGGTCACTGTGCTCGTTGATTCTAGTCCAGATCTAGGAAACATGTATATGTGTGTATAAGTACATGTATATATACACACAAACAGAAATACATAGAAATATAACTATTTCTGTATTGGTGCATATGTATTAAAAACCCATGAGTTCATATCAGTACTTCCGGTTGCAGTCTAACACCTTAGGCATCTTTCTGATCTTCCTCTTCATGTTTAGGAAACCCCTCTCACATTTTTTTTCTCACAGTGAGAAACCTGGCTCCTTTTATTCACAATATATTTACTCATTTGTTCAATGTAACCATTATCCCTAACTATCCTGGCCATCTCCTTTGCCCACTAGCTCTGTACACCTACCCCTTATTGCCTGCTTTCTCAGCCATTGGGCACACTTCCATCAACGCCTTCATGAGGCATTCTCTGTACTTAGCCACCCTATCTTTTAAGATGCTGAGAACCAATGTCAAGGGGGGAAGATGGGAAGTGATAGGGCAAGAGCGTTTGAGGCGAGGCTGCATGTTTTATTTTTCTTTCTAACCCTAACACTGACAGTGTATGTGGCATGTAATAGGTGTTTGTGAATACTGTATGAATGCACAAATAAGTGGGCAAATGACAAAGCAATGAACAAATTTGTACTATTACTATTTGTGGTTTAATTCATGAATGCTACGTAGAGATTATCAGAGGATGAGGACAGAATAAGTAAGACCAAGGTACCTTCTCTATGTGGGAAGGTTTCTGTGTCTATTTTCACTCTTGTAAGCAGCCTAGAAGGCTGCGGAGGAGAGGGACCAGATGAGCTGGGGACTCCTGCTCCAGCAGCTAGATGAGCTGGTGAAACTCTGGTTTGGAGTCAGTTGGTAGGTGAGGCAGCCAGGCACATGAGGCCACTTTAACCAGGAGGCATGACGATGACAACAGGTGCAAGGCACAGTCTGAGCTTTGGCTCACACGCTTGCGTTAGACCTAATATAAAGCAGCTCTAGAATAAATAGTTCTTGTCCACCTGGGTTTTCTGACATGACATCTGGCTTGCAGTATTCTGTGACATCCTTGTGCAACTCTATTGGGATGTGCAGCTCTATGGCAGCTGTGTTTAGTGTTAGTCTCAAGGTGCTAGTGCTTTAGAATTCTCTATCTAATAATTATAGAATTCTCTAATAGTGTGGAGCTGTGAATAAACCTGTGCAATGTTAGCTTTGTAGATTCTTAAAGCCAGTTATCATCCTAGTTGAGTTTTCCCTAATCCTTACCATGGTACTACCTGTACCACAGTGACAATACATAAACATGCATATGTTGCTGGAATTAGTGACAATACATAAACATGCATGTGTTGCTAGAATTAGTGACAATGCATAAACATGCGTATATTGCTAGAATCATTTTGAGAGCAGATTCTGTTGTGTGGTTACTCGACCTACTCCCCAAGGCCCATCTCTCTTGCTTGTATCCTGTGGTGACTGAAGAAGCCAGACCCTTGAATTAGCAGCTTCCTTTTTTTGTAGCTGGGGATGACCTTTGACCTGGTTCCAGCCAGTGACAGCACTTGTGGGGAGTGGTTTTCACTTTTCCTTTGTCACATTGTAGAAAGTGGGATTCCTGAGTACCTGGGGCTTCTGATCCTGCCTTCTCTCAATGGACTGGGCCACCCCACCCCTGAGTGCCTTCTGGATAGGGAATGGTCACCCGCTTAGAGGTCCTGAAGGACTTAGGCTTCCTGCAGCACTGGCACAAAGAGGAGAAAAGAGGTGGAGGGTGGCGCAGGTGGAGAGTGTGAGGGAAGAGATGGAATTTGGTAGAAGCTGCTGAAAGCCTACCCTCAGCCTTTCGGGCTTTTTGGAGGCTCAGAGAGGGGGACTCTAGGTCGACTCTCCTTTAATGCCCTTCTTTGCCTCTTGGGCTGAGCTGGCTCTCTGATGGGTTTTTCTAACCCAAGGCTCCTGTGTGGCAGGACCCACAGCTTCAGGTTTTGAGTCTTTTGTAGACTTTCTGGTCTAGGAATAAATATTGTGAAAATTGAGATAATATAGAAGTTAAGAATCATGCATGATACATAGTCAGTCCTCAGTAAATATTAACTATTTCTATTATTGGCATTCTTAGGTGGTGCAAATGGTTAATGTGTTTGGCTGTTGAAAGGTTGAAGGTTCGAGTCTACCTAGAAGCACCTCAGAAGAAAGGCCTGGCAACCTACTTCTGAAAAATCAGCCATTGAAAACCCTGTGGAGCACAATTCTTTTTTTTTTTAATTGCACTTTAGATGAAGGTTTACAGAACAGACTAGTTTGGCATCAAACAGTTAGTATACGCATTGTTCTATGACATTGATTAACAGCCCCATGACATGTCAACACTCTCCCTTCTCAACCCTGAGCTCCCTATTACCAGCTTTCCTCTTCCTGTGGAACACAGTTCTACTCTGACACACATGAGGCCGCCATGAGTCAGAAATGACCCGACAGCAAATGGTGCTAATTGATTCCTGTTATTATATTTGAGAGCTGGAACAGTCTATTGGTGTATAGATTTTGTACATTTATGGACAAAAGGCAAAGACCCCACAGAGATGTTTTCAGCCAGTCTAACAGAGACATAAGACATTTGTTTCTTCAGTGATTTGAGCTGAAAGAAAGATGAGAATTTTGTTTTTGTGGATCTTATTTTTTTGTTCAGACATCAAGAACGGAATTAGCACCAATAATGTGTGTATATCTGCTTGTTCTCTTCTACCACCTCCTCATTCCCTAGGACTTTGCTAGCGTCTGGGAGGTCCACTAAGAAATGCTCTTTAAATCCTCTGTACTCTCCCAAAAGCCCAAGGGGTTCAACAAGTTTTGATTTTAACCAAAATGTATGAACCAAAAAAAAAAAAAAGTTCAACATGTACAACTTAGTTCTTTATGCCAGGAATCTTTGTGTGTTTCGCAAGTAACAAAGCAAAGCCTGGATCTTTTGTTATTGGTTATTGGACAATCAATATAAAGCAGGATATTTGTTAGGGGATAAAACAGCAGGTTGCCTTTATCATCTTATAATGGCATATTTTATTGAACGAGTGGGTTTCACACTATCAGTAAACTTTAATTTCGAGAGAGAAGAAAATAGTAGAAAAGTACATTTGGAAAAGGGATGATTTAAAAATTGTCCCTCTAGGTGAAACATGAGAAGAAATAGAGAAAAATCATTAATGAAATCAGAGACCACTTTGACTTATTGAATTGGGAACACAGAACACAGTGAAGTAGTTTTCTTCCAGCTGTTCCATTGTAGTAATTAAACTCAGAGTCTAGCCTCCTGTCTTTTTTTTTTTTGGTGGGTAAAGGGGAGTGTCTTATAACAGTGACTTCAGTCCCTAAGAATCAGATGCTTGTTTAAATATATTTATGGGACTCGAAGGAATAAATTTAGTGAAATAAGTCTATTTTTCTAAAATCATTCTACTCATTGTTTAAATTACTACTTTTGCTTTAATGACATTACAAGAGATTTGCCTGAAATTTTGAAAAGCTCCCTAGGGGCGCTTTCTTGTGCAGATTAGCATTGGGTAAATCTTTTTTGATGGAGGAAACAACAGTTGTTGAAATTTTGGTATCGGTTGAAATTCCAAAGGTTTCAAGAGTTGAAGCAAGTAACAATGGGGCACAGGGAATATTTGGTTTATGACGGTGAAGTCAGTAGTTAACAAGCAGTGGAGAAAATCCTCACTGTTTGAGTTAGGCATTGGCTCAACTCCTGGCTACTAGATGGAGGTCTTTCTGCTTGAAAGTCTTGCTCTGCCATTTGCCATTGTGCAAAGGCCAGTGGACAAAAGTGTTCTTTCTGTGGCTGGTCAGTTGGGAAATGGTGGGGGTTAGGGAGGAGGGCCAGGGTTTATCAGACAGGGTGGGAGAAACCGAGGACCTGTTTTCTCTCCATTGTCCACAGCATGAGACAGGGCCATGTGTAGAAGGCTCCCAGAAATTTTGGTATAGGGAGACTTTGGCAATGAAATCTGACACAGAGACTATGACACTTCAGCACCAGCTTTGGGGATTCAGCGCAATGGGACATCTATAAACACTCGTGAAGTCCTGGTAAGCCGTGAGAAAAGTAATTTGTAGGCACTTGAAGGCTCCCAGAGTCAGGTAATGCCCTTGACCATTACCTGAAAGGTTGGAGGTTTGAGTCCACCCAGAGAAACCTCAAAAGAAAGGCCTGGTGATCTACTTCAGAAAAACCAGCCACTGAAAACCCTATGGAACACAGTTCTACTATGACACTCGTGGAGTTGCCAAGAGTCAGAGCTGACTCAATGGCAATCTTTATTTTATTTTTTAAAAGGCTCCTAAGTTTAGTAACTTGGTATGGGACAGCAAGAGCAGGATTATACCCTGGAGACAGGGCGGCGGGACTTTGGGTCACTTTTCCAGAGGAGTCCAGTGCAGCTCTGCCTGGAGTCCTGCTCTTTGGGCCTTATGACCCCACACAAGTTGTCACCAGTTCACCTATTTAAGCTCAAGGCAGAATCTAGGGCTGTGTCAGATACCAGGCTGTGCATGCAGACAGGTTTGGGTAGGCAGCAGTGGCAGTAATGGACACAGCTGATGGCCGGTGTTTCTATTCACAGACTCACCTGTAACTTTCAGTTCTTTCCCCAAACTTGAAGCTGGGAGAGTAGTAGGAGTCATTTAATGACTATCGCTTGAGGGTAAGCTGACCTCAAAGATGACAGTTCAGGTTAATCCCAGCCAGTCCCTCAACATCCCCAAGAAAGAGGCCATGGAAACACAGCACTTCCCTTGTTATTTATGCAAAATGAGGAAAGGGCCATGTGTGGAGGGAGAAATTATGAAACAAATGAATGCTTGTTGAGTGCTTGATATCAGTCGGCTGGTAGAAATTAGCATGATGTATTTTATAGCATAACTGTTATCTTTTTACCTTAATTAATTACACGAGACATTTAATGTGTTGAAGCATCAAGCCAAACATCTGGGGTTTTATGGATGGTGGCTCCCTGCTTTTCAAGTAAGAGCTATGTTCACTGGGTCCTGTTCACCCTTAAGCTTAGTAAATCAGAGGCCATACGATCTCCAGCTTTACCCTTTGCTCTTATGGGTGAAAGAATATGTCATATTTTGAGTGATCAGTTTGAGTTTTCCTCAGAAGGGCATTTAATATGATGAAAAGGACATCTCTTTAGGAGCCAACAAAATGGGCGTTAGTCCTGGCTTTGCCATTGATTGTTCTATGATGTTGGGCAAGTCCTTAACTTTAGTCTAGCTTCCTCATTTGAGATGGGGAAGGGGGTGGGTTTAATAATTTCTGCCATGCTTAGCTCTCAGGATTGCAAAAAGAATAAAATGAGACCATATGGGAGAGCTCTGTAAACTGTATTTGTTTTATGAATTTTCTGTCCATCCATTCATCCAGCTATCCATCTACCCATCCATCCATCCAAAAATATTTTAAGCGTGTCCATGTTCCAGGCACTGTGCTTGGCTGGTTATATAATAGTGAGCAAGACAGTTACCCCATGCCTCACCAGGCTCATAGTCTAGTCTGGGTAACAAGCAATTTTAATATCATGGATAAATGCTGGGATAGGTAACCACAGGGTGCTATGTGCAGCCCAGTCTGGGTGGAGGTGAGATGGTGGTCAAGGAAACTTATTGTTTCAAGACAGGAATTAAAGAGGCTTTGGTGTTTTTTTTGCAATGCCTGGAAGAGAGCCCTGGAAAGATTTGTGTAGCACAGCTGTGGTCTTCATCTGAAATTCACAGGGTCCTAGATTTCTTGAGAAGAGAGTGAAACTGCAGTCAAGTATGTGAGCTTGCTGCTTCTTGGCCAGAGGATACTGAAAGGCCATGTGGGAGCAAGCCCAGTGCAGCTGACACAGACTTCAGAGTGTGAGAAGGGAAGCTTCCTTTGGTTGTTGGCTCTGCACTTATCATCAGCTTAAATCAAGATCCTGCTTTGTCCCAGGTGGTTGGACTACAGCCGTGTTCGCCTCGAGGGAAGCTCTTGCTTAAGCAGATACATGCTCTCAGGGGTTTGTTTTCATATTTAATTATAAAAAATTTAAATCTGCAAAGAAGCAGAGAGAATAGAGCAATGAACTCCCAGATATCCATCTCCCAAATTAACAGCAAGATTTTGCCACATTTCCTTCATCCATCCATCCCAACAACCATGTCATTTAACTCCTATACACTTTACTATGCTACTCAAAAAATATTGACATTTTCAAAAAAATGAAAATAAAAATGTGGACATTTTCTTAGATAGCCTCAATGCCATGATCACATCAGAAATTGGGGATTTCCAACAACTAAAGCAAGGGAAGCCACTGAGAGGTACACAAGAATAAAAGGCAATGAAGGTAAACTGCTCTAACATACACAATCCTGCAACAACAGTAATAACAAGCAATACTTTATGAGTGGATACTTAGGTAGATACATATGCTGAATAGGTATGGGAGGGCACATGGGAGTACACCCACATGCATATATAGGTTTGGCTGTGCATATTTCTACGTACGTATTTGTATGTGCTGCATGTATATTCATACATATAATAGAGCACATGGGGCCACCCAGGCCATATAATAGAGCACACAGGGGCCACAGTCATGGAAATAACCTAGACATAACTAAACACCTTGTGGGACTGAATTACTAGGCTTGAGTGCTAGTAATAGTTCCTGAGGACATCTAGGTCAATTGGCATAACATAGTTCATAAAGAAAATTAGAACAAGTTCATGAGAGCCAAAGTAAGACCTTGAGTATATCCCACTTGAAGTTAGAGACCATCTCAAGAGTAGATTTGATGCATTGAACACTAATGATTGAAGTCCAGACGAGCTGTGGAATGACATCAAAGACATCATACACGAAGAAAGCATAGAGGTCATTAAAAAGACAGCAAAGGAAGAAAAGACCGAAATGGAGGTCAAAAGAGACTCTGAAACTTGCTCCAAAATGCAGAATAACTACCTGAAACCATATTCCTAAAATCACTCTTACCAAGAGGCCTTCTGGACCCTTAGGCCAGGTCATGTTCACATCCCACATGCTGGAGGCGCCTGCTCGGACTCTGGCTTCCAGCATGCATGTGAAAGCTGGACAATGAATAAGGAAGACCGAAGAAGAATTGATGCCTTTGAATTGTGGTGTTGGCAAAGAATATTGAATATACCATGGACTGCCAAAAGAATGAACAAATCTGTCTTGGAAGAAGTACAGCCAGGATGCTCCTTAGAGGCAAGGATGGCGAGACTGCGTCTTACATACTTTGGACATGTTGTCAGGAGGGATCAGTCCCTGGAGAAGGACATCATGCTTGGCAGAGTACAGGGTCAGCGGAAAAAAGCAAGGCCCTCAACGAGGTGGATTGACACAGTGGCAGCAACAATGAGCTCAAGCATAGCAACGATTGTAAGTATGGCTCAGGATCAGGCAGTGTTTCGTTCTGTTGTGCATAGGGTCGCTATGAGTTGGAACCTACTCGACGGCACCTAACAACAACAACAACAACAACAACAACAACAACCAGGAGGGACCAGTCCCTGAAGAAGAACATCATGCTTGGTAAAGTAGAGGGGCACCGAAAGAGAGGAAGACCCTGAATGTGATGGATTGACACAGTGGCAGCAACAATGGGCTCAAGCATAGCAACGATTGTAAGTATGGCTCAGGATCAGGCAGTGTTTCGTTCTGTTGTGCATAGGGTCGCTATGAGTTGGAACCTACTCGACGGCACCTAACAACAACAACAACAACAACAACAACAACCAGGAGGGACCAGTCCCTGAAGAAGAACATCATGCTTGGTAAAGTAGAGGGGCACCGAAAGAGAGGAAGACCCTGAATGTGATGGATTGACACAGTGGCTGCAACAATGGGCTCAAGCATAACAACACTTGTGAGGATGGCGCAGGACTGGGCAGTGTTTCATTCTGTTGTACATAGGGTCACTATGAGTCAGAACTGACTTGATGGCACCTAACAACAGTTCATAAAGAAAATGTTCTATATCCTACTTTGGTGAATAGAGTCTGGGATCTTAAAAGGTTGCAAGTGGCCATCTGGAGCAAAGGTGAAGAAAGCCAAAGACTCAAGGAAACAATTAGGCCACAGGACTAATAGACCATAGAAACCACAGCCTCCACTAGCCTGGGGCCAGAACTAGATGGTGCCCGGCTACCACCACTGACCACTCTGACCAGGATCACAATAGAAGGTCCTGGTTAGAGAGGGGAAAAAAATATAGAACAAAATATAAATTCATCAAAAAGACCAGATTTACTGGTCCAAAAGAGGCTGGAGGAACCCCTGAGACTATAGCCCTTAGACACCCTTCTAAGTTGGAACGGAAGCCTTTCCTGGAGATCACCTTTCAGCCAAATAATAGACAGCCTATAAATAAACACATGTGAGGAAAGTACTCCTTAGAACAATCATCTGCATGAGACCAAAAGGACATCTGCCCAGCAAAGATGAGAAGGCAGGAAGGGGCAGGAAAACCAGAAGAATGGAAATGGGAAACGTAGGGAGGTAATGGGGAGAGTGCTGACACATTGTAGGGGGTGCAACTTATGTCGTGGAACCATTTGGGTATAAACTGTTGAATGGGAAACGAATATACTCTGTAAACCTTCATCTAAAGCACACACACTAAAAAGATTAATTCATTTTAAATAGCAATATTAAACTAATTACACGTTAACATAAACATGTTTTTACGAAAAATAGCTTTCATAAAATTTCTCACAAAACTTTCATAATGTTTTGTTTCAAAACAAGATAATATTTAGTGAGAAGAGTGGCACTGTTTTACATTTTTGCAAATCTCTTTCATGTCTGACTTAAAGGAGGACAGCTGGATTCCCATATCTGCATCTGCATTCAATGTGCTGTTTGGTTGAAGAATATGAGGAAATTCTGGCCTCATACAGATATGTAGTTGGAAAAGAAAAGAGTATTTTACTAGTCTTTCACAATCATTGTAGACATTCTTTTGGTACCACATTAGAATTTAACAAATGGTAGTTTCTTAAAGGTTTGTTGGAAAATGGAAGGGATTTATGTTTAAAAACCAATTTCTAGCCGTTTTTCAAACAGGAAATGCTGCACAACAAGGTTATGCAACCTGGAGCCCAGCTAATGTGATTTCTTTTCAGTTTGTAAGAGTGCTGCGGGGGCAGGCCACAATGGACAGAACTTAGCCACCTATGATACTTGCTCACTGTTTGTGATTCATGGTTTCAGCAGCCGTGTTGAGTTCAGGGCTTTGAACAGGTATGAGCTTGTTCAGTCATGGCTGATGAAGTGAAACCAGAATAGACCTGAATTTTTAAAATTTGAGTGATCTAGAACCATAACCAGAATGGAAAAAATGATGAGTTGAAGCCCTGGAATGGGAGACTTGGAAGAGCCATAGTGAGCCTTTTCAGGAGCCTGATGCATGAGATTGGATTATTGCCAGGACTGAGGACAGTGCTACACTTTCAAAGTGGCATGGTCAGGTGCCATCTTTGACCCAGGCGCCGCTGCTTCTGACTCTGCAAAATCCAAAGGGCAAGAGATTTGGTTGCTATGCAACACTTACACTGCTCTTGTTTACTAAGTGATAGATTAAGTTCCTAGCAGGGCTCCGACCCGTAATTTTTCCCTCTCTGGTTCATCCAAATTGTGAAAATTCAGGTCTGTTCCAGTGTCACTTCCTTGGCCATGACTGAACTGGAAAGAACTGGTTCAAAGCTCTGGCTGAATGCCTGCCATTGCTGTACAAGACCTGCCCTGCTGGAAGCCAGAGTCTGAGCAGTCGCCTCCAGCATGTGGGGTGTGAACATGACCTGGCCTACGGGTCCAGAAGGCCTCTTGGTGAGAGTGATTTTTAAGCTGAAACCTGGAGGAGGTGAAAGGGGATAGGTAGGAATATGGTTTCAGGCAGAGCCTGGGGAAAAGGAGATGTGCAAATTTATAGCAGCCCTAGGTGGCACCTTTTTTCCCCCGGAGGATTGGCTGTCTGAGAGTTGGAAAGAGAAGGTGCCCTGGAGACTGGTATGTTTCTTCATGTCTCTCTCTCCAAAACTCAGGGCCTCATTGCAAAATCCCAGAGCATGTCCCCATCATCCCCAGAAAAAAGGATTTTTACCCCAAAGTTACAAAGACTTTAAGGGTGTTTATGAACCCCCTATAATAATCTGTTGGCGCAGTGGTTAAGAACTCGGCTGCTAACCAAAAGGTCAGCAGTTTAAATCCACTAGCTGCTCCTTGGAAACCCTGTGGGATAGTTCACTCCATCCTGCTGGGTCGCTGTGAGTCAGAATTGACTCAATGGCAACAGGTTATATGTATTTATGATAATCCGTAGTCTTTCAGGGAACAGTGGACCTTGTTCACGCATCCCTGCTTAAAGGCGATAATTGTCTCCAAGTGATAGGGGCCTAGGCCCTCATCTCAGTCCAATCTTCACCGCTTTTGCTGATTGTTCATCGGAATTAGCCCCTGGCCCATTTCTTCCCAGTTAGGGCTGGAGGGGTCATGCGGGAATCTTACTCATGGGGCCACCTCCGCATCTTGTGGGCCCTGTGAATGTAATACCTTTGCGTTCTGGCTTGAAAGTCGGTGTATGTGTTAGGGAAAGGTGGCATATTGTTTCTCCCGAGATAATTCACTGTCAATTTTTTTCCTTCCCTGTTTTTTCTGAGAAAAACAGTCACTAGCATTTTGGGTGGGGACCTGGACAATGAGTAAATGAGGAGATGGAACGCAGAGGAGTAATTGTGCTTAATTTCATCACTATGTATCTCCCAGCGAAGTAATTTATTGGTCACATCCTTCATTTGGTAAACACCTTAGTGGTAGTACAAAGCAAAAAGAAAGATCCTATTTTCTCCACGTATCTAAGTAAACTAAAAGAACTCACAATTCAGAAGACTCTACATTTGCAAAATGCCAGTATTTTATGCCCTGACCACCCCGCTTGATGTATTGACTTAAAAATATCTACTAGCAAATTGACCTTTAAAGTGATTAAAGCACTCACCAAGACGCTAGCAATGTATAAGTGTATTTATGCTTCCGTATTGTCATTAGTGCTGTTTTGTAATTTTTTCACTTATGCTAATAGGTTTAAAACGGGCAGCTTATTATTCTAATCTATAGCAGTGTTGATCATTTAAAACAATCTGTTTTCCTTCATGGTAGTTATCTGTTCATGCTAATCTGCCCATGGCAATAATTTTTCAGTGGGGGATGGACCATTAGAATTATCTAGGGGATGTTTCAAACTTGATATGCTCCCTTGGAAATTCCAGTCTATTCCCTGCTGTGCTGTATGCTCTGGAGTGAGATCCTACTCCCAGAGTGTGCTGTGTCCCTCAGGCCAGGGCAGAAAAAAAAAAAAAAAAAAGAGATTGAGAACTTGTTGGGTTCTTGATGGTCTGGGCTCTTTAAAAGTTTATTTCTAGTAACTGCCTTCTTGGTTGAGGCAGCCAACATGGAATAGTGGAGAAAGCATAGGAATGAGACAAGGGTCCTGGCTTTAGCTCTGCTTCTGGTTAGCTCTGTGATTGTAACATCTCTGAACTCAAATTCTTTATCTGTGAAATGGAAAAGATGGACTAGGGGGGACATTTGCAAGCAAGCACCTAGACTGTAGGCCTGATGGTTAGCACCCCTTTATGCCCAGATGAGAGGGGTTCTGCATAGGACCCCACACTTTAGAGGACCCTGCTCTAGTACTCCTTGGCCACATTCCTACCCATGGGGTGAATTGGGTCAGGGGGACCTACCCACCTGGAGCCCACATGACCCCCTTTCTAAGGCTCATTCCAAATACCTTGAACCCCTTAATTCCTTGCCTAAATGGCCCCAAGTTCACTTCCAGGGCCTGCATGGGGTTCTTCCCTTGTTCTGCCTTCCTGAGAGCAATTCATATGGCTGGTACACATACCCCAAGATCAAAGGATGGCTAAGAGAGAGTTGTTTGTGGGGAGTTTGGATAGAGCTTGGATATATGGCCTTGGGTGTCTACAGAAATACAAGAGAGGCTCCTTTCAATGCAGGATGGAGTCTAAGGTAGTAAGAGAGAGAGAGGGCCTGGGCTGGTTCTCTCCATGTTGCTGTGTTCTGGCATTGGACTCTAAGTAGTTCAAAAATTCTGAATTTGAACCTAGCCTTCCAGCTTATTATGCAAGTATATTTGTCAAAGTAGGAGGGTAGAACATATTTTATTTAGAGCTTGGTAGCTTGATTTATAACTATATATATTAAGAAATGTGGCATATGGATTTCCATTTCCTCTGACCTCATGAATATTAGGATTGAGCATGCTGTCACATCCCCAACCCATCCCCACTTCTGTGACCTGGTGCCCTTGGCAGGCATGGCTAATAAACCAAGGTGGTTTTTCTCATTATTCTTGAATGTGACCTCAGAATCTTTTCAAAGTGACCTCTACTAGTTGACCTAAGTTGGTTCACCAATTGAAGTCTATTTTTTATATTTATACCAGATGATCTTTAAGTTTGCCTGTTCTCTGACACATATAAGGTTTAGCCCTGCTTGCACAGTGGTTAAGTGCTACAGCTGCTAACCAGAAGGTCAAAAGTTCAAATCCACCAGCCATTCCTTGAAAACCCTATTGGGGCAGTTCTACTCTGTCCTATACAATTGTTATGAGTCAAAATTGATTTGATGGCAATGGGTTCCGTTACCTGGCATCTGGTGCCCTAGAAGGAAGAGTCACCACCAAAGGGGCTTCCATTTATAATCGCTTGAGTTCACTAGCACCGTGGACAGAATATAAACTGGAGTTGACTCTGATTTTTCTCACACTGTTTGCATTCTTTAAAGATCTATATAGGAGAGGAGGTAGGGAGTGTTAAGTTTCCTGTCTCAAGATTGGTAGGAAGGTATCCTATTTATGTTCATAAGTCTTATTTTGTAGTTCATAAAACATCCTCACATGTCCCTTTGCCTCTAGGTATAGTATTAATACAAGAGAACAAATTTTAGTAAATATTTAAGAAGTTTATAAACCACTGTGGGTAAACAAACATGCACTTCAAAAGAAGCATTGGCTTTACCCATCCCTAGAGGCTGATGGAATTGGCTTTATGGAATCTTTAAGTGGGAAAAAAAAAAAAAAAAAAAAAAAATTCCAAAGATAAGGGGTCCTCCTGTGAGAAGTCCCTGCCTCTAGCGTCTCAGAGTTTTTGATATTTCTGACACCCTAGGATGTTTCTTAACTACTAGTATAGAATGATTACTTTTATGACTTGAGGTTTGGTGACCTTGGCACATTTTCCTTCTCTTAGACTAAGAATGCGTTTCTGCACCAAGCGCTTTTCCTCTCCACACCGCAGCTGTGACAGGTCATAAGCTTCCAACTACTGGGAAAGAGTGGAAGTGGGCTGCAAATCCTTTAAGAGTCTGAAGTTTGGGTTTTAAATTGGATTATGAATATAAGTCAACTATGCGGAAGGGATGGGGGACCTGGGTGTAGCTGATGCTGACCAGCTGTGTGATCCTGGGCAGGCACTCCTCTTGGACTTAGTGTCCATATTTGTACGATAAAGAAGTGTCACTGGCTGATCTCTAGGATCCTTCCAGGTCCAGCATTCCATATTCTTTGTGTTCTTGGTTTTTACTGTTATGACTTTATCTGACGTCATTCCTTTGTTTAGAGAGTAAAGTAAGTTCTGTGGAAAGATCAGAGTTTTAAAAAGTAGTTGGAATGATGTCTATTTGCTGGTCTGCATTAGAATGGTTTCTATGTCAGCAGGTAAGGGGGGAGTGTCTTGCTTTGGATGGCCTTGAGTATGGCTAGCCAGTTGCTGTTGAGTTGACTCTGAGTCATGGTGACCCCGTGTGTGTCAGAGTAGAATTGTGCTCTATAGGGTTTTCAGTGGCTGATTTTTTGGAAATAGATTGCCAGACCTTTCTTCCAAGGTGCCTTTGGATAGACTCGAACCTCCGACCTTTCAGTTAGCAGCTGAACTTGTTAATGAGTCATAATTTATTTATTCACTCATTTTATATATTCAGCCATTCATTCAATGAATGCTTACTATATGCCAGGTAGGGTATATGAGGTACTGTTTTTTTTGGGGACGTAGCAGTGAACAAGATAGAAGATACTGAGTTTGATAGGTAAGACAGACAGTGAATAAACTTACCAACAAATATGGTAATTACAGATAACAACCAGGGGATGAGAAAGGCATACACAGGGTGATGAGAGAATGTGTGAGTGTATGAGTGTGTGTGAGGGAGGGTTGGAGGAAGGTGGTAATGATGGATATTTTAGCTAAAAGATGGCCAGGGGAAGCTTATATAAAGAGGCAACAATTAAAGTGAGACCTGAAAAAGGAAATGAAATAAGCCAAAATGATTTCACGTCATCAGTGGTATTTACTCATTGCAGTTGACTTGATTCCGACTTATAGTGACCCTATCGGACAGAGCAGAACTGCCCCATAGAGTTTCCAAGGAGCACCTGGTAGATTCGAACTGCCAACCTTTTGGCTAGCAGGTGTAGCTCTTAACCACTACACCACTAGGGTTTCCCAGTGGTGTGTAGTGTCTTTAAAACTGAGGTCCTTCTGTTACTATGTGTGATGCTGCTCTTCAAGGGTGATATTGACCTTGGTGCCAACCAATTAGAAAGGATACTTGCCTGGCCTTGGAGCCTGGGAGGTCCCTGCTGTGTCAGCTATTAAGTCCTTAATTGCTGGCTTATTGGGAAGCCTGGGGAGGCTCCAGGGGATGGCCTGGCAGCTAGGGTGACACTCAGAAGGCTGGGGAGAGGGTGTGCAGCCATTTACCCATTAAAGTATGGAAATATTTTACTATTTAAACAAGTGATACAGCGTATGTAGTAGGTAAGCATCAGCCGTGCTGTGTGTAATTTTTAAGATCCAAGGAATTTTGATGATTAAGCAATTGCAGTCATAGGTCATCTTTAATTCTGGCCATTTCACATCGTTTAGTGGATAAAGGAAAAGGTTAAATTTTTTTTTTTAATTCCAAGCATCTATAGGATTTTATAGTTCTGGGTCACATTTTAAGGAGGTAGCATTTTCAAACTGGGTATAGTCCTCCCAGGAAGGTAACCAACCTAACTCCATGTGTCTTTTATAGGCGACATCACTGTCCACATCTCCCTACGAAGATTTATGATAAAACAGAGAAACCATGTCTTCTCTCCGAGTACACCGAGAACTACCCTGTCTATCATTCTTACCTGCCCAGAGAGTCTTTCAAGCCCAAACTCGAGTACAAGAAAGGGTCTATACCAATGGAAGGCCTGACCACATCGAGGTGAGGACAAATAATATTAATGTATGGATGTACAGTATAAAGCTACAATGTACAGGATGGGTGTATTATACTAATATAACAATAGAGACTATTAATGCATTAATACACTGTCTTAGTTATATAGTGCTAATATAACAGAAATACCACAAGTGGATGACTTTAACAAACATTTATTTTCTCATAGTTTAGGAGGCTAGAAGTCCAAATTCAGAGTGCCAGCTCTTGGGGAAAGCTTTCTTTCTCTGTTGGCTCTGTAGGAAGGTCTGTGTAGATCAGGACACACTCTTCTCAGCCATGCCCAGAGGCAGCCTCTCTTTGGCCCTCGTCTCCTTGGCCCAGCCTCTACCCTGTTTGGGAAAATGTTACAAAGATCTTAACTCCGCTGATAAGCTCCCATAGGTACCCCACGCCACCAGGAAGCCTCAGCCTGAAGGTGCTTAGTTCTCTCTCGCTCCCTGGGCCAGCTTTTGCACCAGTCTCCTGGTTCTGCTGCTGCCTCTTCTTACCATCTTGGTGCCATCTCTGGTGTTACAGCTGTCTGTGTCTCCTGATTCTAGGAGGTTCTCAGCACAGGGACCCTGGGTCCAAGGGATGTGCTCTGCTCCCATCTCTTCTCTTGGTGGTATTGAAGTCCCTATCTCTTCTTTGGAAACCCTGATGGCGTAATGGTTAAGTGCTTTGGCTGCTAACCAAAAGGCTGGCAGTTTGAATCCACTAGGTGCTCCTTGGAAACTCTATGGGGAAGTTCTACTCCGTCCGGTAGGGTCGACATGAGTCGAAATCGACTCGGCCTCCACGGCAATGGCTTTGGTTTTTAATGGGTTTATCTCTGCTTGCTTCTCTCTCCTTTTATCTCTTGTAAGATAACAGGTATGACTCAAGTACAGGTGTGACTTGAATAAGGGTGGTAAGGGTGGTGACTGGGGTAAGCATGGTGACCCTCTTGTAAGGTGGTGACTCAAGATACATTCTGTCCTAATCCTGCCTCGTTAACATAACGGACAACTCACTCCCAGATGGGACCATAACCACAGGCATCCCACCAGCTGCCGTCAAGTCAATTCTGACTCATAGCAACCCTACAGGACAGACTAGAACTGCCCCACAGGGCTTCCAAGGAGTGTAGTGGTTAAGTGCTACGGCTGCTAACCAAAAGGTCAGCAGTTCAAATCTGCCAGGTGCTCCTTGGAAACCACAGGCATAGAAGCTAGGATTTACAACATATCACAAAATGGAGAATAATTATATCAGATCACAAAATGAAGGACCACCACACAATACTGGGAATTGTGGCCTTGTCAAGTTGACACATATTTTGGGGGGACACAATTCAACCCATAACATGTATAGTATCAATAATCCAGTATTAATGCCTTAATATTAATGTACTCTGTTACCAAAAGGAAATCTTTTATCAGCCTTCTCAATTTTTCCCAACTCCCTCTTAAAGAGAAAGGATTCTTGCTTGCTGGACATGGAGAAACTAAACTGATCTACATATTATAGGATTGGAAATAAAGTAAAGTAATAAAGAGACGGAAAGACAGGGTAGGGGAGTGGAAGGGAGGGGCTGCTGCTGAAAAAAGAGTTTGGGGCTTTGGCCCAGGACAGGCTCCAGGGAAGCCTGGGGACAGTGGTGAAAGAGAACTTGTGAATAGAGGAAGAATGGGCTTTTGAGAAATAATGCTGTTGATTTTGAATTGTGGTCCTCTTGAATTTTCTTCCGAGCCCTGGTGGCACAGTGATTAAGAGTTTGACTGAAAACCAAAAGATCGATTCAAATTCACCAGTGGCTCCTTGGAAACCCTGTGGGGTAGTTCTATTCTGTCCTGTAGGGTCACTATGAGTTGGACTTGACTTGACGGCAAAACGGGTTTTTTGGGTTTGTTCTTTGGGGGTACCTGGGTAGGCAGAGTAAACAGCTCATACACTAAGCTGCTAACCGAAAGATTAGAGGTCTGAGTCCACCCAGACTTACCTTGAGAGAAAGGCTTGGCAATCTACTTCCGAAAAATCAACCGGTAAAAACCCTATGGAGCGCAGATCTATTCTGACACACATGGGGTCAGCATGAGTTGGAATCAACTTGATAGCAACTGGTTGAATGTTCTTCAAGAAATATGAACAAAGAGTAGATTTCCTTTTAAGTTACTCTTGACTTCCAAACTGCGGTTCATTAGATCCACCTGGATCAGTGTGTTAGGGCTGCAGACGTGTATTGAGAGGGTGGGAAAATGACCAACCTCAGGATTGCTCTGCATATTCCTAGAAGAATCTACCATTGACAACTTGGTTAGTGACCTCCAGGTGGCCTGTGACTTGTGACCCAGTGGAGCTGAAACATCTCTGAGTAAACCAAAACCCAGTGCTGTCGAGTCGATTCCGACTCATAGCGACCCTATAGGACAGAGTAGAACTGCCCCGTAGAGTTTCCAAGGAGTGCCTGGTGGATTTGAACTGCTGACCCTTGGGTTAGCAGCTGTAGCACTTAACCACTACGCCACCAGGGTTTCCTCTCTGAGTACAGTTGGGTAGAATCTCAGAGTATGTAGCTTTGTCCTCAGGTGACACCTGAGAGGTCGCTGTGTTCTCTGCCTTGTCATTCCACATCCATAAAGGGCAGGATTGCTGTGAGGAGGGGATGAGATCATGTATGTAAGTTGTCCCAACACAGGGCTTGCACATTACAGGTGCCCAAGACATGGCAGCTTTTCTTCCTCTTGCTCCCCCTTTGCCTCATATAATTTTGTAGTTTTCTATTAAAGGCAGCAGGTTGCTGAGGTGAAGCAGAATAGTCCTGGATCGTTCTACGTCAGTTTCTGCTCTTGGTGTTCCTTGACTTGTAGATGATCCTCCCCAGGATAGTTTCTCTGTTGAAGTTATGAGTTGGAGGCATGAACCCATGGGTGGAGGACTCACAAGGTGGGGAATGAAGCCAAGGAACGCTTGAGTTTGGTGGGAACCACTGGGCAGGAGCAGCTTGAGAATGGCAGGAGTGAGGGCCCTTGTCTGATGCTGGATTTGAATCAGGTCACTTTTAACGAGTTATCTTAAATGATTTAAGTGCAATATTTCTGGATTATGATCCATTAAAAATTGTAAGTTATGCAACTGTGTTTTCAGCCCATGACTTTTTAAATGATACGAACTGTATAGCTGGGGTTTCATTTTGTCAAAACAAACAAACAACATCCTTAGTTTCTATACATGTGAAGATCACAATGGAGTCCCTGAATAGTGCAAACAGTTAACATGCTCAGGTGCTAACTGAAAGGTTGGAGGTTCAAGTCCACCCAGAGGCACCTCAGAAGAAAGGCCTGGCAATCTACTTCCAAAGACTTGTTGTTGTTGTTGTTAAGTGATGTTGAGTCAGTTCTGACTCATAACCTCCCTATGTACTACAGAACAAAACACTGCCCGGTACTGCACCATCCTTACAATCACTGTCATGCATGAGCCCATTGTTGCAGCCACTGTGTCAGTCCACCTCGTTGAGGGTCTTCCTCTTTTCCACTGACCCTGTACTTTACCAAGCGTGATGCCCTTCTCCAGGGACTGATCCCTCCTGACAACATGTCCAAAGTATGTAAGATGCAGTCTCACCATCCTTGCCTCCAAGGGGCATTCTGGGTGTACTTTTTCCAAGACAGACCTGTTCGTTCTTTTGGCAGTCCATGGTATATTCAATATTCTGCCACAATTCAGAGGCATCAATTCTTCTTTATTCATTGTCCAGCTTTCACATGCGTATGATGAGATTGAAAATACCATGGCTTGGGTCAGGCGCACCTGAGTCTTCAAGGTGATGTCTTTGCTTTTCAACACTTTAAAGAGGTCATTGCAGTAGAATTAGCTATTGAAAAGCCTGTGGAGCACAGTTCTACTCTGACACACACGGGGTTACCATGAGTTGGAATCAACCTGATAGTAACTGGTTTTAAAGACCACAAGAGGTGTGGACGTTCCTGAGCATTTGCTTTTCCTTTTAAGAAACCATGGCCAACGCAAATGAAGAGCCCCAGGCACATGTATGGTAGGCATGTGATTGGTAGAAAAGGTCAGGTGTAATGGTGAGGAGTGACTTTTGTCCTTCAGGTTCAGCCTCTAGGAGCTGGTCTTCTCAACTCTTTATACCCAATTCACAGGAAATCAAGAGGTCTTTGTGGAATATAAAGCACAGTACAGCTTCAGATGTTGCTATATTAGGGACAGATTTTCTGTCTTGGAAATACAGAAAAAGGATGCTTTGAGGGTTGGATGTTGGGCAATTCTATTTGTTGCCCACAAGCTTAGAAGAGTGAGCACAAACACTGTCTCTGGCAGGAGCCCTGCCCATCACCCAGCTCTGAGGCCTCCCAGATGGAGCTCCACACCTCCTCCCCGCCCCCCCCCCCCGCTGGTTCTTTGCAAAATAAAAACTTACCCTCTGACCTGTCCTAAATTATCCTTGCCCTGTGTCACTTACAACAATAAACATATCACCCAGAAGGCCCCTCTGCCCCGCCAGAGCCAGCGTAACAATAAATATCATTCACATCAAGATGTGGTCAAAGTGGAGGAATGCAGATGTTGAAGGAATTTCCAAAACAAGCTGTTAATGATCATACTCACTGCTGTTGAGTCGATTCTGACTCAGTGACCCTGTAGGACAGAGAAGAGCTGCTCCCTAGGGTTTCTAAGGCTATAAATCTTTAAGGAAGCAGACTGCCCCGTCTTTCTCCTGAGGAGTAGCTGGTGGGTTCGAACCACCAACCTTTTGGTTGGAGCTGAGGGCTTAACCACTGAGGCACCAGGGCTCCTCTGTTAATAATCATCAGGACTTTTAAAAGAAAAAGTGGCAGAACCAGGTTACTGGTGGTGAGGAAAAAGAGCGGAAATTGTTCTCTCTTAACTCCTTTATTTCCTACTCCAGAAAAAGAACCAAGGGGCAGAGGGCATCTCCTCTCCCCTGTAACTTACTGTCACTGTTTCTCAACTCTGTGCCTGCCATGTTGGGCACTAACTTTTCAAAGATTGAGAACAAAAGTTATGCCCCAGCTGTCAGATGCCCCACTAAGGATGGCTGGGGAAAAGGATAGGTTAGCCCTGTGTCTACACAGAGTCACCCCTCTGGCCCTCAGAACCTTTTACCAGAACGCTGTACCCACTTCCCTATCCAACGGCTGTCGCTTGCTTATTTTCTGAGGTTGAATTTGGGGCTTCCACCTGCGGAATGAAAAAGTCATGTGGCTCAGGGCTTTGGCTGGGTTTGATGATTAAGCCCAGACACAAAAAACACCTGGTTTCTGGAAAGGTTATCATCCCAGCATGAGGCATGGTTACAGCTGCATGCAACTCTTACCATAAATCTTGGGGATTTACAGCAGGTGCCATGAAGGGAATGCTCATGGTTTCCAGCCCTTCTTAGTGTGAAGTTGTTTCTTGCAGCCCTTGGTAGTTCTCTCAGATAGGATCTGCCTTGAGTTCAGATAGGCCTGAGTTTAATTTATGAATAAGAAGTTTGTACTTCAGGCCTCATTTCCTTTTAGGCATGTCACCATGTAAAACACTTGGGCTTCATTTTGGGACATTATTTCTGTTAGCTAAGCCAGCTCCCTAAAGATGGGCAAAATGAATCACCTCAGAAGAAAGAGGTGAGTCTTACAAGATGGTGTTAGATTTTTATCCTAAAGGGAGTGGGACTGTGGGTATGGTGGGATGGAGGTGCAGGGAGGATGGTGGAATCAGGTTCAGACTTAATGGATTTGGCTGGAGGCAGAGGGCAGGGAGTTGGTAGAACAGTCTTCTTCACTGAATGACATGGCTCTTCGGTAAACTGAGCAAAATGAGTATATTAGTTATCTAGCACTGCTACAACAGAAATACCACAAGTGGATGGATTTAACAAACAGAAATTTATTTTCTCACAGTTTAGGAGGCTGGAGGTAAAAATGGCATGGGGCAGAGTCTGGCCTCCTCCCTCTTCACAAGGGGGAAGGAGAATCAAGATCAACAGCCCGAAGGTGATTCCCATGAGGCAGAGGTCAGACATGCCTTCTCTCTCCACCATCTTTACTGATTCTGACACCAACAGTCCCTCCTATGGCACTCTCTACTTCTCTACTGGGTTCAGTAATTCCTTGCAATGGCCACAGTTATGGGGTTGATTAGGGAAGTAACATGTTAAAATTCAGGTTCAGGAATGCCCAGGATACAGTTCTTCTACCAGGACAGGCACATCCCGGTCAGGCTCCCAGGCACACCTCTCCCTGGCCCTTGGCCTCTCTCCAAAGACAGTTTCCTCGCTCCATGGGTTGGGAAACCCACTATTTTATCAGCCTCTACTGCCAGTCCCTCCTGTCACTGTTTCTCTGCTACCACTTCTCAGTGTCTTTAGTGTTACAGCTGTCTGTCTCCTGGGTCCAGGAGCTTCTCAGTGCAGGGATCCCTGGTACAAAGAACATGCTCTCTGCTCCTGGTTGTTCTTCTTGGTGATGGTAGGATCCTCTCTCTCCTGCCTCTGGGGTAGCTCATTTCAAGCCCTGCAGGATGGTAAAACTGACCAGTCCCTTTGGTGGGCCACAATTACCCTATCACACAGTCTCGCCTAATCACTTGGGTGGGAGTTAAAAGACCATGGCTGGAAAGCCCATACAAAAGTGATCCATCATACTGGACTGGAAGTCCAAATTCAGGGTGCCGGCCCTAGGGGAAGGCTTCTCTGTGGACTCTGGGGAAGGTTCCTGTTCCTGGTGTCTTCACATAGTGTGGCATCTATCTTCCCCGTCTCTGCATGCTTCTCTCTGCCTAAGCCACTTGGTTTATATCTCAAAGGTGATTGGCTTAAAACACACCCTATATTGTTATGGCCTTATTACATAATAAAGAAAACCCTATTCCCAAATGGGGTTACATCTACAACTATGTTGTTGTTGTTAGGTGCCATTGAGTCAGTTCTGACTTATAGCGACCACTATGTACAATAGAATGAAACACTGCCCGGTCCTGTGCCATCCTCACAATCATTTTTATGCATGAGTGCATTGTTACAGCCACTGTGTCAAGGCGGTTAGAATTACCACATATATTTTTGGGGAGAGATGATTCAACCCATAACAGCGAGAAATGAAATAGCTAAAAGAGAATGGGCATTTGGTGTCTGTTTTAGTTAACCTAGTGCTGCTGTAACAGATAACACAAGTGGGCAGCTTTAAAGAACAGAAATTATTTTCTCATAGTTTTGGAGGCTAAAAGTCCAAATCAGCGTCTCAGCTGTGTGGATTCCTTTTTTGTCGGTAGTCTGGATGTTCCTTGGTCCCTTGGCAATCCTCACATGGCATCTGTCTTCCCCTGTGTGTGCTGGTCTCTGTGTCTCATCTGCTTCTTTTGTAACTCTGAAGTGAATAGGTTCAGGACACATCCTACACTGCTATGGCCTCATTAACATAACAAAGAAACCCTATTTCTAAACAGGATTACATTGCAGGTATAGGAGCTAGGATCCCAAAACACATTTTAGGGGCACACGATTCAATCCATAACAGTATCCTCTCCAAAAGCCATAAAAGAAGCAAGAAAATTGGTAGCAGGCCTGAGTCTGCCAATCGAATTTTATATATTTTCTGTGGAAATACGTACTTGACTCCCTACTCAGAACTATGCTGCTGGGGGTAGACTTATTCTCCCCTCCATATACTGGACCTGAGAATTTATGGAGATATGAAGAAGAAGGTCTCAGCACCAGACTTGCCTGGAAAATTTCCGAGGAAGTTAGGTGTGGATTTAGATGGCTAAGTATGTTTTTGTTAGGTGCCATTGAGTCGGCTCTGACTCATGCCAAACCCACTGCCATCGAGTTGATTCCTACTCATAGTGACCCTATAGGACAGAGTAGAAGTGCCCCATAGGGTTTCCAAGGCTGTAAATCTTTACAGAAGCTGATTGCTATATGTGTCTCCCGAGGAGAAGCTCGTGGATTCAAACTGCTGACCTTTTGTGAGCAGCCAAGTGTTTTAACCACTGCGACCTTGTATGTGACAGAACAAAACACTGCCTGATACTGTGCCATCCTTGCAATTGTTTCTATGTTTGAGGCAATTGTTGCAGGCACTGTCAGTCTGTCTCCTTGAGGGTCTTCCTCTTTTTTGCTGATCCAAGTTTTATGTCCTTCCCTAGCTATTGGTCTCTCCTGATGACATGTCCAAAGTAAGCAAGATGAAGTCTCACCATCTTCACTTCTACAGAGCATCCTGGCTATAGTTCCTCCAGGGCAGATTTGTTCTTTCTTCTGGCAGTCAAACACATAAATTCTTCTTTGGTCTTCCTTACTCATTGTCCAGCTTTCACTCACATGTGAGGTAATTGAAAATACCATGGCTTGGGTCAGGCGAACCTTAGTCATCAAAGTGACATCTTTGCTTTTTATCACTTTAAAGAGGTCTTTTGCAGCATATTTTCCCATTGCAATCTGTTGTTTGATTTCTTGGCTGCTACTTCCGTGGGCGTTAATTGTTGATCTAAGAAGAATGAAATCCATGACAACTTCAATTTCTTCACCATTTATCGTGTTGTTTATTGGTCCAGAAAACCTTGGTGGCATAGTGGTTAAGTGCTATGGCTGCTAACCAAGAGTTCAGCAGTTCAAATCTGCCAGGCATTCCTTAGAAATTCTATGGGGCAGTTCAACTCTGTTCTCATAGGATCACTATGAGTCGAAATCGACTCGACGGCAGTGGGTTTGGTTTTTGATGGGTTTTATTGGTCCAGTTGTAAGGATTTTAGTTTTCTTTATGTTCAGGTGTGATCCATGCTGAAGGCTGTAGTCTCTCTCTTCTGGAATTCCTTTCTCACTTTCTAGCACCTGTGGTTGCCTTAAGCATGGTCCTCTGGTTCTTAAGAAAGGTGGGAGGTTTTCTATTTGTGTATTCGCTGTCCTGCATCGCACAGACTGGGGCCTGCCTTCAAGCTAGAAATTGTGAAAAAAAGGACACCGACACAGACACACTCTCTCAGTGCCATTCCTTTCCTCTACTATTGGCTTTCCTCCAGAATCTGCTTATTTGAATTGCTCTTTAGTGCTTTCGTGTAGTGGTTTTTATATTTTGTCCAGAGTTTATGTGAAGCAATGACAAATGTCAGCCTCAGCCTTAGTGGGGCTGAGGAGTTGAGAGACTAGAAGGAGGAGACAGGCTCTGTGAAACTTGAATCCTGGAGGGCATGTACTTGAAATCCCATCTGTTGTAGTGAGGATAAGGAAGTCTCGATGTGTCCTATCAAGATCACGGCCAAACCCTGTGATTCAAATCTGGGGATCTTTTTCAGTGTGCTGAGATAGGCCTCTCAACTTGCTGGGGATGACAAAATGGTTTTCTGTGGTTTCCTTAGAAGGGTGCCTTTTAACCCTGGGAAGCGTTAGAATTATATATGGAAATGATGTAAATCAAATCCATTGACAGACAAAGGGAAAACCCTATAGAGGAGATTGAGAAGGAAGACAAATCATGAGGAGCAGTATCGCAGAGGTCCAGGGAGAGAATATTAAAAAAAGATTGAGAAGATGGATTCTACTCAGAGGGTGCAGTAAGATAAGGATGGGGAAACTGTGATTGGATTTGGAAATAGGGTGGTACTTGGTGGCCTTGCTGAGAGCAAGGAGTAAATAGAATCAGATTATGGTAGGTGGATCATGAGTGGGAGGTGAGAAAGTAGAGTCCACACCTGTAGACAGCCCTTTTTAGAAGAGAGAAGGGGAGGGAGAGAAATGGCAGGGGAGTCCAGTGAGGGTTGTGTCTTACTTCGTTTTTTTTCCTTTAAAGATGGGAGAGACTGCAGCATGTTTACATACTGAGAGAAAGGAGCCAGGAAGGAAGAAGTGAAAACACAGATAGGAGATGGTTGCTAGATGAGGCTTTCAAGAAAAAGGGAAGGGATGAGACTCTGAGCAGGGGTGAAGAGATTTGCTTTGGACAAGAGGAGGAAGGACTCTTTAAAATTGATTCCATCTTACTGATTAATTAGTAGATAAGAACTGCTTTAGGTGAAGGGAAGGACAATACTCAATACATGGAAGGTCAGCTCAACTGGACTGGACCAAAAGCAAAGAAGTTTCTGGGATAAACTGAATGCTTCAAAGGTCAGCGGAGCAATGGCGAGGGTTTGGGGACCAGGGTTTAAGGGGACTTATAAGTCAATTGGCAAAATAATTCTATTATGAAAATATTCTGTATCCCACTTTGAAATGTGGTGTCTGGGGTCTTAAATGCTAACAAGCGGCCAACTAAGATGCATCAATTGGTCTCAACCCACCTGAAGCAAAGGAGAATGAAGAACACCAAGGTCACACGACAACTAAGAGCCCAAGAGACAGAAAGGGCCACATGAACCAGAGACCTACATCATCCTGAGACCAGAAGAACTAGTTGGTGACTGGCCACAATCGATGACTGCCCTGACAGGGAGCACAACAGAGAACCCCTGAGATGCAGACCCCAAATTCTCATAAAAATACCATACTTAATGGTCTGACTGAGACTAGAGGAATCCCGGCGGTCATGGTCCACAAACCTTCTGTTGGCACAGGACAGGAACCATTCCTGAAGACAACTCATCAGACATGAAAGGGACTGGACAGTGCGTAGGAGAGAGATGCTGATGAAGAGTGAGCTAATTATATCAGGTGGACACTTGAGACTGTGTTTGTATCTCCTGTCTGGAGGGGGGATGGGAGGATAGAGAGAGTTGGAAGCTGGCAAAATTGTCACAAAAGGAGAGACTGGAAGGGCTGACTCATTAGGGAGAGAGCAAGTGGGAGTACGGAGTAAGGGGTATATAAACTTATATGTGACAGTCTGACTTGATTTGTAAACGTTCACTTGAAGCTCAATAAAAGTTAAAAAAAAATTGATCCCATCTTAATATGATTGATTATTTGAATATACTAGCAAATTCTTAAATTTGTACAGATAAACATTAAAAATAGGTTACAAAAGTATTGCTTGGTCCTGTTATCTTATCCGTGCGAAAATTCTCCATTTATGGCTCCCAGGGTCATGACTCTGGTTTAGTTGTCCTTATTTCCTTCTTCCTTTTGTCAGACTCTTGTCTAGCACCTTTCTTTAGCTTTGCCAAATGAGTCGATGTCCAGTTGTGATGACTTCCCCAGTGGGGCCACTTCAGCCTTTACTTAACTCTGAGTTTAACTCTTGGCCTTCCATACTGTATAACCTTTATAGCTACCTACTCCGAAAGGAAACTCACGTCTTTGACCAATGTTTGTTTTTGTTTTGGTTCATAGTCACAATGGGCACAGGGACTGGGAAATGTATCCCAGGAAGAGAGGGGAGATCCAGTGTTCTTAAAAAAAAAAAAAAAAAAAGCTACTAAATTTGAGCCTTTTTTGGGAAGAATAAAATAGACTTTTTTTTCACACAGAGTCAATGGCTGTAAGATTATGTGAGATTGGGGACGTGCAGTTATGCCGTGGTTAATGATAGTTTACAGTCAACGTTCTCAACATAAAAACATAATGAGGAAGCATAAGTTCTCATTAGGTCCACTTTTAATATAGTCTTTATATAATATTTTTTTGGGGCCATAAATGAATCAGATTTTAATTTTCTCTCATCTTTAATCTGTTTTCAAATCTTTTTTTTTTTTGCAGGATTGTTTGCCTCAGTTATAACTAATTAGTAAACTCGACTATAGATGCACTTCTACTAAGGAACTTGAATTTTGTGTGGAGAAGGAGATACAGTTAACAATTTCGTTCCCTAAACGTGGAGGGCATGGTTTTTGCTGCATCAGTGTTTGTCTGAGAGACCCGCTTCTGAAGACCTGGAGAGTTTGGTTGTAGAAATTTATCTGCTATTTTCACCGGAAGATAAGGGCTTTAAGGATGCTTTGGTTGTCAGAGAGCCTGGCAGCCCTCGCGGTTCTCACGGCTTATCTGAGAGGAAATGGGTTCCCTCAGTAGGAGTAACAGCAGAACAGAATGTTATGGCCTCTGTGTGCTGGGTCCCTGAGTGTGGCAGGCCCATGACGGGCAAACACTCCTGGCTGCTCTTGTGGAGGGAAGTTTGGGGCATTCGTCTTTGTTCCTTGCTTATATTCCTTCTTGGAAATGAAGAGAGCTGAACCCTTGGGTTGCCATCACTGAACAGAGGCATATGTGGGGATGTGTGGTCTCAGGATGCCTCCAAATCCCACTTCACCCATCTGGGAGTGATGAGGAGAGCTCAACTTGTCCCTGGAGAACTTTCCTCAAAATCAAACTTTCTGACAGAAAGATCCTTTCCAGTTAACCGGTTTTCAAACATGGTTTTCTAGGCATTTCCATTTCTCTCTGCCACCTGGTGCCCCACCCTCATAGTTCTCTTCTGCATTTGGTTTAGTTTTGAACAGACACCAGGGTGAGGTACTTGTACGCTAAGGAGCATGGAAGTGTTGAACTGACCCATGGGTTCTTGTTAACCTGTTCTCTCCACGTGCCCAACTTAACGCAGCCAGCCCCCAGATGCCACCAGTCACTCAGCCTCCCCTTGCCGTCTGCCAGCGGTAGGAACGGAGCCCAGGCTAAAGTCGCTGCAACTGCTACTAAGATGTGTTTTTAAATCTACCCAAAGGGTGTTACTGGGAGTTCAACAGAAGCATCTCCCATTTCCCCCTTAGAGCCTTAGAGTGACTCATTCTCCTGCTCCTGACTCCCTCCTTCCATCCCACCAAGCATTTTCAGGACCTGTTTTAGGTTTATTGACAACCACGTCTATAATTCATGCAAGACAGGTTACAGTGGAGCGTGTTACCTTTGTTAGTCAAGCATGGCTCCATAACGCTGCTCCAGATTTTGGCTGGGAAGTGGGTTTTATTGGTGTTTAGGCCTAATGTTTTCCTGTCCGGAAACCTTCTCCTTCCCTTGGCGAGGCTGTTCTGGCAAGCACCATCAGGGAAAATCCACCTTCCCCTTGTCCAGTTAGATAAATAGGTTCCAGGCAAAAATAGTCTGTTGTGTATAGAGGAAGCCCTTGGGGGGAAATGTTTGCTTAAAAGAGTTTACACTGAGAAGTGGGCAGTAGAGACTATGTTGGTGGACAATGTGGGCCCAAGCCTGGTGTCACCAGGGTGATTTCTGGTGATGTTGCAGTTCATATCTTGGCCTTTTTATAGCTGTGGGATGCTTAAAGAGGCTGCTTCTTGTTTGATGAAGACTGACATGTTTTTCTATCCCATTATTTTCATATTCCCTGAACTAACGGGGGGTGCTGGTGGATAGCAGAGTAACAAAAGGCTCAGCGTCTCAATTTATTGTACAGCTGTACCTTCTTGGTTTTCTGTAAGCTCAAGTAGAGGAAGGAGGTAAATATTAGCAGAAGTAGCTATTGGGACCACAGTGAAGGAGGTGGTGGTACCTGAAAAATAGAAGTTAGCTTTACAGTGAAAGAGTTGGGGGAAAGGAAGATAGAGGAGGACCAGAAGAGAGGTCCTTTTCTGTCATCCAGTGTGGTTGGAGGGCAGTGTGTGGGGTGGGTTGGGGAGAGTGATAGGAGATAGGCTGGGGAGTAAAGCAGGGGCCAGGTCCCAGAAAGCTTATAAACCGTGCTAGAAACTTCGGGCTGTATCTGGGGAGTGAAAGGACTTAATTTTCAATCTGACGACACTATGGGGATTTGGGGATTGAAGTAGCAGTGGCAGGAATGATGCAGGAAGCCCAGGGGGTAGGTTGTGCCATGATCCAAGTGACAAATGGTAAGAATTTGAAACAAGAAAGTGCTATGGTGGGAGGGGTTATACTTCGTGAATGATCGGATTGTGCAGGGAGGGAGGTCAAGGATGATGTCTAGGTAACTGACTTGGGCAAGAAGGCAATGGTGGTGTCTTTCTTGATGTGGGAAATAGAGGAGGATGAGCAGTTTGGGGATGGAGTTAGAAGATGACTTCTTAGCAAACATTTGTTGAATCAAGTTGAGTAGAAAACCCGAGCCTTATTCCCAGTCGAAGGCCCAACATCATGTACTTTATTTTCCATACAGGAGAGATTTTGGGCTTCACAAAGCGTTACCAGTGAAGGGCCCCCAGCCCAAGCAGTTTGTCCCGAGTGGAGAGAACATGGATTTGCTCACAACATATAAACAAGATTACAACCCCTATCCTGTGTGTCGAGTGGACCCCATCAAGCCTCCGGACGGCAAATATCCGTGTGGTGATAAGATGGAGTGTCTGCCTACATATAAAGGTAGGGGAAGAAAGGAGGAGAGATCCTCTCTGAGGCTGAGCCTAAATGGAGGCCAGGAAATGTGTTTTATTTGCCCATTCCCTTAGTGCAGGTTTTGGCAAACTACTTTCCTCGGGCCAAACCCAGTGTAGCCTGCTTTTGTACAGCTGGGAAGATAAGAATGGTCTTTACATTTTTTGATGGTTGGAGAAAAAAATCAAAATAAGAATAATATTTTGTGGCATATGAAAATTACATGAAATTCAAATGTCAGGGTTCATAAATAAAGTTTTATTGGAACACAACATTCTCATTTATGTGTTACCTGTGGCTGCCTTTGTACTGCAGTGGGAAAGTTGAGGAGGTGCAACAGAGACTTTGTGGCCTGCAAAACCTCAAAGATTTAGTATTTGGCCCTTTAGAGAAAAAGTTCGCTAATCTTTGCTTTAACTGGCTGTTTGAATCCCACATCAGGGAAATATCTCAAGCTAAGTTAGGTTTTATCGATTGATTGATTCATCCATGTAACAATTACTGAGATATAACATACATACAACAAAGTATTATACAAAAATGTACAAATCAAAATTATACAGACCAATGAATTTTGAGTGAATACACCCATGTAAACAGCACCCAGGTCAAGAAATAACAACATTTCTACCCCTTTCCAGTCACCATACCCCCATGTATGGAGTCGTTATCCTGACTTAAAACGTAGTTTGCAACCTATGTGTCTAGCATAGTTTTTTGGAATAATACTTACATATTCTATTATTTAAGTGGTTTATTTGTTCCATTACTTCCCTATCATGTAATGGCTTCCAAAACTGGATCTTGAATGCCAACTTCTATATACCCAGCATTTCCTGCAGAGAATGACACAATAAGGTGTGTCAGGTGAAAGAATAAATGAACCAACGGTCCTGGACCATTGTTTACAAGGGTTCCAGGCAGCAGAGTTTGGCAGCAGATAAACACACACCCCCACCCAGCCTATTATCTTCTGGGTTATGGCGGTGGTAGGGGCGATGTTTGGGAAAGTTCCTCCCTATGACACCCTGCCCTTGAGTTAATCCTGCACAACCTCTCATGCATGTGTGAGCAGCCACACCCTTGCCTTATCTTTAGTGTATCATCCTTAGGTGAGTTGATTGTCTCTTGTCAAAGAGCGTTTTTGTAGCATCCTTCCTGTTTTACAGTCATACATTGATTCTTCTTCCAAATGGGATGGAGCAGGGGGAAGAAACCGAAGACCAAGGTCATGAAAAATGTTTATTTCTATAGGTCCCATCTATATGATGTCTGTATGCTTCACTTACATTGGTTTTACAGTAAAAATATGCAGATTTTCCCTTTCTATTCTTATGGTCAGGACCCTTATTGGGGTACAGAAAACCACCATAAAATATGCTCCAGCAGCATTTGGTTGTAATTTGTGATATTTTCAAAACACTGTGCAGTTGGAAAGATTGAGAGTATAATTACTTGATGCCCAGCTTTAGGTTTAGCTAAGTTTTTTTTTTAAAGACACATTATTGAATGGAATCCCCTTTAAAGAGGTTTTTGCCAAATACCCACAAGATATCATGGCCCTGGAGGGTTTTACTGATGGCTTTTCAGGCGTGTGCATAGTTTGTCATGTGGAATTCTGAGGTTTTCAGAGTTCTAAGGAGGTTTTTTTTTTTGGTAACAAATGCTGGGTAGAGGAAGTTAGGAGGCTGGTTAATGCGGTTTCAACTGTATTGTTGGGTATCGGAAATCACATGGGGCAACTTTCAGCTTAGGAACTTGTTTTCTTAACACTTCATCCATCACAGAAGAGGACCAGAAAAGCCCTGTCCTACCCACCCCGAAGCACCGCGAGGCACTGCATAGGCAGCTACAGGTAGATGCCCCCGTTTCAGTGAGGCCTGAAGCCTGAGGGGAAACATGTGGTTTATATTCAGCAAGATGGTTCCCTCTAAGGCCCCCTAATGCTTTCAAGATGCTGATAGAGCCATTAATAGCTCTTGGAGAAAGATTAGATTTTCAATTAAAATGAAGCCAATTTTGAATAAATAGTTGGTAGTATTACTGACCTAAAATAAACTTAAGAGTGTGCCTGGGGGAAAGGGGGTGTCAACACTTCTGGAATGGTGGAGTAAAGAGCTTGGCAAATCCTGTCTCGGAAAAGCAGGGACAACACTGGACAAAACAGTAAAGAGAGAGAAAAAAAAAAACCACTTCAGAACTTTGGAAATCAAACAAAGGCATATAAAAAATTAAGAAGTGTTTAATCAAGAAAAACTACCAAAGTTCGGATAAGGACGATGGAGGTCTGTGCTGTTTTAACCTGAGTCTGCTTCCATCTCCCCTTCCTCTAAGTTCCGTCTGTATGGACTTCTGCCAGGTCAGGCTAGGGTATAGAAAACTAGCTGCCCTACTGCCAGTGGGAGCTGACTTGATTTGGAGTGTATACCCAAAGGTTTTGATAGTTTCCAGCATCATAGCAATATACAAGTCACCACAGTGCGACAAATTGACAGGTGGGTGGTGGTCCCATAGCCGTGTGCCCTCTAAATCCCTGTGTGCAGGGCTGCAGGGCTTGATGAGGGCTGTATATTCGTTTCTTTTGCACCAAAACTCACAAGTACCATAACGTTGAAGCACAAGACCTAGGTTAAGGTGGAGGCCAGAGTCCACTCTGTTTTTCCATTGTCTCAGAGAACATCTCATTAGAGACTGCCTCGTGGCTTTGGGGCTCTTTATAACACATGTAGGTTGGGTGACATGACTTCTTGTGAGTGACCACTTCTGCTTTAATTTCAGCTGATTTTTTACCCTGGAACCAACCAAGACGAGAGCCACTTCGTCCACCACACCACTACCGGCCAGCATCAACCAAGTTTGATAATAGAACCACACACCAGGATGACTACTACGTAAAGGGCCTCGTGAACACCATGAGCTGCAAGCCTCCACCCATGCCCAAGCTCTGCAACATCCCGCTGGAGGATCTAACCAACTACAAGATGAGCTACGTGGCTCACCCTGTGGAGAAGCGCTTTGTGCACGAGGCTGAGAAGTTCAGGCCATGTGAAGTCCCCTTTGAAAGCCAAACCACCCACAAAGAGTCCTTCCGGGGCCTGATGGGGGAACCTGCTAAGAGCCTGAAACCTTCAGCCAAGCCTTGTGCATTAGATAAACCTTTCTCCAACACCACTGAGTTTAGAGATAAGTACCAAGCGTGGCCAACGCCCCATGTGTTATCCAAAGCTCTGGCCACCTATGCTCCTCCTGAGGAGAAGATGGACCTTCTGACAACGGTGCGGGCCCATTACACGTACCCTCGGGGCAGCCCAGCTCAGTCCTGCCGACCGGTGCTCCAGGTCAAGAAGGGGGGCCACTTTGAGGGTTCCACCACCACCAAGGACGACTACAAGCAGTGGGCCCACACACGCACGGAGCCAGTGAAGCCCACTCCCCAGCTAAGCCTCCCCACACAGCCCTTGGACTACCTGACTACCACGCGGGCCCACTACGTACCCCACCCTCCCATCAGTACCAAAAGCTGTAAGCCCCCCTGGGATGGTCCCCGAGGAAATACCCCTGTGGAGGGCCAGACCACCTACACCATCAGTTTTACTCCCAAGGAAATTGGCAGGTGCCTGGCTTCATACCCTGAGCCCCCTGGTTACATCTTTGAGGAGACAGATGCTTTTGGGCACAGGATATACAGGCCAAGTTCCCCCACAGGCTCTCCGAGGAACAGCCGTCTTTCTGTAGGTGATTTGGAAAACCCGAACCAGAGGGAGTTGGCAGCATCGGCTTGATTTTTAAAAATTCTTATTTAGAAATTACACAGTACTTTAAAGAGCAGACTATTGAGAATTTTCCTTGGATGAAAAATGAAATCCCTTAAGATGAAAGAAAGAAGTCTTCACCATTCTCAAGACTTCTGAATAAAATGAGAATCTCCTGAGTCAAGGAAAACCCCATTTGATCACTGGCAATGAACTCCCTTTAGCCCCTGCTCTGTTGCCTTCTCTCCCTCCCCTCGGATCCCTTACCTTGTGTTCCCAGGACTCAAAACTGGTTTCTGTGAGGTTTTTCTCGAATCCAGATGTATTTTATTCATTTAATCACGGTGTGAATTGACGTTATGATTAAAAAAAAATTGACGTCATGACGTCATGATTAACCCCTGCCAAATATGAAGTGCCAAAGAATAAAATTTATTTTGGGGGGATCAAGTCCGCAGGTCTGTGTGTTTGCCCCATAGACAGCAGTCTGTGCTTCTTGAGAACTTTAGGTAGATTTCAGACAAGGACCCGCTGCTCCCAGCCTTGGTGGGAGTGCCATGGGCCTGGTCTGGAGCCTTGTTTTAGATCCTTTCTGCCCAGGGCTGTGGCTCGAGGCATCTTTCTGCCTCTTCGCTGCCCGATGTAGTTGGGCTGGCTGGTGGGGTGTGGGTCTCCTTAATCATAGGTGATGTGGGGTGCAGAGGAAGAGATCCTTTGCCAGTCCCAGGAGTGCCTGGACCTGGAAGACCTCTCCTCACCCCAGCCCAGTATAGGCTCTGATTCCAGAGAGAGGAGGGGAAAAAGGGACTCTTGGTGGCCAGGCAGTTGGCGGCCAGTCCCTAGGCAATGAACGGAAAGGATGGGCTCTCCTAAATGCTCAGATCCTGGAAGAAGTTGTCCCCTGCTGGGTAAGTTCTGAAAAGTCTGGACCTGCCATGCCTAAAATGATATCTGTGACCAGAGCTGTGACAAAGCCTGATGTGGTGGTGATCTGGGCCCTGCCCTGGAAAAGAAAAACAAACCTGTTGCTGTCAAGTCAAATCCAACTCATGGCACTCCATATGCTACAGAGTAGATCTGCTCCCTAGCGTTTCTCTGATTTTTGTAGAAGTAGCTTTCTTCTATGATGCCACTGGGTAGATTTGAACCACCAACCTTTAGGATAATATTCAAGGGCAAATTGTGCCACCTGGGGATCTTTTGCCTGGAGAAGGAGCTAGAGGCTTTTCTCTTGGGCCTAAGGTTTCACCAAGTTTGATTCTAAGGCCAAGTAATTTGGAGTTTTTATTTTTATTTTATTAAATGGGCAGAGTCTAGGAAGGAAGTTGTTTAAGAAGGCTTCACACAGGGGTCAGATGGGCTCATGGTTTGAGTGAACCTCACACAGAGGGATGCAGACAAGTGCCTGGGATACTTGCCTGTCTTTTGAGTGCCCAGCACCCTGAAACAGTCCATGGTCTCAGGGAGCTTGGCAACAGTACAAAATGGGTCAGGAGATTCAGTGCAAGTCTGGCTGAGGGCCTGGATCAAGGAAACTGCGTCACTTATCCAAGGCTCAGTCTTTTCTCGACTGTCTCCAGCCTGGCCCAGGCCTCCCAGGTCCCACTTCTTGGCATCCTCACCAAAACCTTATTTTGTATCACGGGGCTAGGATCTGCATCATCTAATCCCCCTCTTATTGGTTATATGGGGCCTGGTTACCTGCCTGTATGGGATTGAGTGCCTCAGAAAGGTTGAGCACCTTGCCCAAGGCCACACAGCTCTGAGCAGCAGAGCCAGGATTGGAACCCAGGTCTTCTTACTTCAGATCCAGTGCTCTTCCCATGACACCAGGCTCCTTCCTTCTGCTGAGCCTCGGGGTCCCGCTGACCATGGTCTCCCTGTCTGAACTCCTTACAGGAATCCCTTAAGATCTAAATGAGACCAGTAAGGAGGGTGAGTTCTATTTTTGTTTCAGCATTTTTTAAAAAATCAAAGAACTATTGGTACTTGATTTTAATAACCGAATAGTACCAGAATACTTGCAAAAATACAGCAAAATCCCTTATGCCCCAGTCCCACGGCCCTCCCCCATCATTTGCTCCCCCAGAGAGAACAACTTCAAATTATTTTGTCTTTTTCTGCTAGTGTTTTTCTTCACATTCCTAAATAATGTACACATACTGCTGTCTCCTGATTCATCAGTGTAGACATTCGCTCTCTTACACTCACTCCTTCTCTCTCCATTCTCAGTATTGTTGTATGACTGTTTGGTTATTTCAAGACTAATAAGCTTTTTAATGTCTCTTATCAGTAAAAAAAGAGGATGCTGATGAAGGATGAATGGACCTGGCTGAGGTGCTGAGCCCTCCTGGGATGAAGTTTCCTCTGGGCCCTGCCTTTGTGACATTTAGCGGAAGACCTGCTCTTCACCTCCATGGTGACCCCAGGCTGGATGGGCCACCTTAGGGCATTCCTGCCCTGCCCACTTTTCCTGGACTATCTCCCTACTATCCATTCTTTTGTGGTCCCAAATTAAAATGTCACTATTATGAAAGTGGTAAACCAAAAAATTCAGAAAAGCATGTAAAGGACATCAGTGGCTATTATGGGCACTAGTGAAACACAGTGGCTAAGAGCCTGCTTGGTCTTTGGGGCCCAGCAGGCCTGGAACTGAGTCTTGGACCTTGTCACTCACTAGCTATGAGGCCTTGGTCAAGGTCATTAGCACATACAATGTGGATAATCGCAATACTGACCTCGTGGTTCTGTTGATTGAACAGATAATGTATGTATGTCACTTAGCCCTGGCTCACAGTTAACTCTTCAATAAATGTAGGTGGTGGTGATGAGGTTGATGACAGCGCTGATGATCACTGAGTTCTGACTGAGTGCATCTACTTCTGACTTCGCTGATCACTGTTACAAGTGTGCAGGTAAGGATAACTGTGCTTTTCATTTTACATCTTTTCGAAAGTAAAACATTTACAGTTACTTTTTAGTTGATCTAGTCAGTGATTGCTCACTTGCTTCCTGACATCTCTGATACGATCCTATTCAATAAATTCTGAAGACGTAAGGCTTGAAACACTGTCTTCTCTTGAAAATTAGCACATGGTTTTATATTGTATATTTTTCACCGTGAGAAAGCAATAGACACTTATTCACCTACCACAGCCCAGGGTTCTTGAGGTCTTTGTTGCTACTGCTAGTTGTTGTCAAGTTTTTGGGGTATATTAAAAAATAAAAATGATTAGAGATAAAAGATAGAGCCCAAAGTGAAAAGTTTCTGTAGCTGTGCAGGGAACCTGCTGTAGCATAGAGTCCGGTAGGATCTCGGGGTTGAAGTTATGGGGATGGAAACTGGGGAAGGTCTTTTAAAGCCAGCAGACAACCAACTGTTTCTGTCCAATAGGAGGAAAGCAGAGTCTCCAAGGGAGGCTGATTGGCTGGAGAGAGTGGGCTTTGTCAGGGTGGAAGCCCTTGCTGATTGAATGGTCTGCTGGTTTGGAGCATGGTGACCAGGGCCATCTGCTGGGTATGTGAGTCCCACCTCCGAGTGATGGTGTCCACTTGCCTTGTGCCATGTGTAGGTCTGCCTGTGTCAGCATGATGGGTGGCCCAGGCAGAATTTACCTGTTGGTTCACTTTGCAGTGGGGCCGCCTTCATGGGTGAAGAGCCCCTACACCTTACCTTCATATTTTGGTGATCAGAAGCCCCCTCTCTATGTTACCCCTCTTTATAAATACAGCACCAGGAATAGCTTTAAGGACTGTCCGTGTTTTCTCAAAAATCAAGGTCTTTAAAGATGAGCCCTCATTTAGCTTTTTGGCCAGGCAGTGGTGAGAGAGTGGAGATGGGAAGGTAAAATTGGGGAGCCCCTGTTTTTAGCACCGCTTGTCACCCTGCCCTCCACAGTACCTGCTGTTTCAAATCCTGAACCCTGCCAGGTCCTGCCTCACAAACTGGTTTCTTGTCCTCTCTGGCTCTTTTGAAGTATATTTTTTATAGGCTGTGGCTTCCTCATCTACACTCCTCAGCCATCTCTCCACCATCCACCTCTGTCTTCTTCAGCTTTCTTAAAACCCCTTGTCCATTGACAACCCTCCTCCCATTTTCCTCATTGTGGCATTTTATAATTTTATTATATGTTTACTATAGTTTAATGATGTATGTGAGGGGGGTGGAAGCAGGTGAGCCCTCCATGATGTATGTGAGGGGGGTGGAAGCAGGTGAGCCCTCCACTTGAATGAGCATCACCAGAAGCACTGATGGTGGGTATCAGTACTGGCTGGGACCATCTGGGACTTCTTTTTGTTTTTTTCTTTCTTTTTTATTGTTCTTTAAAAGTTTACAGCTCAATTTAGTTTCTCATACAAAAATTTATACACACATTATTATGTGACTGTAGTTGCTCTTTCTATAATGTGACTGCACAGTCCTCCTTTCCACCTGGTGTGTCTTGGGTCCATTCAACCAACTCCTATCCCTTTCTGCCTTCTCATCTCGTCTCCGGACAGAAGCTGCCCATTTAGTCTCACGTATCTACCAGAACTAAGAAGCATGCTCTTCATGAGTATCGTTTTATGTCTTATAGTGCAGTATAATCTTTGTCTGAAGAGTTGGCTTCGGGGATGGTTTTAGTTCTGGGTTAACAGAGAGTTCAGGGGCCATGTCTTCCAGGGTTATTCCAGTCTCAGTCAGACCATTAAGTCTGGTCTTTTTACTAGAATTTGAGTTCTGCACCCCACTTTTCTCCTGCTCTGTCAGGGACTCTCTGTTGTGTTCTCTGTCAGGGCGGTCATTGATGGTAGTCGGGCACCATCTAGTTCTGGTCTCAGGCTGATGGAATCTCTGGTTTATCTGGCCCTTTCTGTATCTTGGCCTAATATTTTCCTTGTGTCTTTGGTGTTCTTCATTCTCCTTTGCTCCAGATAGGTTGGGACCAATTGATGCATCTTAGATGGCTGCTCACTAGCTTTTAAGACCCCAGATGGCACTCAACAAAGTGGGATGCAGAACATTTTCTTAATAAACTTTGTTATGCCAATTGACCTAGATGGCCCCTGAAACCATGGTCCCTAGGCCCCTGCCCCTGCTACTCCGTCCCTTGAAGTGTTTGGTTGTATTCAGGAAACTTCTTAGCTTTTGGTTTAGTCCAGTTGTGGGGACTTCCACTGTATGGTGTGTTGTCCTTCCCTTCACCTAAGATAATTCTTATCTACTATCTAGTTAGCGAATACCCCTTTCCCTCCTTCCTTCCCCTTGTTAACCATCAAAGAATGTCTTCTGTGTTTAAACCTTTTCTTGAGTTCTTGTAATAGTGGTCTTATACAATATTTGTCCTTCTGTGACTAATTTCACTCAGCGTAATGCCTTCCAGATTCATCCACGTTATACAATGTTTCCCGGATTCATCATTGTCTTTATGTTGCGTAGTATTCTGTTGTGTGACTATACCATAATTTATTTATCCATTCATCTGTTGATGGGCACCTAGGTTGTTTCCATCTTTTTGCTATTGTGAACAGTGCTGCAATGAACATTGGTGTGCATATATCTCTTATTTCTCTAGGATATATTCTGAGTGGGATTGCTGGATTGTATGGTAGCTCTATTTCTAGCTTTTCAAGGAAGTGCCAAATCGATTTCCAAAGTGGTCGTACCATTTTACATTCCTTACCGTTAGTAAATAAGTGTTTTAGTCTCTTCACAACCTCTCCAACATTTATTATTTTGTGGTTTTTGGATTAATGCTAGCCTTGTTGGGGTGAGATGGTATCTCATTGTAGTTTTGATTTGCATTTCTGTAATGGCTAATGATTGTGAACATTTCCTCTTGTATATATTAGCCACCTGAATGTCTTATTTGGTGAAGTGCCTGTTCATATCCTTTGCCCATTTTTAATTGGGTTATTTGTCTTTTCGTTGTTGAGGTTTTGCAGTATCTTGTAGACTTTAGAGATTAGACCCAGATCACATATGTTGTAGCCAAAAAATTTTTCCAAGCTGTAGGTTGTCTTTTTACTCTTTTGGTCAAGTCTTTTGATGAGTGTGTTTGATTTTTAGGAGCTCCCAGTTACCTAGTTTCTCTTCTGGTGTTTGTACATTGTTAATAATGTTTTGTGTTCTGTTTATGCCATGAAAAAAAAATTTTTTTTTTTTTATTAAGGCGCCCAGCATTGTCCCTATTTTTTCTTCCATGATCTTTATCATTTTAGATTTTATATTTAGATCTTTGATCCATTTTGAGTTAGTTTTTGTGCATAGTATGAGGTATGGTCTTGTTTCATTTTTTTTTTGCAGATGAATATCCAGTTATGCCAGCACTCTTTGTTAAAGAGACTGTCTTTTCCTCATTTAATGGACTTCGGGCCTTTGTCAAATATCAGCTGCTCATAGGTGGTTGAAATTACATCTGCATTCTCAATTTGCTCCATTGGTCAATGTATCTGTTGTACCAGTACCAGGCTGTTTTGACTACCATGGTGGTATAATAGGCTCTAAAATCAGGTAGTGTGAAGCCTCCCACTTTGTTCTTCTTCTTTAGTAATACTTTACTTATCTGGGGTTTCTTCCCTTTCCATATGAAGTTGATGATTTGCTTTTCCATCTCATTAAAAAAATGCCATTGGAATTTGGATCAAGATTGCATTGTATCTGTAGATCACTTTGGGTAGAATTGACATTTTTAACAATGTTGAGTCTTCCTCTCTATGAGCAAGGTATGTTTTTCCACTTATGTAGGTCTCTTTTGGTTTCTTGTAGTAGCGTCTTGTAGTTTTCTTTGTATAGGCCTTTTACGTCTCTGTTTAGATTTATTCCTAAGTATTTTATCTTATTGGGGGCTGTTGTAAATAGTATTGATTTGGTGATTTCCTCTTGGAAGTTCTCTTTGTTGGTGTAGAGGAATTCAGCTGATTTTTGTACGCTTATCTTGTATTCTGATACTTTGCCAATATCTCCTATGAATTCCAGTAGCTTTCTTGTGGATTCTTTGGGAGTTTCCATGTATAAGATCACGTCATCTGCAAATAGAGATACTTTTACTACTTTCTTACCAATTTGGATGCCCTTTATTTCTTTTTCTAAGTCTGGCAACTCTTTGCCGCTTCTGAACAATCTCTTTCTCCCCCTGCCACTCAATCTGATTCCTGAACTTTGTGTTTGATGTTCAGGGCTCCTGGATTGTCGTCTATAATCGATTCACTTGTTTTTTTGGGGTATTTGCTGTAAGAGGGACCACAGGAAGCATCTAACTACTCTGCCATCTTGGCCCTGTCCCATCAGGTCGTCCTTAATGGAAGGGATATGAGGAGGGTAGATTTTCCCCGGCTGGGCAGAAAGGGAAACCTGGACAGAGTAGAATGAGGACCAGGCCAACCAGTGTGGGCAGGTGAAGGGTGCCCCAGTCTAGGTCACTAACCTCTAAACCCCAGGTCAGGCCCCAAGGCTGTGCAGACAGCACCGGAGAGCACTTGCCCACCTCTTTCTCTGCCCCACTTACCCTCCTCCCTATCCTTCTCAGACATCACCAAGAATCTCAGGGAAGAGAGCATGGGGACTCAGATAGTCCTCAACTGAACAGAGGCCACAGCTCAGGTCTGACACCAGGGCAGCGGTGCTAGCCAGGCTGTGCTGTGGGTGGCAGGGGCACTAACACTCCCTGCTGTGTCTCATGGTTTTGCTGTTATGGAGTGTTCACCAAATACCTCCTTGTTATAGTCTCATTGCTTTAAAATTGAAATGGTGTATATAGTGAGAATAACTGTCTGCCACCCCTCCACTTCAAGCTTTTGTCTCTAAAGCAGTAGTAGGACTGCTTGAGGGCAATGGGATTGGCACAGCAAACACTTTCCAAAATAACACATACTTTTGGGATCTGGTCATTTAGGGCATGAAGATGAACCGGGGGGTCCAATTCTTGTAAATGTGCTTTTCAGCTGTGCAATTGTCAAGAGGCAGTAGGCGGGACAGGTTGGGGTGTGGACAGATCCTAATTGCAGATTAGTGGCCCCCTGGCTCCTCAAACCTGTTCCTTCCACCCCTGGGCCCACATCTGGTCCCCAGGCCTTGAAGCAGGGAGGACAGCGGCCCTTCTGAGCTTTAGTGCTGGGGGTGGGGAGCAGGCAGTGTGCTTTCTTTGGCAGAGCAACCTCCAAATTTGCACATGGATCTCTGAGCAGGTACTTGGTTCCTCCCCCCTTTAGAGGTACAGAAGGAGCATAGGAACCTGTGAGCCTTCCAGAACATGTGCTCTGGATTCTGGAGAAGGCATCAGGGCAATGCTAGGCTGGCTTCCTCTTTAAGCTGTACTTCTGACCACAGCTCGATGCTAACCAAAAAGATTCAAGAAGTTTCCACTCCTTTGATTGGATCTAACTCTGATTCTCTTGGGCCTTTGCTGCCCAGAACTAGCCTGCCTGCCTGCCTGGTTAGGGCCAATGCTGTTCTTTTAACAACAAGGGGGAGCTTGATTACCTTTCCCCTTGTCCCAAATCTCCATCCATTTCATGTTATAGGATCATAAAACAGGGGAGCTCACAAAAAGCCTTTAAACAAGCAAACAGCTACTTGAATGTAATAGGCAAACAAAATGCCTGGAAAATGACTGGAATTTGACTTCTGTGCCAGTGGATGACTTATAAACTAAGCAATGGAATTTTTTGCACTATGGGCTCTCCTGAGCTTAAACTCACAACACATGTACACACACATGTGCACATGTGCGTGTGCACACATACCCCAAAGTTTCATTTTAAAGCTCCTAAGCAAAGTTATTACTTGCTGAAAGTGAAGAGGACTTGAAGCACTCACTGATAAAAATCAAAGATTGCAACCTTCGGTATGGAGTACACCTCAACATAAAGCAAAAATCCTCACAACTGGACCAATAAGTAACATCATGATAAATGGAGAAAATACTGAAGTTGTCAAGGATTTCATTTTACTTGGTTCTATAGTCAATGCCCATGGAAGCAACAGTCAAGAAATCAAATGACATAATGCATTGGGCAAATCTGCTACAAAAGATCTCTTTACAGTGTTAAAAAAAAAAAAAAAAAAAACAACGAAGATATCACCTTCAGGACTAAGGGTGTGCCTGACCCAAGCTATGAGACTTTCTATTGCCTCATATGTATGCAAAAGCTGGACAAAAATAAGGAAGATGGAAGATGAATTGATGCCTTTGAATTATGGTGTTGGCGAAGAATATTGAATATACCATGGACTGCCAGAAGAACAAACAAATCTGTCTTGGAAGACGTACAGTCAAAACACTCTGTAGAAGCAAGGATGGTGAGATGACTTCTCACTTACTTTGGACATGTTATGAAGAGCAACCAGTCCCTAGAGAAGGACATCATGCTTGGTAAAGTAGAAGGTCAACAAAAAAGAGGAAGACCCTCAACAAGATGGGTTGACACAGTGGCTGCAACAGTGGGCTCAAACATAGCAACGATTGGGAAGACCGGACAGTATTTAATTCTGTTGTACACTGGGTCACTATGAGTCAGAACCGAGTTCAGTGCTTACTATCAACTTGGAGTGTTTTTTTTCTTGGCTAAATATTGTAACACCTCCCAAATTTGAAGGCCAGTAATTTGGAAACTTTAGCTCTCCAAACCGAGGCAAGAACCTGGAAAGAAGCAGCCTTTAAGTTGCCAAAATCATTGACATGGGTTTCGTGTACGGAAATTCAGGTACTTGGTAAAGTGCACCCCTTATCTGGCTCTCACTCTGAGCATATTGGCCCCATCCCCACATTTTTTATGCACTCAGTTCCAATGAGCTCCTTTTATCTGGTTTATTAGCCCATAGAAGAGTAGATGGAGTTGTTGCTAGAGGTAGACACATTTAGAACAGAAAAGAGTTACAGCTGATAGCTTGGCACTGTGACTAGAGGCCCAAAAGTAAAAAATGCTGAGCTCAAAAGTGTAGCAGTTCAGGAGTTATGACCCCAATAGAATAATAAAAAAAAAGAATGTTTATTACATCTGGAATATACACCATGGTTTGTGCTTATGACCCCAGTTTAGTAAGAAGAATAAAAAAATATTATACACATGCATTTTTAAAGTATGGAAAAATGCATCAACCGTGTTGGATAAATGAATTCCCATTTGTCTCATTTATCCAGAATATTAAGAGAATGGAGATTTGGGGTATTTTAATATTAGGTTAACCTGTAGGTAATACATAGCCTTGGTGGTGCAGTGATTAAGAGCTCAGGCTGCTAACCAAAAGGTTTGCAGTTTGAATTCACTAGCTACTCCTTGGAAACCCTATGGGGCAGGTCTAGTCGCTATGAGTCGGAATTGACGGCAACGGTTTTTTTTTTTTAATAGGTAATATACTGGAAAGCATTTTGTTCATTGTGCATGGGTCACCATGAGTTGGGGGTCAACTTGCTGGCAGCTAACAACAACAACAGGTAATATATATTAACCGTCCCAAAAGTGTTTTCCATGGAGTACAAGCTCTGTGATGTGGTCTTCAAAAAAAATAGTTGACCAGACAACCTACGTTTGGGACATGCTGCATATTATATCCCCCTATTAGAGATTCATAATGTACATTAATATTTTGAAGGTTCTGTGAAGTCCTACTGCAAAGAAGCCTTGTTTAGCTCTGTATAACCCAGTATATGATTCCACATTCTTTTAAGTGCAAGTGCATAAGCAAAAAGAGAATTTATTGGTTTACAAGATTGAAGTCTTGAGCTAGATCTGTTGGCTGCAGGCACAGCTGGGTCCAGGGGCTCAAATGGTATGGTGTGACCAGACCTTAGTCTCAACTTTTGGCTTTATTCCTTCTGCATTGCCTTCCTTCTTAGGCAGGCCCTTTCCATGTGGTGGTTTCTAGTAATTCTAAGCTTACAACATTTTTTAAGCTAGCAATCCCAGTGGAGAGAAAAGGGCTTCTTCTTCCCATTGGTTTCAGTAAAAATCCCTGAATTGAGTCTTATTTGCTTGAGTCTTACACTGGTTCCTGAACTGATTGCTGTGGCTAGGGGGATAGAAAATACTTTGTCCAGGCCTGAATCAAGGTCTACCCCTGGACCAAGCAGTGTGTATGTGTGGGGTCAACCCCGCATGAGCTGCATGGACTGTGGGAGGGTGGCGTGGAGCGGGTCCCCAAAGGAGAACAGAGGTGTAGTTTCCAGGGAAGGGAAGGACGTAATGCTGAGCAGGCAGAAACAACTTCTCCAACTCTGACAATAAAAATATATATATATATTTTTTACAATAAAAAAAAAAAAAATATATTTTTTTTTACAATAGAGCCCTTTTATTATATAAAACCTATTGGAACACACATTGAGAAATACTGCCAAGTGCTCATCATAAATTTTTTCAAATAAGCATCAAATACAATGAAATACACATGCCATGCAACCATGTGGTTCCATCTTTCTTTGATGATTCAGAAACCTCATTGGACCCTGCAGTGCCTAGGGTCAACTCTGAGTATTAAAACATCTTGGTCATTGACTATTTTCAATTGTTTGGCTTCTTGATGAATGGGAAGTTATGGTACAACCAGAGTGAGGGCACAGGGGGCCTGGGAAAGTTCATTTATGATGGACAATGGACACACATGTGCTTCTTCTGTGTCCAGCCTCTTCGTTCTGGACAGGGCAGGGCTTCAAACAGCTTTGTTCCAGTTAGAACCCCTACTGAGAATTTGCATTTTCACCCCAGGTATACTGAATCAGAACTGACATTTTAACAAGATCCCCAGGTGATTCTTATGTATCCCTATACGAACTACATAGCTCTTAATATGTAAGTAAGAATCACCAGGCGATCTTGTTAAACTGTTGATTTTGATTTGTTATTTCTGGGGTGGAAATGCAAGTTTTCAGCAGGGATTCAAATGGAATGAACTGGTTGGAAGCCCACGTTCTGGAAGCACCAGCACCCACATCTCATTTAATTTGCACACAACCTTCTCTGTTGTTTGTTAGCCTCCCTGTTCAGGTGGGGTTACTCAGAGGATCAGAGGAAATGTTTGTAAAACAGACCTTGTGAATAGTAAAGAAAATTTCTAATGACACCTTGGATTTGGGGAGTGCTTTTTTTTTTAGAGAGACACAAGAGGACATTCAGGTGGAGACAAAAGAATGAATGTTGGAATGCTTCTAAAGGGGTTTACTTAAGAAATAATTAAGTTGAAAGAACTTTGTTTCTCCTACATCACAACCCTCCTGCCTCTCCAGCCACAATTGTACAGATTTTGTCCTTCAGGATTTCTTGGTCCTTTTATCATGTAGTGGAATTTAGTTTTCTCTTTCCTTTGTATTCCCACCATCATCCTTTCAAATGATAATTTCTGATTAGGATATCTTAAATGTTAGCTAACTGCCCTGAAGAAAATATTGAATGTGTCATGGACTGCCAGCAGATTGAACACTTCTGTCTTGGAAGAAGCACAGCCCGAATGCTCCTTAGAAGTAAGGATGGCGAGATTTCATCTTACTTCCTTTGGACATATTATCAGGAGGGACCAATCGCTGGAGAAGGACATCATGCTTGGTAAAGTAGAGGGTCATTGAAAAAGAGGAAGACCTTTGATGAGATGGTGTGACACAGTGGCTGCAACAATGGGCTCAAACATACCTACTGTTGTAAGGAGGCACAGGATTGGGCAACATTTTGTTCTGTTATACATAGGGTCACTGTGAGTCGGAACTGACTTGATGGTACCTAATAACAACATCTTTTCAGCAAAACAAAAGATCATTTTTGAAATTCGATCTAGTTAGAAGAGGAGGTATTTCAAATAACTGTAATTTTATTTTTCAGCCATAAATCCAAACCTAGCCCTAAAATGAGTGGCTGTGTGCAGTGGGGGAATGGAAGAAGGGAAGTGGGGAGGGGAGAGCTGTGTGCACACAGGATTCTTTGCCCTTGGCATTGACTTTGGGTCTTAGTCACCATCATCTCTGTGGGCTGTCAAAGGACTGGCTGAGGGGCCCAGCTCTCTACCTTTGCTGCAAGGCAGTGGGGAAAAGGGTTGTTAAAAATTAGCAACCTTTAAAAATCATTTTAACAAACATTTTGTAGCCTCTGTATTTTCCCTACCCTGGATCCAAAGGAAGATTTAACAAGGGAAGTGGAGGGTGGTGGGTGTGTGGTAATGGGGCTGCAGGCCATTTTAAGGAGTCTGGTACTTATCCTAACAACAGTGGGAAGGGGTAGACAGTATTCAAGTAGAGGATTGGTATGACCCAAAACACCTTTGGAGAAGATGACTCTGAACTGATTGAAGCCATTTGGGCTGATTATCAGTTCCCAGGTGATCTTGGTAAAAATGGAGGCTATAGTTGTGTGTCTCCACCTGCACAGCCCCACCACCTGGTGGTGTGTTTCAATGAAAACGAATCTCAGACCAAATCCTGGCACTGTCATCAAAGCTAGGCAACTGGCTTAAAAACATGCATGTAACCTGCTCCTTGAACTCAGATAAGACCTACGTCCAACCCTAGGCACTCTGACAAACACATGAATGTTTCACTCAAAGGTGAATGTTCCACTGTTAAGATCAGCCAGACTTCTCTAGTTGGATCAAGCAAACAAAGTAGGGACATAGAACCATAGACGGCTTTAGCCCTAAAGCACCAGGCTGCTGGATTTGCTGGATTTCTATACTGCTCGTGCAGAGGTGGCAGTGCTTATGTACTCTTTCCAGTTGTCCAGTACCACATATCTCACCATGTGTCATTAGTGGAGTTGGGTAATTAACAGATCCTCTTGTGTAGATAAGAATATTTGTAGTGCTTGCAGTGCATACTTCTAGAGAGTGGGTGGATTTCTCATTAGGGTATTTTAAATGTTAGCTAACTGCCCCTAAAAACCAAAACCAAACCCGTTGCCATCAAGTCAATGCCAACTCAGAGCAACCCTATAGGACAGGGAGGAACTGCCCCATAGGGTTTCCAAGGAGCACCTGGTAGATTTGAACTGCTGGTCTTTTGGTTAGTAGCTGTAGCTCTTAACCACTATGCCACCAAGGTTCTCAACTGCCTTTATAGATTTAATTTTGCATGTATGTATTACTACAGTATTTACAGGCAAAATAACAGTAGTTCTAGCTGCTATATTGAAAGTAGACTGGAGGAAACCAGAGTAGATAGGAGTCCAGGTAAGAGACCTTTGTAATAGCCCAGGTGAGAGAAGATTAGGACTTAAGGGAGCAGTGGACTGGGAGTTCTCCAGAACTTAGACTTCATAGACTGGGATGCATTGTCATTTTTATGGGATGTGTCTTCCTCATTGACTGGACTGTGAACTCCATGAAAACAGGGACTAGGCTTTCTCTTCTGTGTCCTCAGGGCCTAGCCTGGTCCTGGCACAGTCGGTGCTTAGCAAGAGTTTGTTGAACAGAGAGAAAGGAAAAGTATATGATGGGAAAAGAAAGGAGGAAGGAGCTGAGAAGGGGCAGAGGCCCATCTGTGTATGTGTGTGTGTGTGGGGTGGGGGGGTAGGGGGGTTAGGGGAGGGTAGTAGGAGGACCGCTAAGACCGGATGGGGACTTTGTTTCTCATTTCAGCTGAACCCACGTGTGAAGGCTAGATAGACCCTCACAGTACAAAGGAGGTGGAGGAGTCAGGGCACCAGGGCCTGCTTTCAGGCCTTACCTTGAATCTCTCCAGTATAGGGAGACCTGTGCAGGTTAAAGAGCCTCATCTCCCAAAGTGACTTGCCCATGGACACGGCACCCACTCTGCACCTGACACTGTGACATGCTGAGCTCCTGCCGTGTGACAGAATTGAGTGACTGACTCAAGAATTTTGTTATCCTTAACTGACCTCAGCTAAGTCATTTCCTAGCCTTTTCATTATTATTTTAAAAGTGATGCTGGGGGCAGGGGGGAACCAAGCCCATGACACAGTTCATCTTTGCAACCTTTGGCTTGCCCTTTCAGTGTTTCCTGCAGTTGCTCACCTGGTCACTGAGTTGTTCACATTTTGACTGCTGTCCTTGGGATTAGAAATGAGGTCAACCCTGGCCATCATGAAGACCCTAGGAGGGCTGTTTCCCAGCCACGCTTTCAGGTCTGAATGCTGACTGTGCAATCTCTCAGGCCCCCCCTAAGCATTCTGCTTAAACAAACATTATTTATGTTCAGCAGGAGAACCATTCCCCACTGTCTGCTTTCTCCTCACTCACATAAAACTGCATGTTTAATTTCTGTTTACACAGATATAAACCATATATTTAGGAGCAGCCTGGGAAATCCTTGGTTGAAGATGGATTTTGGCTTTTGAAAACACAGAGGTGAGTGACATCTGTATATTGTGTTATCAGAGGTGTGACAGATGTGGTTGATTGGGACCAGGTGCTTCACAGAATCTCATCTGAGTGAAGTTGTAAACCTCTGGTTGACAAGTAAGGTGACCCAGTTCTTGTTAGCAGAGGCATAGTTACCAATATCTGCCTTCCAGTTTTGGGGTAGTAGCAAACAGTTGAAAACCTTGGGGTACTGTCAATAAGAAGTTGAGGTCTGGCCAAAGATAACAGTCTTCAACCAGCTCACAGACATTTGACTTGTAAAAGTGGGTAAGATGGGTGGGTGGGTGAGGACAATAACTTTGAGTTAAACTTCAAAGATTAATAAAATTAAGTAGATACACAATTCTTTACTCTTTCCTCCAAGACTTGCATCAACACTGACATTTTCCTAATTGACAGTATTGACATGGGCAGATAACCTTCCCTGATTTAAGTCACAGTCAGTGCATAGTAAATCTCAGTCTTGAAATCTTTAAATCATGGTTAGTTCAATGAACAAAATGAGGATCAGGGAGAGGCAAAACCAAGGGGTGCCACTTTTCCTAATTTCACCTTCCTTGTGTGACTTTACCTAACAGTTTGGTTTTTGTTGGGTTATTTCCTGAGAGCTCCATCCTTCTCTTTTTACCACTTATCCCTTACCCTTTGTGATTGGCTTTGCCGATTTTTGGGAGCCCCACAGACAGACTATTGAGATAAATTTGTCTCATTTTAGTTGAGAACCATTAATAAAATTGGATTATTTCCTTTAGGTTGATTTGCAGAGCGGGAGGGGGAAGGGAAAGCATGTTGTTTAAGAGAATACCATTTGGTAAGCGAGATACCTGTTTTTTTACCTTTTACATTGTATTTTTACTCGTGAGCAAGTATTTCTTCATGTTTTTTAGTAAATCAAAGGAAACGGCAGTTATGTGTTATCTATGTATTTTGAATCAAGACTAGGCTGTGCATTGGAATTATACATTTGTCCTATGAAATATTTCTGGAAGTTTGCCAACATTTTGGCCCCTCTTTGAGTTGGCTACACAGATTGCTGTTTTCTCCCAAGACACAGAATGTGGTTCATTAATGCCTCCCTTGTTTATGCCATCATAGAGTATTGAGGTTTGAACGAACGACTGTTCTTTTAATCAAAAATGGAAATGAAGAGGCTTTCAAAGCTGATACTAGGGACTTATGTGAAGTAGCAATAACATCTGCCAGCCCTGCCCTTCATCTCCCCACCTCTCCAAGGTAGCTTGGATGATAATCATAGCAATTAACATTCTATGAGTGCTTCCTAATGCCAGGTACCCTTATATTTTCTGCACATGAATTAATAGGGTGCCCACAACAACCCTATGAGATATCTGCCTTTTAAAGATGAGGACGCCAAGGCATGAATGAGTGTGGGTGATTGTTGATCATTCTGATTTTAACGGGCCTGTGGATTTCCTGGGCTTATCTTCTCAAAGCTTTGGAAACTTCTGAGGCCAAGCAGGGGAGTCTAGTAGGAGGAGTTACAACCCCAGGACTAGCCTGTGGTTAAGATTCTAAACTTTTCTACTGTGGTTGGTGGCATCTTGGTAGGAATCTTTTTCTTCCTACCAAGGTCTGTGATTTTGGCTGGAATAAGTTCTGTATGTTCTATTTGAGCCCTTCCCACCACTTGAGCCTTCCTGGGTTTTTGCCTTGGCATCCCTGACTCCTCCTGCCCTGAGGCCTCTGTAGGACACGGTTCAGTTGCTGGTATGTATTTATAGTTTTAGCTTTGGCTTTTTCTCTAAAGCAAAACCTAAAATGTCTTAGGAATAGTTAGAATTCCAAGAAGAGCTATCTGGTGTATTCTATACTGCTCAATGGGAGTCTGATGTGCTGGAAAGCAAGCTGGGGTTTGGCTTTCAGAAGCTTCTCTCACGATGGGCCCTGTGTGGACCTGGTCTGGGCCTGGGCTGAACTGCCCTTGCATTACAGCATGTTTCTGAAGAGCACCACAAATATGCTTTTGTTTTTTATGCATTTCTCACAGTAGCACTGTAAATTTCTATTAAAGATACTTAAAAATATGGTGTTCTAGGCCTCTGAGCACCCTAAGAATTGACTTTAGTGACATCTCCAGTAAAATGTATCATTGCTATCTACTGCTAATCCCAAAACAGTAGGGAAGGATACTACACGTGCCAAGGTGGGCTCTGGCACAGAGAGGTCAGGAGGGGGCACCATGGGTTAAGAGCATAGCCTCTAGCTAGAGCCAGACTGCCCAAGTTTGAATCCTGCTTCCACCAGCTGGGTGAAAACTTTTCTCGCCTTCAGCGAAAGACAAGATGGGAAGGTTGAGCTTAACAGAGAGTCAGACGACAAGATTTAAATAAATAAGCTGTATTATCTGTACAAAAAATATAAATACAGGTTTGTGTTTTAGAGGAGGAAGCGCCTCCTTCCACATTAGTCAGCAACCCGAATAATCTTGTGGTGCTGCTGAGTCACAATTCACAGGACACACGTTAAATGTACATTCATTCCATGCAAGGAGCACACTGCGTTCCACCCTAAACCTAGGCTCTCCAGCTCACTCTGAAACACACTTCCAACGGCTACCACCTGACACACGGTGGAGCTGGAGGACACCCGCTATTTGAGAAACGTAAATGTTGTCCACTGGCTTTCGATAGCTATTGAACTAGAAATAATCAACCACATTAGCAGTATTATGAAATCGGTCGTCTTCATTCCATGCATAAGTATGGTGTCACAAATGAAATCCCTCTTTTTGACCCACATTAGCTTTTACAATGTCTGCTGTACACAGTGAATGGAGCCAAGGTTAAACACCAGGTTCTATTAAGAACAGGAAAAATACAATGGTCACTGCTGAGTTTACAGGAACACAACTGCAGGAAGTTAATAACAAAAAGTCCCCCAAATATTTTTATTCTGGATGACAATGTACAATTATTAATATTGCACTTTTTTACACAAGAAATCCTAATAAATATCCACAAAAGATATACAGACATAGAAGACATTCTCTTTTTATTTTAAATAAACATTACAATGATTTTTTTAGTAACATTATCTTGGAGCCCATTTTTGTGGAGAGGAAGAAAAGAGAGAGACCCACCTTGATTTCTCCATAGCTCACCCGGGGAGGACACAGCTTAATGTCGTCTTCCCCAGAAAACTTGCAGGCAGGCTGGCTAATGCAGCCCTGATGTCAATGGTGGCCCCAGGGCGAGTGGGTTTCATGAGTGTGCATGTGGGGGGATGGTTTAGCTTGGGGGTGAGTGACTCTGGCTGCCCTTCCCTGGCTACTCACCTGTGGTCACTTCCCAGGAAGACGCAAAAAACACTTCACTCACCCTGAGCTGCTCTGCTGAATGAGCGATTTGCCATATAGTCCCTCATTTTTAGTCTTTCCACTTGGTTTCGCTACAGCCATTTCACCGCTGCCGCCGATGAGTACTGTTGAAGTGTGTGTGCATCTCTGCCTGCTGAGTTACTGGATCTCCGAAACTGGTGTATGTTAATTACTATGAAGTTTATAGCAACTCTTGGCATGTAGGGGGGTGGGCTGAAAGCCTTTGAGGCCAGTCTTGGATGTTATTCTTCGGGTTTGCACAGCTCACCACTTGCTCTGTGACCTGCTATATAAGTACCAGGCCAGGTGTCAGAGCCAGTGCTCATGCTGTGCTCCCGTGTTGCTGCCCAGGCTGGCGGAGCACATGTGGCCACCCACACACAAGCCCACCCCCTAACCTGGCATGAAGTGGTTGCTGCAACTAATGGAGACTCTGGCAAATTGATTTTTGACAAATTGACCCCAGGTCCTGGCCCTGCAATGGAGCAGCAAAGGCCACATAAGCAGAAAACCTGGCCTATTCATGCCTGAAATGCCCCCAGGCCACAGCAGCACTTAGTTCAGGGCTGGGGAACTTGATCTAGATACAGAGCTGCCAGGGCAGGCCTTACTGCACAGCCAGAGCCTGACCTCTCCCTGGCTCTGCCGAAGGTGCAAGGGCAGAAAGCTCCATCAGACACTGTGGGGGCTCTCCTTCCCCCCGCCCATGGAGGGCATGCCTCCCCCTACAGCGTGGCACCCAGGGCCTGTGTCCTCCGCAGAGCTCCGCCTGAAGCCCCACCTGCTGGATCTCTCCACCCTTGACTTTTCTGCTGATGAATTAATACACAGGTTTCTTTTCGCTTCTAGTCCCCCTTCCCTCCCTACTTGACTTTCTGCATCCTGGTGAGCTTCAGGCCTACTCTGATTGTCCCTTCTTTCAGCCCTACCTATCCATATCTTGAGTACTCTCCTCTCTGTGCCCTCCACTAGAAAAGCTGAGCTGGTTTCTGCCCCAGCACCGCATCCTCCTCTCTCCCACCTTGTCCCTCTCATGACTGAGGGGGAGACACAGGCGCGCACACTCCTGCATTAGCAGTGAGCTTCCAGGGAAGTTTGTTGTCCAGTTGGTACCAATACCTCACACACCCTCTGGCACCCCCTGCCCACCCATCTCTAGTCTACTGCTGGCTCTCAGCTATCCTGGAGCTGTGCCTGCCTCTTCGTAGGTCTCTTTCGGACCCAGGTTTGGGAGGGAGCCAGCTCTGCAAGAGAGCTCCTGCTGTCTGGCCTGGTCTGCTCGGCAACCTCCTTAGACCTCTGTCCTTTTCCTTTCCCAACATTCTGCCCTTCAGCTAACTGAAAGAGAAAACTTGCTGAGGTCCTTATGACTGCGGGGGGAGGGTGGGGGAGAGAAGTTGGATGAGAGTGTCAGGTGGAGGCTGGGGAGGGAGAAATAAATAAATAAAACGAAAAAAGCTTAAGTTCTATCCAAGGGGGTTGCGTGAGTCCTTTGCATGGCCAGGGTAGCGTTTCTCCCTGTGCCCTGTCTTCACGCTTTGCCACAAGTTCCACAGCAGCGAGATTTGAACTGGCTGAGCTGGCAGAGTTTCAGCTGTTTCACCTTCTCGCAGTACCTGGTGGTGTCTCTGCACTCCACTGGGAAAGGAGGACAGGGGACAGAAAGCAGATGTGAGACAGAAGTTAATGGATGTGGCTGCTGCTGCTCGGTGGGTCGCCGCTCTCCAACGCTGCTGGGTGAGCAGAGCTCAGCCACTTGACCCCCAGCCTGCACCTGACTGGCTTTTGCTTCCTTTCTAATTGCTCATTCTATTTTCAGATGGTGCTCGTTTCTCCCTCTCCTGGGACCATCTCACCTCCTAGGCAAGCCTGTCTCTTCCCATTGCTCCCAGAAGGACTGGATTCTGCGCCATTTTGAGGTAGCGTGCAAACAAGGCCCTGTCTGGATGACCTCATCCTCAGAAGCGTGAACCTTCCTTGTTAAGCTTCACTTTCCTGTATTCTTCACCTAAACTTCTCTACTCCTTCCACTAGTTCAGTAAATTGGCACAGACTAGGTGGTTCTTAAATATTGGTGATTTCCATAGTAAGTCTTAGCTACTTTTCTTTGAACGCTGGCACTCCAAGCGTGGTGAGCTATTGCCACAAAGGTGGGTCAGCGCCACATTGGAGTACAAAGACATTCCATCCCCTAGAATATAAAAGAAGTAGGGCTATTTGCCTTCAGGGCATCTGCTTTATTGTTGAGAGTCTATTGCTCAGTGAAGCCCATCTTGGGGGAAACTGCACTGCCAGATTTGTTTTTAACTTCCTATTCTCTGCTTCATGCTTTGTCTTCTTTCTTGTGGGGAAGCACATCCAATTTGTGTTTTGGGTCCAGAGGAATCAAAAGCAGTCAGATCCCCACCCATCTGGGGTACAAATGCCAGTGTTGGGGTGGGTAGGATCCAGAGTTGAGGGAGGGGGGATTGAAAAAGTTATCAAATCCCATGGGTGTGGGCTTCTGCACAGTCCTGGTGGAAGCCTGTGGGCTGGGAAGGAGGGAGGTGGCCAGCAAGTCCTGGTTTGGTTAGAAGCAGAGCAGTGATGGGTGAGCCGGCTGAGCAGAGGCCACTCTGCATGCTTCTTCCATAGGAATGGTGCTTTCTTGTTAGCCTGACCCTGAGAGCCGTTGTTTAGTCGTCCCTTCTGGGCACCGGCCACAAGAGCTGCAGGCCAGTTTCACCCAGCACTGGGCCAGATGTAGACCGTGGAAGCCCTTGGGCACACCCAGCTATCTTTTGTGGCCTGCACATGTGTGCATGCACCTGCTCACCCCTCTGAAAATGCCCAATTCTGGCCCAGCTCACAATCCTTGGGGACCCTGATCCAGTGCCCTATGCTCAGGTTTGGTTCCAGGGGCTGCCCTCTGTACCCGATGCCCTGTGGGGTATTTGCAGAAGGCTCTTTGGGGTTGGAACGTACTGTTTTCACATGGGGTGATGTTGCAGCGCTGCCAGTTGGCGGGCCTGGGCCCCCAGGAGCACAAGTGCTCCGGCACTGCCTTGTTGGTGCGGACGTGCACACACTCCACCCGCCGGGACTGGAAGCCGTAGTTGCCACAGGTCGCCGTGCACAGGGTCCACAGGCTGACCCTCCAGTGTACACTGCAGGCCTCAGACCAGCAGTTCTGGGTGCTCATGGGCCTGCAGGAGAAGGGTGGCAGTGTTGAGTCAGCTGCTGTGGGGGCTGGATTCGGGGACAGATATGAAGACAATGCTGCAAACCTGAGCATGTTGGGCAACTCCCTGAGAACTTCCAGTGCTACAAGACCTGGGTTCTGATGCTCTGCTAGTGAATGGCTGTAAGATCTCAAGGAGGCCACTTCCTTTAAATGGGCCTCCATCTTTTCATCTCTGCAAGGTCTATGTCACTTCATGACCCAAGAATGAGCTCTACTCAGAGTGAAGGTTGCAGAGGCTGGCCTTGGGGGCTGGTAAGCCCTCACTGCAGGGAGACAGTGAGGAAAGCCCAGTGGGGCCCATTCAGCAAGTATAAGGCCACCACTGAGCCATCTACTGCTGGGGAGGTGACAGGGTAGGGGTATCAGATCCCTGGGACTGATGGGAAGCTGGAGGAGACACAGCCATTCACTCCCCTCTCTTTGTGCCCTATTGCCACAGGGGCTGGGAAAGGGCAGTCCAGGGCTTTCTCTTACCTCGGCAGGGCACTGCACTGCTCTGACGGTAAGGTGATACCATCCCGTGTCTGGCAGAAGACCTGCCTGTGCTGCACTGCTAGATGAGGCCCAATGCATGGCCCATTGCACTGGGAAAAAAGATAAATACATGATGTTAGCCAAGTCACGGGCTGAAGCCCAACCCCTTTCCACAACCTCTGTGGAGGCCACAATGCCCAGGCTGCATAGGACATAGGATCCTTGTGCAGGGTCTTGTTTGAGGCCCTTAGATCATTCATCCTTCCCCTCTTTAGGCCAAATAAAGGATACTCACGGCACATTTTCTCCTCCTTGCACCACAGTGGGACTGTTCACTGTCCTGTGGTCAGTGGCACAGATGGCTAATAGGAATGCAGAGCTGGTCAGAGAATATCAGCCCCTCCCAGATTCCTCATATGAAAAGGCACCTCAGCAGAATGTGCCAGGAATGTAGTGGTAAATTTTAGAGCTGACGACCACTAAAATAAACCCTCCTTCTTCCCTTTAGTCTGGAGGGCAGTTTGGTTTATTATTTTCTCGTTAAATTCATCCAAGTAACCCAAGTCCATCATTTCTTTGCCTGGCTTCATTGTCTCCAGGTAAAACCCAGGACAGCTGAGCAAACGCAGACTCCAGAGCAGTCCTTCCTCAGCAATGTGCTCATGGAGATGACTAAGCTTCGCCCGGAGTTAGTAAGGTCAGACCCTGTCAGTGTCAATACCCCTAACAACAACTACGTCTGTGAAACACAAAAGCAGCAGGCCCTAAGCCAGACTCTGCTATTTTAAGTACAACAGAGGACAGACTTCCCTTGGAGGTCACTTTAGAACACAGCCTCTTAACTTGGAAGTCCTTGGACCCTAGGGGTCCACAGATGGGATCAGGGGGCTATTTACCCTTAAAATGACAAGCAGAAATATTGTATATACTGAGATTTTTCTAGCAAGAGGTTTCAGGTTTCACCAAATACTTTGAAGTTCCTGACCTCAAAGGTTAATAACCATTAAGAACTACTAAAGGAGAAGGATTTAAGGTGGGAGTAGTTCTTTGAAGGCTGGCAACTATGGCCAAGGCCAGACACTACTTCTCTGGACTCTGAAGGGTCCGGTTCAACACCGCTATTTACAAAATCACAGGGGAGTTGGGGGAAATTAAGAGCTGACCCCTTGACACCAACAACTGGGAATTCTTAAGGGAGTAACGTGTCCCTAGCTGCCCTACAGAGCCTTGGTGGGGTAGCAGTTAAGAGCTATGGCTGCCAACCAAAAAGGCTGGCAGTTCAGATCCACCAGCTGCTCCTTGGAAACTCTGTGGAGGCAGTTTTACTCTGTCCTATAGAGTTGCTATGAGTCCGAATCGACTTGCTGGCACATCCTACATCCTCCTCTCTCATTTCTACCTCAACCCATTTTGGACTGACTAAAGTGCCCACTGCCATACTGTAACTGTCCTTTCCAGGGTCGCCAGGGACTGCCTGTCAAATTCCAGAAGGTACCAGTTAATGCTTCATCCATTATCTTGTTTTTCCTGATACACTTTAATACCACTAACCCTTCTTTCACCCTAAAACATTGCCTCCCTTTAGCCTTTGTGAATACACTTTCCAAGTTCTTCTCCTACTTATTATAGTATCCCTTTTTCTTCCTCTTCCCACAGTTTAATTAGTGTTTCCCAGGTTCTGTTCATCTCATACTTTCCCCTACCACCCGTGACTCCTAGCCACCACCTGTATACTGATGACTTTCAAATTCATAGTATTTAGCACAGCTCTTTTTTAACTGCTCAATGAACATCTCTACTTGGATATTTTATAAACATGCTCAATAGGTTCCAAAATAATTTATTGTCTCCAATACATCTTTTTTCTATTCTCCTACCTAGTTCTATCCAGAAACCACCCAGAAAGTCATCCTAGTTTCCTCCCTCTGTCTTATTCCCAGTATACAAGGGATTACAGAGGCCTGTGAGTCACACTTTTATGGTAGCTGCTTTCTGCTCCCACTGCATTCTGACCAGTACCATTTCTCACCTAGATTAGGTTTTCTCTAGTCTTGTCCCTTCCCAATGCAATTATGATGCTGACAGAACAATCTTTTTATGTGTAACTCTGGTCATGCCACTCCTGCTTAAAAGTCTTTCTAGGCACCCTCTGCTCTCCAAAAAAAGTGGCATTCCTAATAAAATCCAACTCCTTGTACAGCAGGCGAGTTGATTTGGGATCTGCTTTCCAAACACATTTCTAGTTCTACCCTCTCACCTGATTGTCCTGCAAACATGCCACAGCTTCTTTTGCCTTCATTCTCTCACACCCAAGACAGGTACCCCATAAATGTATGTTGGATTAAAAGAAGAAAGTTGAATTATTACCCGAAGCCAGGTTGCCATAGTTGAGAAAGTAATCCTAGTTCTACTTATACTAACTTCAGCATGGTTTTCAAAGACTTCATGGAGGTAGACAGATGGAGAAACAGGCACTTGTATAACCACCCGTCTATAACTTTGTCATACTGTGATGGCTTGCATGTTGCTGGAAGCTACCAGTATTTCAAATACCAGCAGGGTCACCCCCTGGTAAACATGTTTCAGTGGAGCTACCAGACTAAGACAGACTAGGAAAAAAAGCCTGGTGATCTACTTCTGAAAATTAGCCAGTGATCCTTAGGGATCACCACAGAACACTGTCCAATATAGTGTTAGAAGATGAGCCCCCTGGGTTGGAAGGCACTACATGATAGCCGCACCAATGGACAAAAGCATACCAATGATCATTAAGATGGCACAGAAGTGACTCAACAGAAACTGACAACATTCCAAAAGAACTGTCTGAAGCATATTCTAACAATATCACCAACAGGAAGAGATGAACCGGATTGTGAGATCACAAGCAGCTCCCTTTTATTTATAATGCCTCAAATAATACAGGCCTTATCTACCTGGCAGGAGCGCTGGTGGTGTAGTGGTTAAAGTGCTTGGTTGCCAACCAAAAGGTTGGCAGCTTGAACCCACCAGCTGCTCCCCAGGAGAAAGATGTGGCACTCTGCTTCTGTAAAGATTACAGCCTTGGAAACCCTGTGCGGTAGTTCTACTCTGTCCTATAGGGTTGCTATGTGTCGGAATCCATTCAATGGCAGTGGGCTTGGTTTGGGTTCCCTGCCAGGGCTGGGGAAAACCCAGGCCTCCAACAGCAACCAGAGCTCATGACAGGTGCTACCCTTTAAAGTGTGGTCTATGGACCAGTAACACTGGCATCACCTGGGCTCTTTAAGGAATTCAGCATCCCAGGCCCTACTCCAGACCTACTGAATCAGAATTTGCATTTTTAACAAGATCCCCAAATGACTCACATTAAAGTTGGAAACATACTGGCCTAGAAGGTTTTATAAGAAAGAAAAAGGGGCGAGAGTTGAAGAAACAGAGGAAGCTCTATGTATTTTTCTGTTAGGAAAAACGATCACTGAGAACTATCAATGTGCATCAGATGACCCCATGAGTGACCTCAATGACACAATGCAGAAACATCTCCCATATGCGGCCAGATCTGTTCCCAATTGTAATTTCACAAACTGCCAGCAAGCCTCAGGGCCTGGAAGCAGAGCTGCCTTGGGCTGAACGAGATCAGAAGTGGGCTTCTCCAGGTAAAGGAAAGATGATATCCCCCAGGCACAGGAACAAGGGGAATTCATGCCTCTTTGATTATGAAGCACATACATTATGTCACTGGAGATAAGGGGTGGGGGTGGAGGGCTGTAGAGGCGCCAGAAAGAAGCCTGGGGCCAGCTGCGCTGATTGGCCAATGTTGCGCACTAGCCCCAGCCTCACCTGGGACATGAATGCCCCATGAGTTACAAGTGAACTCTGGCCACTCTTCCCCCACATTACATTTGATCTTCATTACGGATGACCACAGCATGCTAACTTAATAGGAACTTCCGAGTGATTGTTTTCCAAAGAACACATCTGGGGGTGAGAGAGGAGGGGCATGCATGCATCTGCAGATAGCCAATTCCAACACGTTCTGAAGTGCTAACTGCCCCAAAACGTCTAATCACAGTGGATTATACAGTTATCCAAAGAATTAAAAGCATAATTGTTGTTTTGGGATGTCCCAGCTGGCCAAGTTTAATAGTATGGTTCAGACACTGACCAATCAGAAATTACACCTAACCAATTAAAATGGTCATCCAATCAATTAAAGCCAGCCTCTGACCTATCAGAATAGATGCTACCACTATACTAGTTGAATATCAGCCTTGGCAGGCAGCTCCTACATGGCCAGTAGTTTTTGACACAGACTTTGGGAGGCAACAGAGTATATACAATTATATCATTTCCCTCAAGCACCTCCACACCTGATTTTGGTGCCAACAACAACCTAAAATGGTGGAACGGTCAGAGAAGGACAGCTAGTCTTTGTCTAAATAGAGGCCTTATCTACCTGGGCTGGGGAAAACCTGGGCCTCTAACAATAACTGGAGCTCCTGACGAATGTCTCAATCCTGCCTGGCCCAGAAATAATGCCAGAACAATGGTGAGGCCTCCCTGCACCCCTTCTGCCCGGACTGCTCTGTTGGGCTAATTTAGAAGAACCCCTGACAGGGTCTGGTGTCTCCTGTTGCTCAGGTTTACTCTTCCTCATACAGAATCTTCAGTTCTTATTCATCTCCCTTTTAAGTAAAATCTAAACATAGAATTTCCTCTCCAAATGGAGTTATCATGATTCCTCCACTGTGTAGAAGAGGCCCATCCCTCAGTTCCTGGTATCCGATGAGCCCTGGTTTCAACTATCTGTTGAGCTTACCTGGGCTTTTTGTTAACATCTGGCAGAGAATCAAGAAAGGAGCTGGTGGTTTCAAAGTGATCCAGGTAGGCTTCAACTTTTCTTGGCTCAAAACAGTGGTTCTCTACTCTAGCCGCATAGCAGAATCACCTGGGGAGCTTCTAAAAATTACCCATGCTTGGATCCCACCTCAGAGCAAGTCACTCAGAGTCTTGGGGAGATAAATCTGGACACTGGTATATTTTACAAGTTTCTCCAGTGATTCTAGCAGTGCAACCCAGTTGAGAACCACTGGCCCAGAACAACCCTGTAGTCCTCACGTGGGTCTCATCTTTAATTCAGAACTTTAAGTCATCAGCCCCAGCATCACCAGGGAGAAAGGTGACCCCACAGGAAGTGGGTGTGAGGAGGGGCACTCTGAGGGTCTGATGATGATCTCAGGATAGAGGGAAATCAAGACAGACAAGTGTAATGGGTAAGGAAGATGTGCTGGTGTCAGAAAGGAAGTACCAGAAACTCTGGGTTTTAGGAGTGTCGCTGGGCCAGGTTAGTTGATAGAAGGGAAGGTGAAAGTTGAGTCATCAGGAGAAGGTGTGGAGGAGGTGGCAATGGTGAACTTTATTCTACGGTGGTGGAGTTGGCACCTTTAGATTTACTCTTCAAACAAACCTCTCTGGCCCCTTACCTGGCCCCAGCTGGAGACGGCCCACTCCACACACAGCTGTTGGTTACACGCCTGGGTGTCGACAGGCCGTTTGGCGAGCTGGGTACATATGTCATTGGGCACAGGAGTGGAGATCCCGGAAGCTTTCAGCTTCTGACAGGTCACCCGGCGGGTCTGGACGCCTCCCCCACAGCTCCGGGTACAGGCGGACCAAGAGGTCACCATCCACCTGGGGAGAGGAAGAAGAACTGGGCCTTGGAGGGAGACACGATGCCACATACTCCCAGAAAGAGAGTGCCCCACATATGCCCCTCCTACCCCACAGCTGCTAATTTGGGGGCCATGGCCCCCCAAAAGATATCCATGTCAAATCCCTGGAACCTGTGAATATCAGTTATTTGGAAAAAGGGTCTTTGCAAATGTATTAAGTATTCTGAGATGAAAAGACTATCCTGGATTATGCAGGTGGTCCCTAAATGCCATCACAAGTGTCCTTATAAGAGAAAGGAAGAGTGAGATTTGACAGGAGGAGGCAATGTGACCATGGAGGCAGAGACTGGAGCGATACAGCCACAAGTCAAGGAATGCCAGCAGCCACCGGAAACTGGAAGATGTGAGAAACTGATTCTTCCCTAGAGTCTTTGGAGGAAGTGTGCATGGCCTTGCTGATACCTTGATTTCGGAATTCTGGACTCCAGAACTGTGAGTTAATCAGTTTCTGTTGTTTCAAGCCACCGTGTTTGTAGTGATTTGTTATGGCAGCCTCAGGAAAGTAATACACTTGGGAAATCGACTCAAAAAATGCATCTTGAAAGAATATTGAGGGGCAGTGCTATGGCTGCACAACAGCCCAGAGGGCCATGTTACTGCAGATAGAACACTTACTGTAGACAGTGTTTAGCTAGTTATACTGCACTATGCTGTGGTTCTGGAACTTTCTAAAGGCTTCCACCTATGTGGCTTTGTGATGAAATCCAGGTTTCACTGAAGTCAAGTTTTGTCTGGGAACACTCAATGTACCTTTTACCTCACCTTTACCCACATCTCATTTGACTTTGTGTGTTTCTGAGGGATTAAACAAAGTTCTTTTCAGCTTTGTGGAGACATTTCCCACCTCCTTGACCACAATTTTGTAGGTCTTAGACCTTGTAGAGGGCTGCATATGTGGCAGAAATAGTTCGCAGAATGTTTGGTTCCAGATACAACTTAGGTCCCCAGAGATGAGACTGACCAAGACTGTGACAAATGGGCTTTTCTCATAAGGCAAAGCTCTAAGCTGGGAGACACTCTGAAAACCTTGGTCCATATGCAAACATGCAGAGATTCTCTTTGAATGCCTGTCCCCTGAGATAATCCTCAAAGAGGAGGGGGAAGGTAACAGTTTGGGAAGAACAGCAAGGAAAGACTTGGTGCTTCTCAGCCATTTCATTCAGTCTAGAAAAAAAGAAATTACTTGGTTTTATTGCCCAAGAGAAAAAAAAAAAAAAAAAAAAAGATCAATGTGAAATGGTTGGAATAGCTACGTGGGTCAAAGCAGGACTTCCTAGTACCAGTCAGAAAGACTGACTGGGCAACACTGTCATTTGTGTGCAAAGGAGGAGGCTAACATGCTCCAAATGCCTGGCAGGAAAGCCAGTTAAAGGTGAGCTGGTGGCCACTTTCTAGCCCAGTGGCACCACATCTGGCTTTTGGGAGAGGCATGTAACAAGGAAGGGAGCACATTCCTCTAGAATCTGGATCTGTGTCTTATTTAGTTTTGTGGCAACTTCCCTGCTCCACTTGCCCTGCAGAGAGATGACTGCTTATGGAGTTCCAACCCACAGGAGCAGAGCCACTTAGGAAGCAGGCACGATGTGTGTTGGGACTCCTGGGGGCACTGAAACCCAAGCAGGCAGATCCATTATGATTTCATTTACAGAAGTAAATTAGGCTGATTGACTCTGACCATCACCAAATCAAATCAAAACGTTCTTGGCACGTCAGAGATCGCCTCTTCATTTCATACAGCGTGGCAAGGGCAGGCTTCCAGCCTCTTAGATCCCTGGTGAATGTCAGGCCTGCATTTCAATCAACTTTTATTTCCAAATATACATTTCAGCAATTTTTTAGGAGCTGCGGTGGGGAGGTGGGTTTGAGAAAGGAGAGGCAGGGCCATGTTACAGCTCGGGAAGGGTATAAAAGGACATTAATCATGCCTGGGGAAACCTGCCCGTCAGCAAGTCAAACTGCCGATATTAATGAGTGTGTTTCATATTTCATTGAGTCTCTCCTGGTTTCAGCTGCTCCTTATGACTTAGCTGGCGAAGCATAAAGTGGTTGCCTAAGGAGTGTATGAACGTCCCACGGGTAGGTAGTAACGTGGCATTTCAGGGCTGAGCCAAGGCCCAGCATGCTCGGGACACCATGCTGGTGCCAACTCCAAGCCCATCCATTATCCGTTTGGCTTCTGCTGCAGACTGGGGTGGGTGCTCAGGGGGCCTCACGGCTTCTCTACAAGTGAGGGAGATGTGAGAGGCAGAGATTGGGGTGTTATGCTGAACTGTACAAGGGACCCCAATGCAAAGAATAAGTATTCAAAGTTGAAGGAAATACAGGACATGGAGATGTACTCCGTTAGCTGGATGCAGTACTTTGTTGAAAAAAAGAGGGTAAGTTTTCCTCGTATGGAGAGAGTTCCTCAACTGGAGTACGAGTGAGCACAGGTATTAAAAGTAAGAAGAGAGGGGAGAAATTAGGGTAAAGCCCAGTCATCCTTATTTCCTCAGCACTTCATAGGAGCAATCTCTTGCCAGGCCTGTGATGCTTTTACTCCCTGAGCAGACCCTTATACGCTTGGGCAGCCCAGGCAGCCATCAGCTGGTAGTAGTGAGGGAATAAACAGAGTCGAGGGAGAAGGCTCATTCTGAGGGATACTTTTGGCATGGTGGACAGACCTGACAAACCTGTGGCCACAGGAAAGCTCCTTGGCTACAGGTCCCCTCACCCTCATTTCACGCTGCCCCCTCACAGTGCTAGATAAGGGCTGGCCATCAACCCAGCTAAAAGTCAGGGCTCCTGCTGGGGATTGGAGCCTGAGCCAGCACCTGTCACACTCACCGAGAAGGGCAGTCTCTCCGGTTGCAGGCAATGGGCTGCACAGCAGGGCGCACCTTCCCTGCGCAGTGAGTGGGGCTGACCTCCGTGCTGTTCAGGAGACATCTCAGACGGGGTTGCTGGATGCCCCTGTTACCACAGGAGGCTGAGCAGGTCGCTAGTCTGTCTACAGACCACCAGTAATCTATCATAGAAGGAGGAACAGAGGGGAAAGAAGACATCATTATTGTCCACACTCTGTATTTCTGTTGAGTGGGGTGGGGGGCAAGTGGGCATGGAAGCTGGGGTTGGAAGGGTGGGCTGAGGGGAGAAGAGCTGTTATGGGTGAGGCTTTGCCCCTATCAGGGCTCCATTCCTAACCTATTTGGGCAAGTTACATGTTCTCAGGAGCCTCAGTTGGCTTATTCATAAAATGAGTACAATCACCATCACCTCATCAAGTTATTGTGACAATTGGATGTAATGAAAGTAAAGGGCCCAGCCCAGTGCCTGGCACATACAGAGTACTTAATAAACAGTGATGGCTCTTATTGTTTGTAAATATATGTCCTAAAATATATTTTTTTTTTCCTATTGGTTCACCAGAAAGTGACTATATTTTTCTACAGAGATATAACAGAAATACTTAAGAACCATATTTCAAAGTACAGATTCAGGATGAAAAAAACCCTAAATAGATAATAGATAAGTGGTAATCTGGGTGAAGGATAAGACAGTAAACAATACTGGGGAAGCCAGCACAACCTGTCCAAGGGAAGGTCATGGAAGCTCCACAGACACATCCAAACTCCCCGAGAGACTGAATTACTGGGCTGAGGGCTGTGGAGACCATGGTCTTGGGGAATGTCTAGCTCAGGTGGCATTACATAGTTTATAAAGAAAATGTTCTGCATTCTACTTTGGTAAGTAGCATCTGGGGTCTTAAAAACTTGTGAGTGGCCATCTAAAACAGTCTACTGGTGTTGCCCCTTTGGAACAAGGGAGAATGAAGAAAACCAAAGAGAAAAGAAAAAGATTAGTCCAAAAGACTAATGGACCACAAGTACTACAGCCTCCACCAGACTGAATTCAGCACAACTAGATGGTACCCGGCTACCATCACTGACTGCTCTCACAGGGATCAGAGTAGAGAATCCTGGACAGAGCTGGAGAAAAACGTAGAACAAAATTCTAACTCACCAAAAAAAAAAAAAAAGACTAAACTGGTCTGACAGAGACTGGAGAAACCCCGAGAGTATGGCCCCGGACACCCTTTTAGCTCAGTAATGAAGTTACTCCTGAGGTTCACCCTTTAGCCAAAGATTAGACAGGCCCATACAACAAAAAGAAACTAAATGGGCACACCAGCCCAGAGGCAAGGACAAGAAGGCAGGAGGAGATAGGAAAGCTGGTAAAATGGAACCCAAGTTGAGAAGGAGAGAGTGTTGACATGTCATGGGGTTGGTAACCAATGTCTCAAAACAATATGTGTACTAATTGTTTAATGAGAAGCTAGTTTGTTCTGTAAACCTTCATCTAAAGTACAACAACAAAAAAGTACAGATTCAACTGGATTTTGTAAATGTTAGAAAAAACAGCTTGTCCAGAGATGATTCATTTATGTGAGACAATGAAGTGAAGAAATCCAATTGTTTTAAGTTTTCAATTTGGGGATCTGGGACTCACTGCTGGGAAAGTTGTGAAAAATAATTGTGGGCTGGTAAATTCTGAGTGCTGATTTACAAGGTTGTATATTACAAAAAAAAAAAAAAAACCTCGCAGATAGCCATTGGCTTCTGGTTTCCAGCAGAGAATGGCTTGCTGGCAAGAAAATGGAATATTTCTTTTCCTGTCTGGAAAGCCAAATTGTGGGGAAGATGTTTAAGGGAAAAACCTATGTGCTCAGAAAAATCTCCTGCCTTTCTAAGGCAGTATTTTCATACTGGACAAAACTCCATCCCCTTCCACAGAATTCTCCATCTTGGAATGCATGCAGTAGAAGTTCGCTTTCCTTAGAAGTATCACACATAGGCTACAGGTAGAGCCATACAATAGCAAACTCAAAAGCCTCACATAGTTTCTACAAAAGGTGAATATTTGGCTCTTTTCCACACTATTTGGGCTCATTCGCAACTCTTTCTTGGTGCAGTCAATGCCAGGCCCCACCCAAGGGCTTTCTGACCTGCCTACGTTCCTGGAACGTAAAAGCAGGAGCCACGCAAGCTCCCCAATCTGTTCTTTGACTGGAACGAAAGAGAGGGGCCTGGAAGGCACACAGCATGTGATTGCAGCTGAAGACTCTTCCAGAATAGCCATTGCCACTCCAGCGCCCTCTCTTTAGGGCAGGAGACAACTTGATGGTACAGAGTAAGACATATTTTAAAACAAATCAACAGAGAAGACTTACATTTTCTTAACAGGCTCTCTCTGTGTGTGTGTGTGTGATCGTTACTAGTTAAACTGGCATAAAGAAAACACATTGACTTTGATACTTGGTGGTGTTTCTTTGGTTGTGAACAGTGACATTATGAGCAGAAGTGCCCGTTTAAAGAAGCAGCACTGGCTCTTCCTGTTTCTGCTGGGATGGGACCTGGTGGCTTCTCTGAAGGGTCATGTAGGTAGAAGTAAGGTCTCATTGTATGGAAATATGGCTTGGCTTCACTTTTCATACTGTAGAAGCCACTGGAGATTAAAAATCATTTTATGCTACTAGAATATTAAATTCCCAGGTGGACGCTCTTGTTTAAGAAATAAGTCCAACAGCCAACGCCTGAAGGGATACTGTTTCTTACCTTGGATCACTAGAGAAGCCTTCTGCATGAGCATTCCTGCCTCATTCTGAGCAAGGCAGCTGAATTCCCCTTGAGACCCGCCACTAAGATTGGCAACGTGAAGAATCTGTCCTGCTGCCAAGATATGGTATGTCAGTCCTGTGGCAGTGGCAATTGGCTGGCCACCATGGAACCAGGTGATATTGGGAGTAGGGTGACCTTGGATGGGGCAGCCTAGAAAGAAGGGAGAGAAGAGGTAAGCCACTGGCAAAACCAAAAACCATACATTTCTGATGAGTTGTTTTAGTGTCCCTGCAGCTCGAAAGACCATGTAGCCAATGTGACCTTAACCATGACATTTTTATTATGTTTGTCACTCCCAAGCAAATAGGAGATGTTATTATTCTCTAGGCTTCTACGAAGATGACTATCATTTATTCAATTAAGTAAAAATTCTTGGAGAACATAAAGTGTTCATTTCTGTTTATGCCCCTGTCCTAACTTTAAAAAAAGTGATGCAATTAACATTCATTCATTGAACATTTTCCCCAAGTTAATGAGTACCTATAATGATCTGATACTGAAAAAAATGATTACTTCCCTTTTGGGAAAAAAAAAAACCCACATTATATAGTAATACGAAAAAAATTAAACTAACTCATGTTTGAATTATTCGAAATTCCAAGTTAGTGGACTGGGAAATAAAAGTTCTGTATAATCAAAACGTCCCATTCGATGCAATGGACACTAATGTCTTTATCTAATTTAAGAGATAACACGTTTCTGGGTATTGAATCTTTAGAAGTGTACCAACAACAGAGTTACTTTAAAGGTTGTGATAGAACCTCGTCAAAGAATTAAAGAAGAGGGTAAATGAGAATGTTTCAAATGTTGCAAAACATGAACAGATTATATCCTGGCCAGAAAACTCTTAAAGCAAATTGACCAGGGATTCTAGCTTCCAGTAATGATGAAGTAACCTGGTTGGCCTAACCCTCATGCAGATAACAACCATAAAATCTAAACCAAACCTATGTGCTCAGAAAAATCTCCTGCCTTTCTGAGGCAGTACTTCCATACTGGACAAAACTCTATCCCTTCCGCAGAATCCTCCATCTTGGAATGCATGCAGTAGAAGCTCACTTTCCTTAAAAGTATCACACATAGGCTACAGGTAGAGCCATACTATGGCAAACTCAAAAGCCTCACATAGTTTCTATAAAAGGTTAGTATTTGGCTCTTTTCCACACTATTTGGGCTCATTCACAACTCTTTCTTGGAGCAGTCAACACCAGGCCCCACCCAAGGGCTTTCTGACATGCGTATGCTCCTGGAAAGTAAAAGCAGGAGCCACATAGGCTCCCCGGTCTGCTCAATGGAGAGGGACCTGGAAAGCACTCAGCATGTGATTGCAGCTGAAGACTCTTGCAGAATAGTCAGCCAGCACCACATCAGTGCCCTCTCTCTAGGGCAGGAGACAATAACTTGATGGTTCAGAGCAAGATGTATTTTTAACCAAATGAACTCACAGACTTGTGGGAAAGTATTAAAAGGCCTAACATCTGGGAATTGGAGACCCTGAAGAACGGGAGAATGGGACAGAAGTATAAATAAAATTCTCCAATTTCACAAATTTGCAGGAAACCATAAACTTAGAGTTCCAAGTAGGTTAACAAACTACCTTGGCACATATCATGATCACATTGCTGAAATGCACAGATAAAGAAAAAATCTTGAAAACCACCAGAGAAAGAGGATACCATACAAATAGGGAAACAATGATACAAATAATGGCTGAGTTCTCATAGGAAATAAGGGAATCTGTAAGATAATGGAGCTGTAACTGTAAAATACTAGGGGAAAGAAAACTGTGAACCAGCAATCCAGAGAAATTACCCTTTCAAAATGAAAGCCAATGCTTCCAGCCTGATGGAATAACAAGGACTAGATTTACTCCGGCCATTTATAAACTAGAAAACTGGTAAAACACAAAAACATGAAATTACTTTGCAGATTTTACAAGAGACAGTACAGAACTGTGATCCCAGAAAGAAAAGAAACAAATTAGTTGGGCCCTATGATTTCCCTGGATTTCTGCCTGCAGGACATTGTGAACTACAAAGCATGGACAGCAGTCTGGATAAGCTGATGAGACAAAGAACAGAATTCAAGGAGGCAAATGCAAGTTGTCAGGCAGAATTCTGGAGAGGAAGGTACTACACAGAAAAAGAGCTCCAGAAATCTGACTTAATTCCTCTTGAATCTTTAATTGAAGATGTACCTACATAGGGTAAAACTCCACCAGGTTGGGCAAAGAACTACCAGGAAGTCATGAGTTTAATATTTACTAAAGCTTAAATATGGATGGATAGCCTTCAAGTTCTGACTAGCCAGAGGGGAACATCCTTGTTGATGTTCCAAGTCAGTCAGTAGAGACCCCAGAAGGGTGCCAGAGTAAAGACTACTCTAGATTTGTCCCAACAAACTTAAACAAGTCTATAAATATCAAAATGAACTCTGAATAACTTAACTGCCTAACAGAAGAAAATCCAACAATCTCTAACGGAAGACAACAAAATCCAGACACTTAACAATGAAAAATCTACACCATCCAGCATCCAATTAAATATTACTTGACAGTCAAGAAGCAGGAAAATCTAACCCATAACCAGGACAAAAATCATTCAATGGAAATAACAGGGATGATGGCATTAGTAGATAAGGGTATTAAAATATGTTAAGTATTTAAAGGAAAACATGAACTTAGTGAGGGAGAAAATAGAAGTTGTAAATGGACCTTCTAGAAATAAAAAATTCACTGGATGGAACAGAGGATTAGACAAAGAAAAATTTGTGAAACTGAAGATACAGCAACAGAAATTAGCCAAAGTGAAGCAAAGGAATGAAAAACAAAAACCCAAAACTGAACAGAGCTTCAGTGACTTTTAGAGCAATATGAAGTGGTCCCATACATGATAAATAATGTGGTTATGTGGGAGTATGTGTCAAAATTGTACACTTAAAATTTATGTATTTCAATTCAATAAATTTTACCTAAAAGAATGAGTAGCTGTAAGGTGAGAAGTGGGTGGAAGTATAAATTAAGAATGGCATAATGTTGTTTGTTGAATCTGGGTGATGGGTGCATGGGGGTTCATTATTCTACTGCTAAACCCACATTTGTATATATGTGAAACTATCCATAAAAAAAGAAGAAGAAGAAAAAAAACCTCTTTGCATTGTCTAAATCTTTGATTATCAGGAATGACATAGTGTCTAAATAACTGCTTTTCACTTAACTCTGCTTATTTGAATTGTGGTGTTGGCGAAGAATATTGAATATACCACAGACTGCCAAAAGAATGAACAAATCTGTCTTGGAAGAAACACAACTAGAATGCTCCCTAGAAGCAAGGATGGCAAGACGACATCTCACATACTTTGGACATGTTATCAGGAGGGATAAGTCCCTGGAGAAGGACATCATGCTTGGTAAAGTAGAGGGTCAGTGAAAAAGAGGAAGACCCTCAATGAGATGGACTGACACAGTGGCTGCAACAACGGGCTCAAGCATAACAACGATTGTGAGGATGGCGCAGGACCAAGCAGTATTTCGTTCTGTTGTGCACAGGATTGCTATGAGTCCAAACCAACTTGACGGCATCTAACAACAACTGCTTATACAGTTCTATAGGTTATAACTACTGAATGCTTCGAAGGGCAGAGTAGGAGAGGCGGGGGTCTGAGGAGCGTGGTTTCAGGGGACATCTAGGTCAATTGGCAATAACAAAATGTATTAAGAAACATTCTGCATCCCACTTTGGTGAGTGGCATCTGGGGTCTTAAACACGAGCAAGCAGCCATCTAAGATGCATCAATTGGTCTCAACCCACCTGGAGCAAAGGAGAATGAAGAACACCAAAGACACAAGGTACAAGTATGAGCCTAAGAGCCAGAAAGGGCCACATAAACCAGAGACTACATCAGCCTGAGACCAGAAGAACTAGATGGTGCCTGGCTACAAATGATGACTGACCTGACAGGGAATACAACAGAGAATCCCTGTTGGAGCAGGAGAGCAGTGGGATGCAGACCTTAAATTCTCATAAAAAGACCAGACTTAATGGTCTGACTGAGACTAGAAGGAGCCCAGAGGTCATGGTCCGCAGACCTTCTGTTCGCCCAAGACTGGAACCATTCCCAAATCCAACTCTTCAGACAGGATTGGACTGGACTATGAGACAGAAAATGATACTGGTGAGGAGTAAGCTTCTTGGCTTAAGTAGATACATGAGACTATGTGGGCAGCTCCCGCCTGGAGGTGAGATGAGAAGGCAGAGGGGAACAGGAGCTGGCTGAATGGACATGGGGAATACAGGGTAGAGAGGAGGAGTGTGCTGTCTCATTAAGGGAGAACAACTTGGAGTACATAGCAAGGTGTAAGTTTTTGTATGAGAGACTGACTTGATTTGTAAACTTTCACTTAAAGCACAATTAAAAAAAAAAAAAAAAGGTTATAACTAGTTAAAAACTTTGCTGGTCCAGCCTGCTATTTGCAGGTGTTTCCCAAGTATTTTACATTCTACACAACTGAAAAATTCCTGATGGTAGGTTCACCTTCATATGGCTATTAACCAAAAGGTCAGCAGTTAGAATTCACCAGGTGCTCCTTGGAAACCATATGGGGCAGCTCTACTCTGTCCTATAGGTTTGCTATGAGTCGTAATCGACTTGACGGCAATGGGTTTTGGTTGAAATAAAAATGATCTTTGACTTCAACCAAAGCCCACTGCCATCAAGCCGATTGTGACTTATAGCAAACCTATAGGACAGAGTAGAGCTGCCCCATACAGTTTCCAAGGAGGACCTGGTGAATTGCTGTCACCCCTGTCTTGAACGACTTTAGTTTGGTTGCTCTATTTGACAGAAACTGCTAGTTATCTCTTCATATCTGCCCTCTCCTTCTTATGGTAAAAGAACTCTGCTTCTTAGTTAGGCAAACAGCTGCCTGGAATAGAGACATTTTCCCCGCTTCCCTTGCAATAAGGTGTGGGCCATGTGATTAAGTTCAGTGAAATGAGAGGGAAGGTTAGGCGCATACCTCCTAGGACACGTGTTTGAAAAAGAACTTACTCTTCTCCCCATTCTTCTGTCCTGCTCTTGAGAATGTTCATGTGCTAGTGAACCGTCGTGGACAGTGTGGTTAATGGCAAAATCCCAGGGATGGCAGAGAAACAGAAGTTTAAAAAATTTTTGCTTGGGTCTCAGGATGACCTGGAGCCCTGGTGGCACAGTGGTTAAGAGCTTGGCTGCTAACTAAAACGTTAGTGGTTCGAATCCACCAGCCACTCCTTGGAAACCCTATGGGGCAGTTCTACTCTGTCCTATAGGGTTGCTGTGTGTTGGAACTGACTCGACTGCAACATGTTCTTTTTTTTTTTTTTCTGGATGACCTAATGGAGCACAGCTGTCATATTAGCTGGGCATGTCTGCCTCTGGGCTGTTATGTGAGACAGAAATATACTTCTGTCTTGTTAAAGCTACTGTTATTTTAGGTCTTCATTACAAGTTGCTGAATATATACCCTAACTACAAGACTCCTCAAATATTCTGTCATTACTGAGGCAGCGTCCATCTGCTATACAGGCTGCGGTATGTTCCTTCGCTTCTGGGCAGTAACCATAGAGGATGCACTTTGCATAAATGTGACTACTCATCCTCGATTGGAAATGTCCTTGGGACAATCTACTTTCAACAGCGAAAAGGAAGTAAAGACCAAAACAAACTTATTGTAACCAAAGTAAATGAACCAAATAGCTGGTCATCTGCTTTTTCCATCACTAATCTGTCTTTTAATGCATTTAACCGAACACATAGCTTATTCCCCTTGCTTTGTACCCAGAATCGGTATTCCTTCTGAACGCACGTGTGGGCAGGCCCCTGTGCTTTTATGTACATATTTATGTGCATGTTTCTGTATGTACACAGTGGTCTCTGAGGACTGCCGGCAGCAATAGTCAAAATAAGAAATCCAACATGAATTCCCACTGTGTATGTTCCCCGTGAATAATTATCCATGTTTCACTGCTAATGAGAAAACCTGGCTTGTAACAGGGGTTCCTTTCTGTCACGGACGTTTCTCATTTGTTAAAGCACAAGGAGTATCAATCATTTTTGAAGGTGAGTGATCTCTCGGTGTGCCATTTACAAGGACACCGAAAACCATGTGCTAATGTATTCCACATTTCTACTGAGGCCAGATAATACACCACCCCGCTCCCTCCGCCTCTTCTTCAGTGAGCAAGTTAACAGTGTTTAATGTAGAGGACCAGCACCTCTTTTTCTGTTTCCCTCCCAGTTATAAGAACGTTGACCACTTCCATCCTTCAACCCTGGACACCTGCCCCAGGAGGTAGGCAATCAGCAGGAATGACACTGCCCTCTCTCCTCCAGACGTCAGTTAGTAAAGGCCTTGAGTTGGTTAGGTGGCTGAGGAGGAAGCAGTGTTTGGGAAGGCTGCCTAGCTAATGAGAATTCTGGCAACAGAAAGCCTCTCCTTCATCAACCCTTCTTAACCAGTGAAAGAAAAGATTGCCTTTAGGCCTTCCTTCCTCGGTCTACTGTGGCTCTAAATTGAGCCACAGCCAGGTGTGATTTGCATACGTATGAGGCCTCCCCCTCTAGTTTTATCTACTTTTTTTTTTTTAACACATTGACTAGAGAGAGAGAAGAGTTTACAGTGGGGGAGATGTGCACAATAAGAAAAGCAAGTCAGATATAAAATTGCCTCCTCTTTTTTTTTGTGACTCACTTTATACTTGAATGCCAGCAAAGACATCTCTCCTAATGGGCCTGATACCCCCATGCACTGATATGCAATAGGGGAGAGGAAGCGGAAGCTTTTGCATTTAGGAAAGGACTCATCAAAGACTAAGGAGTTCTATATCACTGTTTGCCCTGGCCAAGGCAGAGACATTAGCTCCAGCAATGACAGGGAGCCACTCCAGCTGTAACCTGTAATGTGCCCCCAGTTGATATCCCTGCTTGAGTAAAACTGACCCTTCCTAGCTTTCTTCGCTTTTGTCTCCTGATTTCACGTTGGTTTCTACAACTAAAGTAGCCCAACTCAGGGAAACAGCCTGAGTTCAACTTGTGAAAGAAACAAGGGCTTAGAAAAGTGGAAAGCCTGGCAGCCCTGGCCTCGGGCCTCCTTTGCACCCTCTGCAGAAGATGCTGGCTGACCTTAAAGGAGTGGGAATAGGGATGCCTTTGAGGCACCTGTCTAGAAGGACACTCTGAACTCACGGTGGTCATTGCTAAATGGATGTTTTGTGGATTTGATGGGTTGAAAACCACCAGGATTTCTGGTCTGCTAAGAGATAGGTTGAGAGGAGGAGGAAGGGGAAGAGTAATGGTTCAGTGGTAGAATTCTTGCCTTCCCTGCTAGGCAGAGGATCCAGGTTCAATTTCCTGCCAAGGTACCTCATGCACAGCCCATCTGTCACTGGAGGCTTGCGTTGTTGCTATGATGCTAAACAGGTCTCAGTGGAGCTTCAAGACCAAAATGAGCTAGGAAGAAAGGCCTGGCGATCTACTTCCAAAATCAGCTGGTGAAAACCCTGTGTATCACAATGATCCAAGCCCATTGTGCATGGGATTGCCTTGAGTCAGGGGCCAACTTGATGGCAGCTAACAACTACAACAAAGAGAGAGGTGGGCAGCTTGATTTGTAAGCTGCTCTGTAGGACAGGTCAAGGCAACTCAGACATTCATTAGCTGCCCACCAATTGAGTGATCCACACATCCAGAGCTGCTTTTCATGAAGTCTTGGCCTTAAAGGGTCACTATGAGTAGGAACTGACTCTACAACAAAGGGTTTGGTTTCCTTTTTTTTTTTTTTTAAGCCTTAATGAGCAGAAGGCAATAGTTCTGAATGCATATGCCCCCTTTTCCTCCGTCTGCAGCCGAACAGCTCAGAAAAAGGCAGCTGAGCTTGATAAGCCAACTGTACAGAGCAAGACATGCACATGGACTGAGTAAGGTTCACAAGGAAGAATGGTTTGAAAATTGGGGTACACGTCTCAAAGGCGAAAAAAGGAGTACTCTGGGAATTTCCACTTGTTTAACTGCTATCTAAAGGAAAAGAAAGCTGTGGCCGATCAGGACATGCTGTGCAAAAATATTAAAGATGGGGCATTATTACTTCATGAGCTGGCTCCAGGCCTGTCAGCATTTCCATTATAATCTTGCATTTTTCACGGAGTTGAAGCTTACCATAAAAATGATGTGTGCTGGGATGAAACTTGGCACTTGGTGTAGTCAGTCTGGGAGTCCTTTCCTTAATTTAATTTTACAAAACTGGGAAATCTTCAGCCATTTAGAATTTATACAGGAATCTCTATTCTGCTCATGGTATACAGTGTGTACAGGGTTCACTCTGACCTCTGACCGAGGCCGTGGGGCCACTGAAGCAAAGCAGGGAAGCAGCCTCAGTGCATTTTCTGGTCCCTACCCGTTCCTGTTCAGGTTTGACGTTCCCTCGGGTGACAGAGATGGTTCCTAAAGTGCCTTAGGATGAATGGGAGCTGGCATCAGGCAGCAGGCTGAGAGAAATGATTAATTCATATTGGAAAAACTCAGTTCCTTACTCCCCATTTGTCAGCTGGACCCCAGAAGACTGCGGGAGAAGACAAGCAACTTGCATTTTCATTCCGATTTCTGGGACCTCCCAATAAGTTGGTCAAATAACCAGGCCAAGACTATTCTCATGTACATTTGCCCAAAGAAAACGACCTTTAAAACATTCCTGGAAAAAGGGAAATATAAAAGCCCATTTTCCATTCCCCAAATGCCTTTTTACCCCTAGGGCAAGCTTTGGGTTTCCATTGGCAGGGGGTATGCTAATGTGTCCATGCTCCCGGGCATCTGGTGGAAGGACTTGATCTGCTTCTCAGCATGAATCACAGCTACATCAGGATTTATGAGTTTGATTAAGGCCTTGCCGGCTCTAAAATGATTTGGTTACTGCTTGGTTACTGCCCTCACCCATAACCTCAGGACTTGGTTTTTCTCCAACAGGTAAGGAAGGTGAGATGCTCACTTCTGATCTGCACGCACACACAGTCTTGGCTATGAAAATATGATCATGTTGTCTAAGTCAGAGTTTGGCAGTGTTCAACAACACGTTTATCCAGGGTTAAGTGGGCCACCAGAAAACTGCCCAGTTTCTTTAAATTCACAGTAGTGTTGATTGGGATTGAACCCACTGCAGGAGGATAATACACAGAGTTCCTATGCCTCCCTCTCTGCTAGTAGGCTTTTGGCATAAAACACACCTTTAAAAACATATCAGCATTTTTAAAAAGTTTCATATGCCCCAGGATGACTGTACCCTCAGGCTTCTGGCAGGTGCAACATGGCCTGCAGGAGGGAAGACCAGGATGGCCCCAGGGGAGGCCTGGCTACAGGCTGCCAGAGCTGAGGAAGGACTTTCAATCTACTGATGCGATGGCCTTTTAATGAACTCCAGAATGCAGATCATACTTGGGCCATACCATACTTTTGAACAAGGTCTCAAGTCAGAATTTCCCTCTCCATGTATGTTTAGTAGTTAACGCCCATCGAGTCTCAATTCTGTAAGGAATGAGACTGATGTTTCAACATTTGGTCTAAAATAGGACAATATTTCAAGACTTTTGAGACATGGTCTGTAATAATCAAGGTGCTACTGCTGTGAGAAGGAAACACGCTTCAGAGCAAAAGCTGTGGATTCTATGAATATTCTCTTCCCCCGAGTAATAGAGCCTTTCTCACCCCGCACTCCAGCCAATGGAGAGGCAAGCTAGAAAATGTCCAGATTAGGCTGAGGAAAGAAACAAAAGCCAGCAGCAGCTCTGGGCCAACATGCCTTGGTGAACTCAGCCTCGGTTTGGCTCTGTTCATGGGCAAGAGCCTTTGCAAAAGAAATAAAAACCCACACACACACAAAAAGGGCCTTCGTTCACAGCTTTGTATACACCCCATTTCAGCTCTCCCCTGCTGCCCCAAAGCCACAGAACAGCAGTGAATATGAAAAATGGCTAATATTCATAGCAGGTATCCTGAGAGGCCTCGCCAGGGTGCAGCACAGAGTTCAGCAACAAGTCACAGGAAGCAACAACTGCTGACGAGAAATTCCAGAGTGAATGGCAGGGGTGGAGCTGCTGGGGCAGCATGGAGACCTTTCTCGAATTTATTATTCCCAGATAAGTCTCCTGGGGCTTAAGCCTCCAGAAACTTCTCAACAAAGTAAAGAAAATAATAAACAATGTGAGAGAAGTAACAGGAAGAGTAGAGCAGGCGGGCTGAGGTAGGGATGAGAGCAATGGAGAGGGAGAATGAAGAGGTGGGTTGTGGTGAGTGTTTGCAAAGATGCTACTGGCTCCCTTCTGCTGGGATAATGATATGTTCTGGCAGGCCATGCCTGGCCTTTGGCAGCCAAGCCTGAAGAGTGTGTGGTTTGTCAAGAACCCATAAATAGAGATGTCTTATGAAGAGGAGGTCCGAAATCTACAGCCCTGACTGGAAAGTCCATGGCTGCAATGTGGTACCCATCTAAAGAGCACACAGTAGCTGTCCAAGTGCATACTGTTTGTCTTGCAACATACATTTCTAGTATTGACTTGTTTTGGGTCCTAAGCTCTTTTGGTTTGATTCCCAGATCTGCCTTAGTTCTATATTTTCCAGAGAATTCCTTGGGGCATTTAGTGGGCTCCATTAAGGCTCAAGGGAGAAATAATAGGGTTCAGATCCCCTGGGGCTAACTTTGGCCTTTGAAAGAATTACCTGGTCTTAGAGGCCCTAAAACCAGTGCAGTCTCTTTAGGAAACTTGGGATCAGGGGCAACCTAGGCCTTAATATGGCAGAGCACACAGTGTTCTGCTGGGTGCAGATAACTTGTTGATTGAGTTCACTCTTTTTGGACTTCCGCATCCTCCACAGCACTCATCAGGTGAAGGTAGAGGGTCTAGGATGGAAAATATATTTTGAAACTGAGAAGTTTACCTAATCTCTGTATAACTGATTGAAGTGAGAACTAATGTTCCCATTGAGCTTCTCAAACACATTCCAAGGACAGCAGAGATATGAAAGCTCAAAGGCCCGGGAATTGGCCAGAGCGAGGAGAAGGGATTATGGCTGTTATTCAGTAATCTAATTGGGCAGCTATATTCCACTTTAAAATGTGAAATTAGCATTCCATTTGAGTTTTGCTGTTAGATTTCTCTAAAGAGTAAAGATGAGAAGTCCTAGAAAATAGAGAAGGGAACACAACTTCTTCCTACAGTACTAAGACTTTTCCCCCTAAAATTCAGTTTTGGATTATGAATTTTTTTTAGGGGGGGTGGTGGTAGGTGGGGATAAAAAGTGTTTATAATAAGGTGTTCCCATATTGCTATGTGACTCTTTGCTCTATTAAAATAATTTCTTAAAAAACTAAGCCGTAGATTTTTTTTAATCACTTTTATCAGTAAAAAAAGTCTAGAGAGCTGACAAACTTTTTTTTTTTTTTTTTTTGGAAAGGGCCAGATAGTAAATATTTTAGGTTTGTGAGCCATACTGTCTCTGTAACAATTACTCAACTCTGAGATTGTAACTTGAAAGTAGCCATTGACATTACATAAATGAAGGGGTGTGGCTATGCTCCAATAAAACCTTATTTACAAAAATAGGTGGTGAGCTAGATTTGGCCCAAGGCCCTGGTCTAGGGCATGAAGTCATTAGGGTTTCTGTTCGCTGAGGACAAACAGTATAGTGAACCCTTAAAAGCCTGTGCAAGATGTGTTGCCTTCTACGACAACTGCCATGGAGGAAGATGGAGTCAGTACTTTTGCCAATAGGCTCAATTTGTTGCTTTAAAAAAATATCAATGCGTGCTTACTATAGAAATAAAAAAATCAGAAATATGTATATAAAAAAATTCCCCAAGCCCCACACTACTGAGACAACCACTCCAAATGGTGCTCCTTTCAATCACACAGGTGTACATATGCATGCACACATGGGACAGACTGATAAATCTTGAATATTCTCCTTGTGAATGAATATAGATCTACATCATCCTTTTAAGCTGCTGCTTAAGATTCTTCATATGTGTGTATCATAATCCTTTCATTGACTATGCAAAGGCATTCGACTGTATGGATCATGACAAATTATGGATAACATTGTGAAGAATGGGAATTCCAGAACACTTAATTGTGCTCATGAGGACAGAAGAAAGGGATACTGCATGGTTTAAAGTCAAGAAGGTATGCATCAGGGTTGTATCCTTTCACCATACTTATTCAATTTGTATGCTGAACAAATAACCCAAGAAACTGGACTATATGAAGAACAACGGGCATCAGGATTAGAAGAAGACTTGTAACAACCTTTGTTATGCAGATGACACAACCTTGCTTGCTGAAAGTGAAGTGGACTTGAAGCACTTACGGATAAAGATCAAAGGCCGCAGCCTTCAGTATGGATTGCACATCAACATAAAGAACACAAAAATCCTCACAACTGGACTAATAAGCAACATCATGATAAATGGAGAACATATTGACGTTGTCAAGGATTTCATTTTACTTGGATCCACAATGAATGCCCATGGAAGCAGCAGTCAAGAAATCAAACGATGTATTTCATTGGGAAAACCTGCTGCAAAAGACCTCTTTAAAGTATTCAAAAGCAAAGACGTCACTTTAAGGCATAAGGTGTGCCTGACAGAAGCCATGGTGTTTTCAATAGCCCCATATGCATGTGGGAAGCCCTGGTAGTACAGTGGTTAAGAGCTACGGCTGCTAACCAAAAAGGTCAGCAGTTCGAATCCACCAGGTGCTCCTTGGAAACCGTATGGGACAGTTCTACCCTGTCCTATAGGGTTGCTATGAGTCAGAATCAACTCGACGGCAATGGGTTTGCTTTTTTTTTTTTTTTTAATATGCATGTGAAAGCTGTACAATAAATAAGGAAGACTGAAGAAGAATTGATGCCTTTGAATTACAGTGTTGGCGAAGAATACTGAATATACCACAGACTGCCAAAAGAACGAACAAATCTGTCTTGGAAGAAGTACAGCCCTAATGCTCCTTAGAAGCAAGGATGGCAAGATTCCGACTCACATACTTCGGACGTGTTATCAGGAGGGATAAGTTTCTGGAGAAGGGCATCATGCTTGGTAAAACAGAGGGTCAGTGAAAGACACAAAGACCCTCAATGAGAGGGACTGAGACCGTGGTTGCAACAATGCGCTCAAGCGTAGCAACAATTGTGAGGATGGCGCAGGACTGGGCAGTGTTTCTTTCTGTTGTACATAGACATAGGGGTCGCTATGAGTGGGAACTGACTCAATGGCACCTAACATTAACATGGCACAACATCAGAATCTTTTATTTAATCAATTCCCTATTTATAGACATTCACGTTGTTTCCAATTTTTTCCTAATATAAACTATACTACAGTTAATTTCTTAGTACATACATCTCTGTGAACACGTCTAATTATCTCCTCAGGTTATATTACTGAAGTAGCATTGCTGGTCAATAAGTATCATTGATTCATATTGCCAAACCGCCCTTCAGAAATGTTATACCAATTTATGTTTCGAGCAACAATGCATGATAGTACATGCTATCCAATTCTTGGATATTATGGTTGATAGGGAGAATAAAGAGATAACCACATCCTAATCCCTGGAACCTGTGAATATGTTACCATAAATGGCAAAAGAAACTTTGCAGATGTGGTTAAGTAAGGACGCTGAGAGATTATCTTGGATTATCCAACCTAATCACTTGAGTCCTTATAATAGGGAGGAAGGAGGGTCACAGTCAGAGAGGGATGGGAAGATGCTACGCTGCTGGCTTTGAAGATAGAAAAAGGGGCCATGAGCCAAGGAATTTAGGTGTCTTCTAATCCCATTGCTCACGAGTTGATTCCTACTCATAGCGACCCTATAGGATAGAGTAGAACTGCCCCCATAGGGCTTCCAAGGCTTTAATCTTTATGGGAGCAGAATGCCACATCTTTCTCCCATGGAGCTGCTGGTTTGAACCACTGGCCTTTTGGTTAGCAGTTGAGCACTTAACTGCTGCACCACCAAGGCTCTTTAGATGGCTTCTGGAGGCTGGAAAAAGCAAGGAAATAGATTTCTCCCTGGAGCCTCCAAAAGGAATGCAGCTCTGCTGACTTTGTTTTTAGGCCTGAAAGACCCATTTCACACTTTTGAGCTCCAGAATAGTAAGAGAATAATTTTGTGTTGTTTTAAGCCATTAAATCTGTGGTAATTTGTTATAGCAGCCATAGGAAACTCATACAAATCTCAAACATTTTTCATCTTCAGCAATCTGATTATCATGGATTGAATTGTGTCCCCCAAAGTATCTGTTAACTTAGTTAGATCATGATTCCCAGTATTATATGATTGTCTACCATTTTGTCATCTGATGTGATTTCCCTATGTGTTATAAATCCTATCACTATGATTTAATGAGATGGATCAGTGGCAGTTATATTGATGAGATCTACAAGATTATACTGTGTCTTAAGTCAATCTCTTTGGAGATATAAAAGAGAGAAGTGAGCAGAGAGACATGGGGACCTCCGACGACCAAGAAAGCAGTGCTGGGAGCAGAGAGTGTCCTCTGGACCTGAGGTTCCTTTGTGGAGATGCTCTCAGACCAAGGGAAGCCTGATGCATCACAAGAACCTTCCTCCAGAGCTGACAGAGAAAGCCTTCCGCTGGAGCCAGCACTCTGAATTCAGCCTTCTAGCCTACTAGACTGTGAGAGAATTAACTTCTCTTTGTTAAGGTCCTCCACTTGTGGTATTTCTGTTACAGCAGCAGTAGATGACCAAGATGCTGATATACAATGAATAATTGCCTCATTTTTATTTGCATTTCTTTGATTACTAGTAAGATTATATCTGTTTTTACCCTTTGACATACAGCAAGTAGTTAATATTGCTGGTTCACAGATCTCTTTGAGGATCTTAAGGAAGCTGTGGATTCTTTCACCAGAGAAAAGCACATATACTAGGGGGTTTATAACCCAAACCAAACCCACTGCCATCGAGTCGATTCTGACTCATAGCGACCCTATAGGACAGAGTAGAACTGCCCCATAGAGTTTCCAAGGAGCACCTGGCGGATTCAAACTGCCAACCTTTTGGTTAGCAGCCGCAGCACTTAACTGCTACGCCACCAGAGTTTCCAGGGGGTTTATACAGTCCCTAAATCTTATGACCCCAGGTCAAGAACTCCCGCGCTAGAGAACAGGAGTGGAAAGTATTCTAGTGATATAAAAAAAAAAAAAAAATTCTCTTATTTAAAGTGAAAGGCATAAAATGTGATAGCACTCCCCAGCTTAGCCTGCAACACAGTAGATTTAATTAAGATTTAATGTGTAAACAAGAATCAGGACTAAACAAACGAAAAAACCCACAACCAAATCCATTGCTGTTAAGTTGATTCTAACTCATTGTGACCCTATAGGACAGAGTAGAACTGTCCCACAGAGTTTCCAAGGTTGTAAATCTTTACAGAAGTAGACTGCCATATCTTTTTCCTGCATAGCCACTGGTAGGTTTGCTCCTCCTACCACTGTGCCACCAAGGCTCTTTGTGGCTGGCCTAGGGGGCGGTAATTAGGGATCTGGCCAAGCAGAGCCTTCCTGAAACACAGAGTACAAAGGCTGGGGACTGCCCTGAGTCTGCTTCTCTGCTCCCTACCTGTTTCACCCTCTAGCTTCTACAGCTAGAAAACAATTTGGCTTCTATTTAGAAATTCTTCACACTCTTAAACAACTTAGTCCAAAAGCCATTAGTTGAGGCCAAGGAAGGCAGTGTTCGCAGGGAGGATGGGAGAGCCATGATAGCCCCTATTGGAGTTATTGGAGCCTGAGCAGGGTGAAGACAGCATTTACATGAGGAGGGTGGGAGTAGGAGGGCAGCAGTGATAAGAGTTTGATTATAGATGAAGGGCTTGATCAAATTAATAAATACATTAAGGATAATGGGAACCAGAGAATTACAAGTATGGAAAGGAAGAAAACTAAAATAAATCCTATGGTGTTGAATAAGAATTGGAGATAAGAAAGGAGTCAGGGTTCCCAGTACATAAATAAATAAAGAAATGATTATACTGGTAAGTGTGTGTGCACATATCTGTATTCTTTACTTCTGTAGACTAAGAAAGCCTGAGAATAGTGATACTCCAGTGATAATGAACATGTTGTTGTTGTTGTTAGGTGCCGTTGAGTCAGTTCCAACGCATAGCGACCCTATGCACAACAGAAGGAAGCACTGTCTGGTCCTGAGCCATCCTTACAATTGTTGTTATGCTTGAGCTCACTGTTGCAGCCACTGTGTCAATCTACCTCGTTGAGGGTCTTCCTCTTTTCCGCTGACCCTGTACTCTCTCAAGCATGATGTCCTTCTCCAGGGACTGATCCCTCCTGATAACATGTCCAAAGTATGTGAGACACAGTCTCGCCATCCTTGCTTCTAACAAGCATTCTGGTTGTACTTCTTCTAAGACAGATTTGTTCATTCTTTTGGCAGTCCGTGGTATATTCAATATTCTTCGCCAACACCACAATTCAAAGGTGTCAACTCTTCTTCGGTCTTCCTTATTCACTGTCCAGCTTTCACATGCATATGATGTGATTGAAAATACCATGGCTTGGGTCAGGCGCACCTTAGTCTTCAGGGTGACATCTTTGCTCTTCCACACTTCGAAGAGGTCCTTTGCAGCAGATTTGCCCAATGCAATGCGTCTTTTGATTTCTTGACTGCTGCTTCCATGGCTGTTGATTGTGGATCCAAGTAAAATGAAATCCTTGACAACTTCAATCTTTTCTCCGTTTATCATGATGTTGCTCATTGGTCCAGTTGTGAGGGTTTTTGTTTTCTTTATGTTGAGGTGTAATCCATACTGAAGGCTGTGGTCTTTGATCTTCATTAGTAAGTGCTTCAAGTCCCCTTCACTTTCAGCAAGCAAGGTTGTGTCATCTGTATAACACAGGTTATTAATGAGTCTTCCTCCAATCCTGATGCCCTGTTCTTCTTCATATAGTCCAGCTTCTCGTATTATTTGTTCGGCATACAGATTAAATAGGTATGCTGCAAGAATACAACCCTGATGCACACCTTTCCTGACTTTAAACCAATCAGTATCCCCTTGTTCTGTCCAAACCACTGCCTCTTGATCTATGTAAAGGTTCCTCATGAGCACAATTAAGTGTTCTGGAATTCCCATTCTTCGCAGTGTTATCCATAGTTTGTTATGATCCACACAGTCCAATGCCTTTGCATAATCAATAAAACACAGGTAAACATCCTTGTGGTATTCTCTGCTTTCAGCCAGGATCCATCTGACATCAGCAATGATATCCCTAGTTCCACGTCCTCTTCTGAAACGGGCCTGAATTTCTGGCAGTTCCCTGTCGATATACTGCTGCAGCCGTTTTTGAATGATCTTCAGCAGAATTTTGCTTAAGCATGATATTAATGATATTGTTCTATAATTTCCACATTCGGTTGGATCACCTTTCTTGGGAATAGGCATAAATATGGATCTCTTCCAACCAGTTGGCCAGGAAGCTGTCTTCCATATTTCTTGGCATAGACAAGTGAGCGCCCCCAGCGCTGCATCTGTTTGTAGAAACATCTCAATTGATATTCCATCAATTCCTGGAGCCTTGTTTTTCGCCAATGCCTTTAGGGCAGCTTGGAGTTCTTCCTTCGGTACCATCGGTTCCTGATCACATGCCACCTCTTGAAATGGTTGAATATCGACTAATTCTTTTTGGTATAATGACTCTGTGTATTCCTTCCATCTTCTTTTGATGCTTCCTGCATCATTTAATATTTTCCCCATGGAATCCTTCACTATGGCAACTCGAGGCTTGAATTTTTTCTTCAGTTCTTTCAGCTTGAGAAACGCCGAGTGTGTTCTTCCCTTTTGGTTTTCCATCTCCAGCTCTTTGCACATGTCATTATAATACTTTATTTTGTCTTCTCGAGAGGCCCTTTGAAATCTTCTGTTCAGTTCTTTTACTTCATCAATTCTTCCTTTTGCTTTAGCTGCTCGACGCTCAAGAGCAAGTTTCAGAGTCTCCTCTGACATCCACCTTGGTCTTTTCTTTCTTTCCTGTCTTTTCAATGACCTCTTGCTTTCTTCATGGATGACGTCCTTGGTGTCATTCCACAACTTGTCTGGTCTTTGGTCACTAGTGTTCAATGCATCAAATCTGATCTTCAGATGGTCTCTAAATTCAAGTGAGATATACTCAAGGTCATATTTTGGCTCTCGTGGACTTGCTCTGATTTTCTTCAGTTTCAGCTTGAACTTGCATATGAGCAATTGATGGTCTGTTCCACAGTCGGCCCCCGGCCTTGTTCTGACTGATGATATTAAGCTTTTCCATCGTCTCTTTCCATAGATGTAGTCAATTTGATTTCTGTGTGTTCCATCTGGCGAGGTCCATGTGTATAAAATATAGTCACCGTTTATGTTGGTGAAAGAAGGTATTTGCAATGAAGAAGTCCTTGCAAATTCTATCATTCCATCTCTGGCATTGTTTCTGTCACCAAGGCCATATTTTCCAACTACTGATCCTTCTTCTTTGTTTCCAACTTTCACATTCCAATCGCCAGTAATTATCAATGCATCTTGATTGCATGTTCAATCAATTTCAGACTGTAGCAGCTGATAAAAATCTTCTGTTTCTTCATCTTTGGCCCTAGTGGTTGGTGCGTAAATTTGAATAATAGTCGTATTAACTGGTCTTCCTTGTAGGCGTATGGATATTATCCTATCACTGACAGCATTGTACTTCAGGATAGATCTTGAAATGTTCTTTTTGACAATGAATGCAACACCATTCCCCTTCGAATTGTCATTCCCAGCATAGTAGACTATATGATTGTCCGATTCAAAATAGCCAATACCAGTCCATTTCAGCTCACAAATGCATAGGATATCCATGTTTATGCATTCTATTTCATTTTTGACAATTTCCAACTTCCCTGGATTCATACTTCATGCATTCCAGGTTCCGATTATTAATGGATGTTTGCAGCTGTTTCTTCTCATTTTGAGTCATGCCACATCAGCAAATGAAGGTCCCGAAAGCTTTACTCCATCCACATCATTAAGGTCAAATCTACTTTGAGGAGGCAGCTCTTCCCCAGTCATCTTTTGACTGCCTTCCAACCTGGGGGGCTCATCTTCCAGCACTATATCAGACAATGTTCTGCTGCTATTCATAAGGTTTTCACTGGCTAATGCTTTTCAGAAGTAGACTGCCGGGTCCTTCTTCCTAGTCTGTCTTAGTCTGGAAGCTCAGCTGAAACCTGTCCTCCATGGGTAACCCTGCTGGTATCTGAATACTGGTGGCATAGCTTCCAGCATCACAGCAACACACAAGCCCCCACAGTACAACAAACTGACAGACACATGGGGGATAATGGACATACCAGGTATTAAGGCCTTGGTTTCTTTTTTTTTTCTAAATACTAGTCTCCAGGGAAAGTTCTAGATGAGCCTGGAATATCTTGGTGTGCCCTAAAGTATAATGAAGTTGTCAAAAGGATACAGGAGTCAGCTTAAAGGGGCTCTCATTGGCCAAATTGGGGAAACTTTTTACATCAATATAAAAAATGATAGCAACAGATTATAGTCCATTGGATAATAGAGGAATCTATGAGACTGGACAACTATAAGTAATCAATTGTAATTTCGATGAGGACCAGGATATTTACATAATCTCCCCACAAAATACTTATTAATGAGGAAAAAAGAATTACTTTTCACTGGAAAAACATGGCAGATACTGCCTTAACCAAATGATCAAAGTTAACATAAGCAGTAACGGTATGATGGAAATCATGATCATGTGTTAGGGTGCAATGAGAAGAGCTCAGTATCATTTCTGTGATATTCCTGCCAAAGACATGAAACCTGAATCTAATTGTAGGAAACATCAGACAAATCCAAATTGAGGAATGTATTTTAAAATTATAGGCCTGTAACTTCAAAGTTGTTAAGGTTGTGAAAGTCAAGGGACGACTGGGGAACTGTTCCAGATTGAAGGAGACTAAAGAGACATGACTACTAAGTGCAACCTATGCTTCCGGGATGGACTCTTTGGCTTTTAAGAACACCATTGGGACAAGTGGCAAACCTTGAAGGAAATGCATACTAAGGTCATCGAATGATGGGGCATGAGAGCTTACACTTAGGGTCTCCTATTCCATGGAGCTCTGGAAACATAGGGCTAACAGCTTAGGAAAACACCTTCTCTCTGCTCAAAGAAAGGAATGACAGTGAGAGGGAACCAGAATGACATTTTGGTACCATTAAAATCCCAATAAGGAGCACACTGGCATAGTTGAATTTTGTTTTTGTTTGAATTGTTCCCATGAGCATTCTACAGGGGACATTTTTGCCAGGGACATCCCCCTACTAGGGTGGCAGGTAACATTCCTGAAAATAGAAAAGCATTTATATTCTCTGAAATACTATACAGTTTAAAAAGGGTCTTGTTGACTATTTGCTCTTCCTGATCCACTATAGCCTATGAAAGCAAATCTCAGAAAGCACAGTGGGCCAGAGATAGGTTAGGCCAAAGGAAAAAAATGATGATAATAATAATTGTACTCTGATCCCAGAAATATAACCTACTAGTAATATACCTATATTACTAGTAATATACCTATGTTATATATATAAAAAAAAACCTACTAGTAATATACCTATATCTGTTTAAGAGTTCGAGCTTTATTATATCCTTCACCTTTAATATTTTATCTCTAAAAGGTGCGTAGGAAGAGAAGTTTCACTCCAAAAAGTTTCATTTTGTGAACAATCTTTTTATGTGAAAGTCCATTATGATTATGGAATTCTCCATTTCTCTTTTGGCAGAGCCTGCTCAGAAATAATGAGCTCCCTGTACTTTTGTTTCCAAGGAGATAAGACCAAAAATTCATTCAAGGCCCTTTCAGGAACCTGGCAGGGACCATTGTGCCTAATATGTGACTCTCTGAAGTGGTATCAGGAGAGATAAGCCTCTGTGTCTAGCACAAGCCTCTGTGTCTGTTGTCCTGCCAGCTTCCAGAATCCAAAAAAAGAATTTGGGCCCAAAAGAAAATGACTTCGCATTCCTATAGGCACAATACAGACTGAACCTCCTCCTACTTCTCCTTGCAACCTTGCTGTTCTTTACTGTAATGGAACTTTCGCACGTCTCAGATCCTTGCTCAAAGCCACACCTGAGCCTGGTTCATCGTAGTTAAGACATGCATATAAAGGAGAGAGAGGACCAGGAGATTTTACTAAAAGGTGTCTGCTAAGCACACTGAAGTTGTTCCTGGAGTGATGTCATTGCAGAGAAAAGATTTCAGGGAGGATTTTCAAAAAATTGAGCAGAGAAAAAATCATCAGCATTCAAACAAAATGAAGAGCCTTTAAGTTGTCTGTATTAGTGGGTAGAAAAGATGCTTATTTTAAGGGCAGAAACTGAACAGAGAACAGAGGGGAAAACCCTTCAAAAGTCATGAAACATGTGGGAAATGAAAGTCTGTGTAACAATCCCATTTGCTGAGCCATCATCAACAATTTCACTGCCTTGAATGTTCATGTCTACCAGTTCCTCAAACCTCCAAATCCTGAGATCTTCATGGACAGGTGGTTTCTCTCTCCTCTCACATGTTTTATTTCTTGATTTGGTCACCAAGAAATTTGCTGTAGAATTTTTTTTTTTTTAATCTCAACATACATTTATTTTGTAATAATTTCTATTTTACAGAAAAGTTGCAAGTATAGCGCAATGGGCTTTCTCTTCCTGATCCATTTGAGAGTGAGTTGCTTCTAGCCCCAGAATATGGTAACAACTAAAATTTATATAGCGCTTTCTAGTTTACAAAATGTTTTTACACATTAAATCTCATTTGATTCTCAAATCAGTCCTAAGAGGCAGGTTATCTCCTTTACTGATGAGAAAGGAAAACTGCAGCTCAATTCCTATCTCTGAATGTCTGTGCTCTCTCATCCGTTTCGTTCAGTAGTGGGAAAAAAATCCCCTCCCTTTTTCTTGCTTGATTTTGCTGAGATAGTCTGGAATTTTCAAAGGGAACTTTACTAAAAGGTGAAATTAACTAGCAAATAAAGAAAATATAAATAGCATAAAGTGGATAAATGAAAAGGTAGGTTGACTGAGTCCTGAATCTAGCTTCTTTATCCAGGGATCTGGCCCACTTTAAGAAAGGAAGGGCTAGGGCAATAGCAAATGGTGTCTAAACAATAATAACTAACATTAATTGACTACTTACTGTGTGCTAAGATACCATTCTAAATACTTTACATATGTTACCTTGTTTACTCTTTTCAATAACCTGAAGATATATGTGGGGGTGTGTGTGTGTGTGTTTTTTTTTTTTTTTTATATATATATATAGCAATTATCTCCATTTTACAGTCAAACGCAGAAAGAACTTGCATAACTTGCCCAAAGTCATGCAACTGAGTTAGTGAGAGATGGCACCAGGCATTCTGGCTCCAGAGCTGGCACTCCCAACCACTATGCCCTGTAAGCTCTAACATGCATGTCAAGGGTGCCAGTAGATGGCAGGTTGGTTAGATGCACAGATGGGAACAGAACTTCTAGGAGAAGACTGAGACCTTGGTCTTTTATTATAAATGCACGGAGCAGTCACTCAGCACTCTCCTTTTATTCCCCATCCTCATCTACATATACCTGCCTTCTCATCATGTGCTGACTTTTTCTAACTAGATAAGAAGTTCCTTGGGATCAGGGGCCATACCTTGTGCTTCTCAGCTCCTATCCAGAGCCTGGCACAGATTAAACCCTCAGTTCAGTAAGACATCTGGTTCCTGAATGATTTTCAGTGAGTAATTGACACTCAAAATGGCAGTGAAGCTCTAACCCTATAATCTAAGGAAGGACTTGAAGAGACCACAGTGAGGAAGAGAATAGACTTTCCAGATTCAAGGGTGGTGCAGTGGTTGAGTGCTCGGCTGCTAACCAAAAGGTCAGTGGTTTGAACCCACCAGCTGCTCTGCAGTAGAAAGATGTGGCAGTCTGCTTCCATAAAGATTTCAGCCTTGGGAACCCTACAGGGCAGTTCTACTGTGTCCTATAGGGTCACTATGAGTCGGAATCGACAACAGCAATGAGTTTTACCAGCATAATCCGGAAGACAAATAAAATGGTTAAAAAATTCAAAAGGAAAGGACAGAGGCTAAAAATTAACCATTAGCATCCATTTTTAGCAAGCACTGAACTGGGCACATTATAGATGACATCTCTTTTAACCCTCACTATAAGTTTTATAATTAGTTCTCTGAGTTGGGTATTATTTACAAAGGACCTGGGTGATGAGGATTTAGAAAAGTGTCTTCTGATCTATCACATCCTCTCTACTCTACCTACCACGTCTTCTGGGAACTGAGGGAGGACAGTCTCTCCTGTCATGGATCCCAGCAAGGCCTGAGGCCATAACCCTGCCTTCTCTGTTGCAGTCAGCCCCCAGCCTCAGGGACTGCTGTAAAACTGCCACTCTAGCACCACACAACCACAAGGAGGCACAGACCAAGAATGGAAATTTTCAAGAGCTGTTTTAAGGTTGAGGGAGGATTTATTAGGGAAACTGTAGAGTTCCTCATTTTCCCACTGATGAACTTTCAATCCCTGTCTATCTCAGAGACATCAACCTCATTCACGTCATTTCTGGTAGACATGGTGGGGAGGGCAGACGAGCCTGGGAACTCTGTGCTGGTGCCAGGAAAGGGCAGGAGCAAGTGAGAATGAGTTTTCTCAAGGTCCCCATTTCCTGGCTATCTGGAAGACTTGAAATAAGCCCGAGCCTGAATGCTGGCTGGGGCTTGGAACAGTGGCTGGGCAGGGAGATTTACTGCCCTGCATTCTGTATCCAACTATTTTAAGTGTCACTTATGCTCTGGTGTCTTTTTAAATTTATGGATGTGCACTCCCATCCAAAAGAACCGCTGTCTTCCTTCCTGTGGCTTCCTCGTAACTGCCCTCTGAAATGCTGATTTAGTTTTACACTCTATGTGCTATAGAGCTGCCTGCAGTCCCTATGGGTCTCTATTCTCTGCTTTGGATTTTATATTAAAAAAAAAAAAAGAAGTACATAAACATGTGCCATAAATAACCACAGAATGCTGCTCTTTCTTCGTAATAGCAAAGCATAGTCTCTTTGTGGGTAAACTTTAGTAAATCTTCAAAAGCATTTTCCTTGTGATATAAAACCTCAGCCTATAAGTATAAATGAGGAAACAGATGCCAACTCATGTCTCTTTGAAAAGGGTCAGGATAAATTCCTTTTCCTTTCCCTCACCTCATCGAGGATGCTTGTCCTCCACCGAAGAGTTTTCTTGCCCTTCCTCTACATCGGTTCCTTGCCACCGCTGCAATTTCTGATAGGGCGGGCCCTCACTGTGGATTAATTTTTACCTGACCTTTGACCAGCATCACAGAACTTGCTGTTTCTATTACTATCTTTGGAGAGGAAGTAATGATGATCTTAGTCTTCCAAATTATCATGATGAAAAATGGCTTCCCACCAGATGTGGCCTACGGTGCTCATTGCCGGTCACTGTGCACATTTCCTAATGTAGGGTCTCAGGATGTACCCTGATCCAGGCGGTAAAAGAGAATCAGGAAATGTGCAGGGTGGGACGTGGGGTGGAGGTGTGTGGGGCAGCTGATAAAGCGGCAATTATAATAGAAATGAGAGATGGAAATGACTCAGGAGGTTGTCCAAGCCAAGACTCTTCTACTTAGTCATGTTTCAAAATCACTTGAGAAATTTACGCAGCTTCTTCTCTCCCTAGGACCTAGAATCGAGCTGGGAGACAGAATACAAATGGGAAAATACCACTATTAACACAAGGGGGAAGAAAAAAAAACAAGTGGGAAGGGGTAGGCTAAATGTCACATCAGTGATCTACAGTAGGGGTTGGCAAACTATGGTCTAAGGGCCAAATCTGGCCCTGTATTTGTAAATAAAGTTTTATTGGAACACATACGCACTCATTCATTTACTTACTGTCTGTGGCTGCTTTCACAGTACAACTGCAGAGTTGAGTAGTTGTGATGGAAACCGTATGGCCCACAAAACCTAAAATATTTACTATCTGGCTTGATAAATATTTACAGAAAACATTTGCCCAACCCTGGTCTGAAGTAAGTGCCGCAGGAGGTCAGCACGAGATCACTTCAGGCAGGGGCACTCCAAGACTTCTCAGAAATGCTCGAATTGCACTTTGAAGACCTCTAGGATTTAGCTTGAGAGGAGGGGGTGGGAGACAATATTCCAGGTAAAGAAGTCAGAAAGCTCAAGGCCATGGCAAGAACTAAGGAGAAGTTTGACTAGAATGGAGGATTATTTCAGACAGGAATAGAATGGAAGGATGGAGGCAGAGGCTAGGTCTGAAGAGCAAAGAGCCTTGAATGGTAGGCTAAAATATTATAAATGATAAAATATACCATTTTCCCATATCAGCTTCTTTATGGGTAGTAGAGAGAGAGGGAAGTGACTTTTAAAGTCCATTTAAGCCCTGAGAATCAATTTTTTAAAAATCCTGATGCCTGACCCCACCCCCAAAGTCCCAGGTAAACATGTTTTTTTTTTTTTTTTTTTTTTTAAAACCTTCCCAGGTGACTCACTGTACAATGGGAACTCTTACTAGATGAAGGCAATGGCCAGGCATGTGCCTGGGGAAGCCCAGCTTAGGACCAGGTAGACAGCGCAGGTGCCCAACACATGTGAGTTGAATTAACTCAATAATATTGGCTTGTACAAGAGCCAGCCTGATAAGCTCAGTTTTACTAGAGTCAGATATATAACATTCAGTCGGTCACATGTTTTCCAATAAAAGAAATCACTTCTGCCTGCCTTTGACTAGGCCTGGAAAAGCTCACGATGCTCACTGCAATATTGAGTCTGTTTATAAATTTGAGCATTTATAGATTTTTCCCTCACTACTATTTTACCGTGGCTGTTTATAAGGCCTTATACAATTTGCTCTCCCTTGTTACCTCTATGACCTTATTTCCTCCCATTTGGTTACTCCACTCCGTTCATATTGGCCTCTTTGTTGTTCCTTGAACACATTAGGCATGTCCCTGCCTCCAGAACTTGGCAATTGCCCTTCCTTCGCTTGGGATACTCTTCTCTTTTTCCAGACATGTGCAAGGCTCAATCTCTCACATTCTTCAAGCTCAAGAATTACTTTCTCAGCGAGTCCTTCCCTAACCACCTAATTTAAAATCACAACCTCCTTCCCACATAGGCATTACCCATCACTCTTACCCTGCTTATTTCTCTCCATAGCACTTTCAACTTCTAACAGCCTATGCAATTTACTTCTTTATTAGGCTGCTTTCTATCTCCCCTACTACAATGTAAGTTCTACGAGAGGAGGGGTTTCTTATTGTTTTGCTCTCCGCTAAATCCCCAGTGGTTTTAATGGTCCCTGGAACAAAGAAGGAGCTCAATAAATATGTACTGAAGGCATCAATACTCAGAATACTTTTACTCATCCTCCAAGACTGAGCTCAAGCAGTTCCTCTCTTAAACTCCCCCTGATGCCCCCCTCACTGGAGAAGAGTCCTCTCTCCTTTGTTCTTGGCTTACTTTGCAACTCTTTAGAGCCTTTTCACACTCACTGTTGACTTTTTGTCTCTCTCACTACTTGGGAGCTCCTCAGGGGCTGGGAGAGAGACAAGGACTGCACATCCAAAGCAGGTATGTGTGAAGGAAATGAGTCAGGATATGGCAAAAGAAGCTTTGGACTATTCTTTTCCTTGTAACTATGCTTTTTACAGTTGCACACCAATGCAGTTTTCCACTTTATTCTAAAATCTTGACTTGAATGGTCTGGGATGTTCAACTAGCACATAGCAGGTGTATGAGTTTCAGTGAAAAACTCATTGCAAAACTCAATGCAAAAGCAACAGATGCTTTTGAGACTCTGTTGGTTACTTTGGGTGATGCCTCCTTACCCACATCGATCTACCAAGTCCTCTCAATGTTACCTCACATATTCCTGGATTCATCCACCTCTTTCCATTCTCTGCCTCTCTAGTCTAAGCTACCACTATTTCTTACCTGGAGTGCCCCAACAACTTTCTGAAAGGTGTAGTCTACAAAATCTTTTTCTCTAGACAGTGGCCACAGTAAGCTTTTAAAACACAAATCAGAAGATGACTAACCTCTTGATTTAAAGACTTCCCATTAAACTTCAGGCAAAGGCAAACATCTTGCCATGGCTTACTGAGTGCCAGCAATTTGCTCCCACTTCTGCCTTCAGCCTTGTCTTAGGCCACTCTTCCCTCAGTTCCTTACTGTGACGGTTCCTCAAATGCTTTATGTTTTCTAGCTGCAGGACCTTCGGTGCTTTCTGGTTCCTCACCTCAGATGCGCATTCCCCTTCCTTCTCCTGGCTAACTCCTACCCAGTCTTCCATCTCAGCTCAAACATCCTTTGCTCAGAGAAATCCTGCCTAAAACCTAGACCAGGGGAGCTATCCTGTCACATGCCCCCTGAGCACCCAGTTCCTCCCCTTTTTATCCAGTCCTCTTTGTTGGAATTACTTTCTCCACCAGACTCAAAGTGCCCCCACTAGAATTCAGCCTCCACAGGGGCAGGGACATTTATTTGTTTTGTTCTTCACTGTATCCTCAGTGTCTAGGACAGTGCCTGGTGCACAATAGATGCTCATCATGTTTTTAATGAATGAGCACTAGGTTTCTATCTTATTTACTGTGTATCCTTGGTTCTAGCACAGTGCCTGGCACCACACTCATTAAGTATTTATTGAATGAGTAAGCGGATTTACCTTTGGGACACTGCCTTTAGAGACTTTTCAGTTTGAACATTAATATGTACTCACCTATTTTCTCATATACTTCGAAAGGTTTAGATATGAACCCTCTTTGAAGCCTCTACCTTTAGACTCCAGACCTGGATTCTATATATTTCAGCCATAGCTGCCACACCAGCATGATACTATTTTGTAGGAGTGGCCCAGTTATGGCCTTGGTAATGGAGAAAGAAAGAGTTATTCACCCTTTAGCATGAGGTTTTGGGTCAAGAAGCACATTGTTGATCCTAGCAGAGACATCTGTCACTACATCTCGGGCCAGTTGGGCTCTGGAATTTTCAGAGGAGACAATGCCCAGCCACCTGCCTCAGATGGTCAACACATAATGGCCTGGCTGCAGCGTTTGGGCCTCACTTGGCCTACTGCTCCCTTCATGCAGGCTGGGAGGCCCTGAGGAGTGGAGCTGCCCTGGGTCTACAGGGCCTTCGAATCCGGGAGTGTGTTGATGCTGCTGAGCAGCTACTGTGTGTGTTGGCTGTGACCCTTGAGCCCCTGCTGGGGAGACGGACCAGGCACAATGACTTCTTTCATGGGAAGGTTTTACTCTGCACACTCAGCTTTGACTGGATGTCTGTGTTTCTCTCCTCTTGGTAAACCACAAGGCATGAGAAAAGGCTTGGGCCCTTTGGCTCTGTGTGGGGCTAGCATGGCATGTGTCTCCAGCAGAGATGTCGTAAGCAGTCCCTCTGACTGGGGCATCGAGCTTGCTCACTCACAAAGCAGCATCTGTGGCTGAATGGAGGAGGCAGGCCAAACCCATGTATACATTCTGTAAGATACTGTACCAGGCTCTGAACCTAAAGAAGACATGCTGGAACATGGTACTGAGCTGCTTTTCTTAAACCACACAATTATTTTGTTACTGGAGGCACCCGAGGCCATCAAGTCTGACAAAAATCCAGGGCCTTGGAACACAGGTGTTCTCTCTTTTCTGGCTTCTCTGTGGGAGAGCTCTACTCACATATGTTACCTTTCTTTGTTTTTTTTCCTTCCAGGCTATGTTCTCTCATTAAGAATGCCTATCCCAGTAACAGGAAACAAAGGACGTAGTGATACAGTGGAAAGAATGTGGTCCCTGGATACTGTAGGTGGGTGATTATGGGCCGTAGACCTGCCACCATAGACCTCTTTCTACATAATGAGGTGGATGGACTAGATTGGGGCCATAGAGGACTATTTTAGGCTTGTAGGCTATGTGGCCTCTCACAAGGACTCAACTTTGCCATTGTAGTGTGAGAGCAGCCATGGACAAACCAAAACTAAACCCATTGCCATTGAGTTGATTCCAACTCATAGAGACCCTACAGAACAGAGTAGAACTGCCCCACAGAGTTTCCAAGGAGTGCCTGGTGGATTCGAACTGCTGTCCTTTTGGTTAGCAGCTGTAGCACTTAACCACTACGGCACCAGGGTTTCCAGTTACGCACGAATAGGTAGGTAAATGAATGGGTTTGGCTGTTGTTCCAGTGTGACTTTACAAAAACAAGTGGTGAGCTAGATTTGGCCCATGGGTTGTAGTTTACCAACCCCTAGACTAGACTGGAAACCCTGGTGGTATAGTGGTTAAGAGCTACAGCTGCTAATCAAAAGGTCGGCAGTTGAAGTGAGGAATCTGTGAAACATTTCATAACATGGAGGAACCTAGAAGGCGTTATGCTGAGTGAAATTAGTCAGTTGCAAAAGGACGAATATTGTATAAGGCCACTATTATCAGAACTTGAGAAATAGTTTAAACTGAGAAGAAAACATTCTTTTGTGGTTACCATAGATGGGAGAGGGGCATTCACTAATTAGATATTAGATAGGAACTACTTTAGATGAAGGGAAAGACAGCACACAATACAGGGGAGGTCAGCACAACTGGACTAAACCAAAAGCAAAGAAATTTCCTGGATAAACTGAATGTTTCGAAGGCCAGCGTAGCAGGGGCAGGGGTCTGGGGACCATGGTTTCAGGGGACATCTAAGTCAATTGGCATAATAAAATCTATTAAGAAAACATTCTGCATCCCACTTTGAAGAGTGGCATCTGGGGACTTAAACGCTAGCAAGCAGCCATCTAAGATGCATCAGTTGGTCTCGACCCACCTGGATCAAAGGAGAATGAAGAACACCAAGGACACAAGGCAAGCCCAAGAGACAGAAAGGGCCACAGGAACCAGAGACTACATCATCCTGAGACCAGAAGAACTACATGGTGCCTGGCTACAACCGATGACTGCCCTGACAGAGAACACAACAGAGAACCCCTGAGGGAGCAGGAGACCAGTGGGATGGAGACCCCAAATTCTCATAAGACCAGACTTAATGGTCTGACTGAGACTAGGACACCGGTGGTCATGGTCCCCAGGCCTTCTGTTGGCCCAGGACAAGAACCATTCCCGAAGCCAACTCTTCAGACATGGATTGGACTGGACAATGGGTTGGAGAGGGATGCTGGTGAGGAGTGAGCTTCTTGGATTAGGTGGACACTTGAGACTATGTTGGCATCTCCTGACTGGAGGGGAGATGAGAGGGTGGAGGGGGTTAGAAGCTAGCAAAATGGACATGAAAAGAGAGAGTGGAGGGAGAGAGTGGGCTGTCTCATTAGGGGGAGAGTAATTGGGAGTGTGTAGCAAGGTGTATATGGGTTTTTGTGTGAGAGACTGACTTGATTTGTAAACTTTCACTTATAGCACAATAAAAATTATTAAAAAAAAAAAAAGGTTGGCAGTTCAAATCTACTAGGTAGGTGCTCCTTGGAAACTCTATGGGGCAGTTCTACTCTGTCCTTAGGGTCACTATGAGTCGGAATTGACTCGATGGGTACGGGTAGAATAGACTATCTTCTAAGAGTGACTACATAATAATTCTGGAACATGATTATTAAAGTATCAGCTTAGTCTAGGAAAAAAGTATTTAAAACATTGATGTCATATATAAGCTTTTGGCTACTAACTGAAAGGTTGCAGTTTGAATCCACCCAGAAGTACCTCAGAAGAAAGGGCTGGTGATCTAGTTTCAAAAATAAAATTAGCCACTGAAAACCCTATGGAGCACAGTTCTGCTGTGACACACACGCGGTTGCCAGGAGTCAGAGCCAATTCGAGGGCAACTTGTTTTATATATACACATATACATAATTTTTTTTTTGTACATATATGTCACATATATACACTTCTGCTTCTGACCAAGATGGAGTAATAGAAACTGAATTTATCCTCCCACCTAAAACAATTTAAAAATGGACAAAATATATGAAGCAATGGTTTTCAAGACAGTGAACAGCGATCCCTGAGAGATGGGAAACAAACAAGGTAAACTCTATGATTGACCCTGCTTAGTGCCTTGAGACAGTAGCCAGCATTCCACAGGGTAGGGAACAGTAGTACCTTTTCCCACCAGCTACATGGGAAAACCTCATGACTCATGGGGCATTTGAATAGAGTGTGGTACTGGTATAAAGACAAATAGTCAATGGAACAGAATGGAGAGTTCAGAAACATAGATGGACAACTGATTTTCCACCAAGGTATAACGGCAATTCAGTGGAGAAAGGATAATGCCTTCAACAAATGGTACTGGAACAAACTGGGTATCCATATGCATAAACATGAATTTCAATCCATTCCTCACACCATATACAAACATTCACTTGAAATGGATCAGAATCCTAAACGCAAAACCCACAAATATAAAGTTTATAGAAGAAAACATGAGAGAAAATCTTTGTGACTAGGGGCATGAGGTAACGTTTGGAGATGATGGATATGCTCATTATCTTGATTGTGGTAATGGTTTCATGGTGTATACATCTATCAAAAAATCAAACTGTAGGCTTCAAATATGTATAATTTATTGTAGGCCAGTTATATCTCAATAAGGTTGTTAAAAAACGTGAAATATATGTCAAGCATATATACATCTTTGTATCTCACAAATCAATAAAAAGACCAATACCTATCCAAAAATGAACAAAGCACCTGAATGAGCAATTCCTAAAAGAATGTAAATTACTGATTAAAAAAAAACCCAAACCTGTTGCCTTCAAGTTGATTCTGACTCATAGGGACCCTACAGGACAGAGCAGAACTGCCCCATAGGGTTTCCAAGGAACAGCTGGTGGATTTGAACCGCAGACCTTTTGGTTAGCAGCCAAGCTCTTAACTGCTGTGCCATCGGAGCTCCAAATTACTGACAGATATATTACAAATAAAAATTGTTGAAAATCACATAATTACAGGAATAAAAATACAAATGTATTTATACCACTTTTTTTTGTATTATATTTTACACTATTGTGTATTCTCCAACTAAAAGGGCAAATGTAAAAATATGGGTCATATCTAGTGTTGATAAGATTTAGGGGGAAATGGGAACTCTCCTTCCATGCTAGTGGGCATAAAAACAGGTATAAGTTTTTTGGAGGGCAATTTGATAGCATGTGGAAAAGCCTGAAAACACAAAGTTTTTGACGGAATCGAATTCGACTTCTAGGAATTGATCTTAAATTAACAGGGGTGTACACAGGATTGAGAAATAAAAATATTCATTATATATATTTTTAAAATAGCAAAAGATTGCAAAGAACCTTAAAGTCCAACATTACAGAACTGCAAAGAACCTTCAAGTCCAACATCACAGAATTGGTTGAATAAGATATAGTACCTCTAATGTAGCCATTAAAAATAAAATTTTAGAAGAATATTTAGAGACAGAGGTATTTGCTATATAACACTTAGTGGAAAAAGTTACAAGCAGTATATAGACTCTGATTTCATTTTAGACAAAAGATATGTATAATATGTATATTAATGTCTAGGAAAAAGGCCTTTTAGACGGGTATACTCTGAGCTAGGTAATTACAGATAATTTTCATTTTTTTCTTTTTGCTTCGCTATTTTTAATTGTTCTACAATGAAGATGTATTGTTCTTATAATAAAAACTCCAATAAAAGTTGTTTTTCAAAAAAATATCAGTGCCAATGCCTTATAAATGATATTGTGGACAATATTAGTCCTGGGCCTTAATGGCCAATAACAATATTTAACAGATGGCTACAAAAAGGGTTAGGTACTGCAGGGAGGCTCGAGATGCTGCTGCTCAAAAATGGAGCCCTGCAGAGTCCTGCTTAGGTCTGGACCACCAAGAGTGGCAGCATGGCTGCTGGCCTGGCTCTTGAGAGCATTCAGCACAGTTTAGGTCTCCCTGCAGAAAGGATACCTGTAAACAAGGACTTGGGACAAAGGGTCTGGTTAGGTTGGGTACACTCTGAAAGGCCGAACCTCCACTGGGTATTTTCCATGTCTTAGTCAAATACTGTGAGAGCATCAAGGGACTCATCTGTCCCAACCCTGTACTTCACAGTTATGGAAAATGAGGCTGAGATGAGCCCATGCGTGTGCTGTTTAATCAACTTTCCTTTCTGAAAGTTGTAACAGCGAGTTGAAGTGAAATCAATGCTACAGTATCTAATAACCCACACAGCCACTTCTGGGATAGACTCACTAGGAATGTCAACGGTCAAGCATTAATGGAGAGGAGCAAGCTGTGACGCATGGCTTTCAAAATCCAAAGTAATCCTCCTCCTCTTCCTCCCATGAAAACATGAGAACCAAATTGAGCTACTGTTCCTGCACCATAGTACTATGACATTTTCTGGACCTGGTGCAGCCACATCTTCATACATGGAAGAAATGCATACACCAGAATCTCATCATTTACTGTCTATCGCAGGGTTGACAAATAGGTTTTGTACCGTGTATCAACTGCCATGATTCAGTAATGGCTGTTTGCAGGGAATGTTAAAATGAATTCCAAGGCAGCATCTGGGCTGAGTGAAAAAGAGTGTTATGATTGATTAGAGATATCTGCCTTGGCTGTGGGAGGGGTGATTAACAGTATCTTTGCAACATATTTCCATCCGGGTTTAGAACTTCTGTTATACTCACGGTATGATGAATTACCTAGTATGGCCTTTCCCGTCAATAGTTTTGTAATTCCCACCCAGGTGACTGGACAGGGATGTGCAAATAAGATAACTGTGGCCCACCAAAGGGACTGGTCAGTGTTGCCTTAAAAGAGAGCCAATTCCAGAGCAGAGGGAGGATCCTACCACCATTAAGGAAGAAAAGAGCCAGGATCAGAGAGCATGTCCTTTGGATCCAGCATCCCTGTGCTGAGAAGCTCCTGAAAACAGGAGACAGAGAGAGAGAGAGAGACTCAGAGAGAGAGAAGGAAAGAGAGACAGAGAGAAAGAGCAAGCAAACCGTAACCTTGAAGACGGTAAGAAGCGGTGGCAGGAGAGACCTGGTAGCAGGAGATGGCGTAGTGAGCTTCCCAGCCATGGAGAGAGAAATGTGAGCACCTTTGGGGAGAGGCCTAGGGCCAGGGAGAGGCATGCCTATACGCACGCTGGGAAGAGGCTACCCTGATGGAAGAACTGTGTCCTAAGTGTTCTTGAGCCAAAAGCGTAAATGTTACTTCCTGAATAAACCCCCGAATTGTGAGTATGGTCTGTGAGTTCTGTGTGACCCTTGCTATGAATTATCAAGCCCAGTAGAAAGTGCTGTGGGAGGGACAGCTGGTGTCAGAATTGGTAAAGATGGCGGAGACAGGAGGCCTGTCTGACTTCTACCTCATAGGAATCAGCCTTGAGCTGTTTATCTTGGTTCTCCTTCCCCCTTGTGGGGTTGGAGGAGGTCAGACAACTAAGCCAAGCCGTTTTTACACTCTCAAAATCAGGTTTCTTCATTAAATCTCTCCTACTACTGATTACTCCTATAGAGCGTCAGATTAATTCTCCTCAAACATTACTTATTACTACATCATTCTCCTTAAAACCCTCTAAAAACATGTCTCTGTTTCCCACATAGTAAATCTACCTCCTTAGTCTAGTAGTCAAGATCCTCCACAACTTGACCTCACTTAACATTCTAATTTCTCAGCAACGCTATACAAAACCTCCTGTGTCCCTCGTCTTTCTTGTACCCAGATCACACCCTGTGTTCTGAAAGGACTACCTAGAGAGCCAGGGATGGGAGCCAGTCCAAATGGGAGCAACTGGCCACTAAAAGATCAGGATGTCACCAAGGGAAGGTTCAAGATGGAGGGAGGATATTAGAATTCTGGGGGTGAGAATCTGAGCCAAAATCTAAGTGAGCAAGCTCTGGCAGAGATTTGCTTTTTTTGATGGACTAGTTTCTATCACATGCCAAAAAGCACATTTCAAGATCTATCCTAAAGTAAAATTCTGTTAGTGATAGGATAATATCCATAAACCTACATGGAACTCCAGTTAATATGACTATTATTTAAATTTAAGTACCAATCACTAATGCCAAAGACGAGGAAACTGAAGATTTTTACCAACTTGTGTAGTCTGAAATTGATCAAACATGCGATCAAGATGTACTGATAATTACTGGTGACTGGAATGAAAAACATGGAAACAGAGAAGGATCACTACCAGGACAATATGGCCTTGGTGATAAAACAATGCCAGAGATGACAAGATAGAATTTTGTAAGACCAATGACTTATTCATTGCAAATACCTTTTCCAACAACATGAACGATGACTATACACATGGACCTCACTGGAAGGAATACACAGGAATCAAATCAACTACATCACAGGAATCAAATTGACTATATCTCTGGAAAGAGACAATGGAAAAGCTCAATATCATCAATCAGAATAAGGCCATGGGCCCACTGTGGCACAGATCATCAACTGCTCAGATGCAAGTTTAAGTTGAAGCTGAAGAAAATTAAAACAAGTCCACGAGAACCAAAATATGACCTTAAGTATATCCCACCTGAATGTGAAGACCATCTCAAGAATAGATTTGATACACTGAACACTAATGACGAAAGACCAGATGAGTTGTGGGAAGATATCAAGGACATCATACATGAAGAAAGCAAAGGATCATTAAAAAGAATGAAAAGATCAAAATGGATGTCAGAAGAGACTCTGGAACTTGCTGTTAAATGTTTAGTAGCTAAGGTGAATGGAAGAAATGATGAAGTGAAAGAGCTAAACAGAAGATTTCAAAGAGGGGCTCAAGAACACAAAGTAACGTATTATAATGAAATGTGCAAAGACCTGGAGTTAGAAAACCAAAAAGGAAGAACATGCTTGGAATTTCTCCAGCTGAAAGAACTGAAGAAAAAATTCAAGCCTCAAGTTGCAATACTGAAGAATTCTATGGGAAAAATATTGAACTATGCAGGAACCATCAAAAGAAGATGGAAGGAATACACAGTAACTGTACTAAAAACAATTGGCCAATGATCAACCATTTCAGGAGGTAGCATATGATCAAGAACTGATGGTACTGAAGGAAGAAGTCCAAGCTGCACTGAAGGCACTGGCAAAGCACAAGGCTCTGGGAATTGACAGAATACCAACTGAGATGTTCCAACAAATGAATGCAGTGCTGAAGGTGTTCACTTGTCTATGTCAAGAAATTTGGAAGACAGCTACCTGGCCAATCGAGTGGAAGAGATCCATATTTGTGCCCATTCCAAAGAAAAGTGATCCAATAGAATGAGGAAATTATTGAACAATATCGTTAATATCACATGCAAGTCAAATTCTGCTGAAGATCATTCAAAAGCAGTTGCAGCAGTACCTTGACAGGGAACTGTCAGAAATTCAAGCCAGATTCAGAAGAGGATGTGGAACAAGGGATATTACTGCTGATGTGAGAAGGATCTTGGCTGAAAGCAGAGAATACCAGAAACATGTTTACCTGTGTTTTATTGACTATGCAAAGGCATTCAACTACATGAATCATAACAAGTTACGGATAACACTGCGAAGAATGGGAACTGCAGAACACTTAATTGTGCTCATGCGGAACTTGTACATAGACCAAGAGGCAGTTGTTCAAACAGAACAAGGGGATACCACATAGTTTAAAATCAGGAAGGGTGTGCATCAGAGTTGTATCCTTTCACCATTCTTATGCAATTTGTATGCTAAGCAAATAATCTGAGAAGCTAGACTATATGAAGAAGAATGGGGCATCAGGATTGGTGGAAGACTCACTAATAACCTGTGATATGCAGATGACACAACCTTGCTGAAAGTGAAGAGTACATGAAGCACTTACTGATGAAGATCAAAGACTACAGCCTTCAGTATGGATTACACACTTCAACATAAGAAAATAAAAATCCTCACAACTGGACCAATAAGCAACAGCATGATAAATGGGGAAAAACTGAAGTTGTCAAGGGTTTCATTTTTCTTGGATCTACAATCACAACCCCCAAGGAAGCAGAAGTCTAAGAAATCAAATGACATATTTCATTTAGCAAATCTGCTGCAAAATACCTCTTTAAATTGTTAGAAAGGGAAGATTTACTTTAAGTACTAAGGTTCACCTGACCCAAGCCATAATATTTTCAATTGCCTCATAGGCATGTGAAAGCTAGACAATGAATAAGGAAGACTGGAGAAGAATTGATGCCTTTGAATTATGGTGTTAGCGAAGAATATTGAATATACTATGGACTGCAGTAAGAATGAACAAGTCTGCAATAAGAATGAACAAGTCTGTCTTGGAAGAAGTACAGCCAGAGGGTTCCTTGGAAGCAAGGATGGTGTGACTTCATCTCTCGTACTTTGGACATATTATTAGGAGGGACCAGTCCCTGGAGAAGGACATCATGCTTGGTAAGGTAGTTGTTGTTGTGTTGTTAGGTGCTGTCAAGTCGGTTCTGACTTACAGCGACCCTATATACCACAGACCAAAACACTGACTGGTCTTGCGCCATGCTCATAATTGCTGTTATGCTTGTGCTCATTGTTGCAGCCACTGTGTCAATCCATCTCATTGAGGGTCTTCCTCTCTTCCACTTACCCTGTACATTACCAAGCATGATGTCCTTCTCCAGGGACTGATCCCCCCTGACAACATGTCCAAAGTATGTGAGATGCAGTCTCGCCATCCCTGCTTCTAAGGAGCACTCTGGTTGTACTTCTTCCAAGATAATTTTTTTCTTTCTTTTGGCAGTCCATGGTATATTCAATATTCTTCACCACACCACAATTCAAAGGCATCAGTTCTTCTTTGGTCTTCTTTATTCACTGTCCAGCTTTCGAATGCATATGATGCTATTGGAAATACCATGGCTGGGGTCAGGAGCACCTTAGTCTTCAAGGTAACGTCTTTGCTTTGCAACGCTTTAAAGAGGTCCTTTGCAGCTGATTTGCCTACTGCAATGCATCTTTTGATTTCTTGACTGCTGCTTCCATGGGTGCTGATTGTGGATCCAAGTAAAATGAAATCCTTGACACCTTCAATCTTTTCTCCATTTATGATGATTAACGTAGAGGGTCAGCAAAAAAGAGGAAGACCCTCAATGATATGGATTGACACAGTAGCTGCAACAATGGGCTCAAACACAGCAACGACACAGGACTGGGCAGTGTTTTGTTCTGTTGTACACAGGGTTGCTATGAGTCGGAACTGACTCAACAGTATACCTAACAGCAGTTTCTATCCTAGTTTAGCTGCACCTTCAGCAGGTGAATCCCTCTCACCCATCCTTCAGTGCTCAGTTCTAAAGCATCACAATCGGGCTCTGGTCTCAAAAGACCTACTTCTCAGAGTTCTAATACTTGACCTCATTCTGTAATTAATCTCCAGAATTCCATGGAGAACTCTCCTAGTTCATGGTGCCGGCCAGGCACTGCCATTCGCCACTACAGTCCATTTGGCCCAGGCAGTTACATTCAGGGACTTTATGGATATTGACTCACTGTCTGATTTAAGTGGAGCAGTCTGGATGTGGACTGGGGCACTAAGGTGTCTCTTAACTGTTAGATTTAAACACCAGTGTAAGGTAACAAAGCACCATAAACTAGTAATAGAATGCAGCAGCACACAGCACAATAAATTCTTATTGCCCATGGCTAAAATGAGACAAAATATTACTCCAGAATAAGGAAGAAAGAAAAGAAAGCTATCATGGAAAAATGCAACCAGGTTAACTTTTCCACCATGCTGAATGGCACTTGAATGGCCCCAAAGAATTACTGAACTTGGAGAAAATAAGCGATTGCTGCACACCCTGTCAGCAACTGGGCTATGATTAACTGTTAGGATAATTTTTTCACAGTGATGAGCTTAAAATAAAAAAAGTTCACCACATATGCATTTCACTGGGAATAAGTTTACCATTTGTAAAACAACCAATCAAACTGTTGCCGCTGAGTTGATTCTTGCTCATAGCAACCCTACAGGACAGAGCAGAACTGCCCTATAGAGTTTCCAAGAAGTGCCTGGTATATTTGAACTACTGACCTCTTGATTAGCAGCTGTAGCTTTTAACCACATGGAAAATATGCAATTTGAAATTTCTGTGAATTCTGATCAATATGATGAGGAAAAATCTCAATGCAAGTTTGTATATATTATGGTAAACAGAATAAAGCTACTTTGTGACTGTATTTCTGTGTTATTTTTACCCAGATAAGAAATAGAGAAATCGGAAGTTTTTTTTTTTACTGTGAGGATTCTTTGCAAATTTCAAATGATAATGAAAACTGAACTTAAATCTTTCTGTGCCCTAATCCTATCGACCAGACCCTGTGGCCATGTTGCTAAGTCATCACCAGTATGACTTGGGACCCATGGGTCATTTGTTCTTGCTAATTGGTGGGGAGAAGAGGCAGAGAAACTTCCAATTTAAAGACAAGGGAAAAATTCAGGCTACTGTTACTAACATTTGGGGCCACTGAATTAGCGTGAGAATTTCTCCCCATTTTGTAAGTCTGTTTCTTTCATGCCTCTAGAAGGCAGAAGAGTTCTCCACTTTTACCATCTCCGTAGGTCATGGTGGGAGTGTGGAAGGTCCTCTAGCATCGCTTTCATTCTGGTATGAGGACCCAGAACTGGATGCGCAGGCATAACTCCCATGCTACCAGAGGGCACCAGCCATGTGGGCAATAACTTGGTCCCCAATGATAGATGCCAGGGAGATTGTGCTTGGTGAAATCATTTAAACATTTGCCTTGAGGAGTCTGTCTAGGTTGGTTTTAGGCTCTACCCACAGAAGGCTGGCCTAAATAAAATTTTCTGGTTGATATCACAGCTTTCTCCTTGAGAGTTATTTCTAGCTCTAGTCTAGGTGGGAGGAGGCCATGGGGCAGTACTGGGGGACAGTTGGCAAGGAGAGATATAGGAGCTGTTCTTTACTGCTGTGTCTTTCTCAAAGTTTAGTGAGGCAATCTGGTTGAGAGGACCTGTCCTGTGACATTAGCCCAAGAGGCCTCAGAAAGGAACCACGCTGGAATCTAGACAAACTAGAGTCCAGGCTGAGAACTGCACTCGCCTTATATGAAAAGTCAGCCAAGTTTCCACTGGTGAGTCTGGATTCTGTAGGCAATTTAGTGATTTCCTGTTGTCCACCCCCCACTGCTGCCTCCCTCCCACCTGCAAACAGTCACCCATCCATAAATCCTGTCCAGCCCTGGATTTCTGCCCAACGTTTCAGAGAGTTGGACTTACCAAGGACAGCAGAATTCCCAGGATCCAGGACCAGCTGTGTTCCCACAGGAGACGTCAGCACTGAAGGAAGGTTCGGTCCAGTGGCTGAAAGCAAGGCCCTGATCTCTTCCAACTGCATGGGGACTTGGGGGGGATCTGTAAGAAGGCAGATGGTAAATCAGGCAGGTTGAAGCATAAAGGCTGTCTTAGCGGGAGAGGAAGAGGAGGGTATGCATATAAGTGTGCATGTGTAAGACAGGCATTGCTATGGTTACCTTTTTAAAGGACTTTTCCTATAGAGTGTCCATCTTATATCAAGGTGGGTCTGAATTTTGAACTTAGATGTCTGAAATGATAAGGTCAGTACTAAGAACCAGGCATGTTGATTTCAGTCTTGCCTTACTTTACATCATGGCAGCACTGGGCCCCTAGAAATTTGCAGGTAAATTAAGTCATATTATTGTTGTTAGTTGCCGTTGATTCTGACACACTTTTTAAAAACATATACTTCTTTAGCATTTCCTATATGCAAAGTCTTGTGCTAAATAGTTTTCATTCCATTTTTCCTTTAATTCTTGTAACATCCTTAAGAGGGAGGCACTTTGTTATTATCCCCACAGATATATGCCACAGAAATTTCTAATTTAAAAGATTACTATCAGTGGCTTTTTCTATGAAGAAATAAATCTAGTTGTGAAGTTGCTAAGTGAATTGGCTCTGTGGTCTGAATTTTTATGCCCAACTAAGACCCAGATAAGCAGAACAGGAAGAGGAGGTTGCAACAGGATGCTATGTTGCTGAAAATTTTACACGGAGTCAGGGCTGAAGTCATCAGGGGTCGGAGTTAACCAGAGCTAAAAGTGACAAAATAGCGTGCCTTGCTTATCATTTCCACAGGACAAATAAAAAGGCAGGCACCTGCTGACCCAGGGTGGAATGATCCCAGATTCTCCTGGAAAAGCACCAGAATCATCCCTCCTCTGGCATCTCCTGAAACCCTGCTCTTTCCCAGGGCCAGCTCCCCACTTCTCCTCCAGAGCACTTGGAGTGGAAGGAGAAGCAGGAGCTCTGCTATTGTAATCGATGGTCATTTCAATAAGGTTCAGTGAGGGCCTACTATGTGCTCGGCACCTTGTTAGACACTTACTAGGGATGGCAAGAAAATAAATCACCACGGTATCTGAATCTACTTCAGAATGACACCTTCTGTGTATTCTGCCTTTGACTGCAGAATATCATTACATACAGAAAACAGTAATGAGCTTGAGAGCAGAATTGCCCCATAGGGTTTCCAAGGAGTGGCTGGTAGATTTGAACCACTGACCTTTTGGTTAGCACCCTGAGCTCTTAACCATTGGGTCACCAGGGCTCCTAAATATATATATGTATACAAACATATATACATTATATATGTATACACTATATACAATATACATATATATTATATATGATATATGTGTATATATGGAAACCCTGGTGGCGTAGTGGTTAAGTGCTATGGCCGCTAACTAAAGGGTCGGCAGTTCAAATCCACCAGGCGCTCCTTGGAAACTCTATGGGGCAGTTCTACACTGTCCTATAGGGTTGCTATGAGTTGGAATCGACTCGACGGCACTGGGTTGGGTTTGGTTTTGTTTTTATATATATATATATAATTTAAAAATATTTTCTTCATTATAGTATAGGGAAAAACACTAGGCTTAGGTTCAGGAGCCCTTGGTTTGGGCTGTGGCTCTCTCATTAATTCACTTGGGGATGTCATTTAATCTCTCTGAGCCTTAGTGTCCTCATCTATAAAATTAAGTTACTTCCCAAGATCTCCTTCTACTCTGATTTTAGGAATTGATGGTGGCGGTATACTCAAAGCTAGCCTCTCTCCCTCCCTTCCTTTTTAAAATTCCTTCTTGAAACTCAAGGAGCATTTGCTTATTTACTACTTAAGAGCAAAACAGGGAGGCTATGTGTCATCTTCAAAATGATCAGCTCTCCTTGGGCTAAGTGGCTGCCCCTCTCAAAATCCTTGTAGCTTCTACAGTATTTTTTTTCTTAGGTACATGTCCAGTTTATCTTCACAGTGAAACTGTAAATTCTCCAAGGACAGAGGTCACCTCCTGTATTTCTCCTAAAGCTTTGCCAGTGTCCCCGTGACATGGAACTTGGACGTCATACTTAATGAATACTCACTGAATGACTGGATGGATGAATGCATTAAGTCTACCTCATTACGCTTCATGTTGCCACACTACAAGTTAAAGAACTTAGCATGAAATCCCTGCTTTATACAGAAAATCCTCCGTTTACACGTTAAGCTGCATTCTTGTTGGTGAAAAAAAGAGATGCTACCTATCAAAACTAACAAACTTTGATTAATAAACCTAGACTTCTGATCATGAAAAGCCCTACCCTTGAGTCTAAATAGTGATTTTTCCCTCAAGTTTGGTTCAACGGGGAAAAGAGGTTCAACTCCTTGTGCACCGTGCTCACAGTCATACCATATTAGAGTTAGAATGCTGCTAAGAGCTGGCTCACAAAACATATACACTCCATTGGCAAAGCCACAGTAGCCGCTACACATCCTAGGCTTTCATCTGTGTTGGCAGAAGACGATCAGGAAGGGTTATTAGGAAGGAAAAACCCATCACTAAGCACCATAACTCAGTGTGGGGCACTCGTTCCTCCTGGGTGCTGGACTAGCAATGCGGCTGGATGAAATCCAACACTAAACAAATGATCTCCTTCACGGAGTTGATTTTCCATGGCTTCTGAAGATGGCTGGTGGTTTGTGCGACCACTAGGGAGATGAAAACCCATCAGGGCCTCTCTGAGATCTGAGTGGGTAGGCGCTAGAAAACCTAGGCTGTGGTATATCAGCAATTTCGGGAGTGAAAATAAAAGTAGAAAGTGAAAATAGAAGTATAAAGCTCATTTTTCCTGAGGAAGTTCATCATGTGTATGCATATGTATGTACGTGTGGCATGTAATTATTTACACTTCTCACACTTTTCCTTTTGTTTCTCTTTGAATGATAGCTTTCTCTTGCTGAGAAAGCTAGCATAAGTCCTCTAATAATTGCTTTTTTTTTTTTTAAGAGTAAGACGAATACATGCTCTGTTACTTCATCCCACCAACCTCCAGGGACAGCGGAGAAGAAAAATTGAGTTTCCCTAGCGAAGGGGACAGAAAGGGTTATAGCTTGCTACATGGCTGGGGCCAGCACTGGGCATCACAGGGTACTGGATGGTGTCCCAGCAATTGTTGTTATTTTTAAGTGCCTTTCTGATACTTTAAGGAGCCCTGGTGGTGCAGTGGTTAAGTGCTTTCGGTTAAGGCTCGCCGAAAGGTTGGTGGTTCTAACCCGCCGGCTGCTCCGCAGGAGAAAGATGTGGCAGTCTGCTTCTACAAAGACTGCAATTTTGGAAACCATATGGGGCAGTTCTACTTTATCCTATAGGGTCACTATGTGTCAGAATCTACTTGACAGCAATGAGTGGTTTTTTGGTTTGATGTGATATTTAATCAGAAGGTCTTATGTTTGGGGGACATGTGTGGATTTTAGGTAGACTAGACCATAAACTTCTTGAAATTACATGAAAAATTTTACATCTGTGAATTTTTGGGGAGAGGCTAGTCTCTAGTTTTTATCCAATTCTTGAAGAAGTCCTTAACATGGATGGAGTTAGGAAGAATTGCTTTACCTATATTATCTCTATTGGCATAAACCCTGTGGCAAGGTGGGCAGTCTTTATTTTCCAGGTCTTCACATCAAGAGACCAGAATCTAAGGCTTAGTATGGTTAAGTTACTTGCCCAAGGTCACACAGTTAGTAAGCGGTCAGGCCAGGACTCAAGCTTTTGTCTGCCTCACTCCAAAGTCTGTGTTCCTTCTACTTTAAGGCCCTATATCACACCTTTATGTCCTTAACTGTATCAGTTAAAGGGGAGTGGCGAGTGGGAAGCCTTGAGGTGTTTACCTAGAATCAGTAGCTGAGTATTCTCAGTCAGCTCCCCGTGCAGATTGGCTGCCCTGCAGGAGTACAGGCCTTGGTCTGAGGAAGACACATTTGTGAGTAGCAAAGAGCCCTCGTGCAGGTAGTGAAGGGAGGCCAGTTTGCTTTTATTCCTGAACCAAGTGACTTCAGCTTCAGGTACACCTAGGAAGAAAAATAAATTCATCAGCCAAACAAGCAGGTGAACCAGGCGGCATGTGTGGCCTCTGGGCTGGCCCTCACTGTGACTGCTTGGCAGGAAGCATCTGCCTGGGCGTCTTCTACTTCCTTTGGCGAAACTACATAAAGACTTGGGCCTCTCAGTCTTCTCCGGATATTCTGCCTTTTAAAACTTACACGATGAGGCAGGAAGGAGAGGGCAGTTAAAAGATGATAAACCAGAGGCAGCTGGTAAAGTGTACTTGAAAAGGTGAAGAGAGACTGCCCAAATTCTTTGGGGGAAACATATTATAAAATCGTAAGAAGCAAATCTATACGTCAGTGAAAACAAATGATCTACGACTATGTAAAACAAACAGTATTGAGTAAGAAAAGCCAGACACAAGAAAGAATGTTTTCATTTCTGTAAGTAAAAAGCAAAACCTGATAACATTAATCTATGCTGTTAGTGGTAAGGGTAGTGACTCCCCTGAGAGAGTAGGAGGAAGAGGGAGTGGGGACAAGATACTTGAGCCACTGGTAACGCTTTGTTTCTTGATCTGTGTGCTGGTTTGGCAGGGTGTGTTCATTTGGTACCTTTATGATATATACACTTTTCTGTATGGATATTACATTTGGTGATGGTTAATTTTATGTGTCAACTTGGCTAGGCTCTGGTGCCCAGTTGTTTGGTCAAACACTAGTCTAGACTCTGTTATGAAGTACTTACAAGTGATGCAATCAGTTGGCCTTAAGTAAAGCAGATTACCCTTCATAATGTGGGTGGGCCTCCAGTCAGTTGAAGGCCTTAAGGGCAAAAAAGAAGTTTTCCCTAGAGTGTATTCTGCCTCCAGACTATATAATTTGGCAAGAATGCCTTCACTATTTACTCTTCCTACTACCTGACCTGGAAGCCCTGGTGGCACAGTGGTTGAGAGATATGGCTGCTAACTAAAAGGCTGGCAGTTCAAATCCACCAGGTGCTCCTTGGAAACCCTATGGGGCAGTTCTATGGTGTCCTATAGGGTAGCTATGATTTGGAATCGGCTCCATGGCAATGGGTTTGGTTTATCACCTGACCTACAGATTTTGGGACACAAGCCTGCAGGAATCTCTCGTCTGTTGCCTGACCTGATTTGCCACCCGCCCCCCCAAACTGTGTGAGTCAATTCCTTAAAACCAATCAAACTCTCTTATACACACACACATAAAACAAAACAAAACGATACCCACTGCTGCTAAGTCAATTTCCGACTCACAGCAAGCCCATAGGACAGAGCAGAACTGCCCCACAGGGTTTCCAAGGCTGTAATCTCTACAGAAGTAGACTGCCACATCTTCCTCTTGTGAAGTGACTGCTAGGTTCAAACCACCAACCTTTCAGTTAGCATCCAAACATGCTTAGCCACTATTCCACCAGAGCTCCTTATGTACATATACGTTATACATATACACGCACACGTATACATGTAGTCCCTAACTTAGGATGGGATTCAGTTTCAACAACTCCGTCGTAAGTCAGTTCTGACGTAAGTCAGATACTTCATTTTTTTTTTTTTTTTAGTTTTCATTATTATTGCCTTTTGTTATCAGTATCTTTATAAATCCAATCTTTGCCTTTGGGGATTGGAAACATTACATATAAACTTACAGGTGTATTTTAGTACATACATAAAAAAAAAAACCACATGTCCGTAAAAAATGGACGACGCTGGTATTCTGTCAGTTGCGGTAACAACTCCACTTGTGGAAGGTTCTGAATCATCTGGGTTACCTCTGGGAATGGGGACGGCATTCTTAGAAAATTACTGAAAGTTGTCTCTATGGTCTTTTTACATGCTTCAATATTGTATATGGTACATATTAAAAATGATAAAATATAAATAAAAAACAAACAACCAGACGGTTGTGAGTGTGGTTCGGTAACTTGAATATGCTGTAAGTCTGGGACTACCTGTATGTATATGTGTGTGTGTATGTATGCATGCATGTGTATTTGTATACATAGAATATAGAGAGAATTAGGGCTAGACTTTGCCCTTAATAGCCAGCCTAATGTCAAGGATACAGTCTTCAGAGATTTATCTTTGTACCTGTTAACTTGCCCTCGAATCTGATAAACAAAATTTACTAGGAGTCTGCTCTATAACAGGTCAAGCTCTCATTATGGCCCCTCAGGACTTGCTGTTCCCAAGCCCAGGAGCAGGAATTGGGGTGACAGGGTGGTCTCATGTTCCACTGCATAGACTTACTGGTGTCCTGGCTGCTATGCGGCCCAGGAGGGGTTTTCCAGGCCTTGGAGCATAGCCTAAGATGGAGGCGGGTGGAACTGTTTGGCAAATCTCTAGGGTCTTTCTCCCTCTTACAGGAACAGAAACGTAACTCCATTCCTCTCTTTTGTTCAGAGAATTCAATGTGAATCACTAGGGACGGCAAACTGGCTGGAGGGGGGAGGCAGGGCTCCTGAAAGGGGATGGAGACCTGGATATTACATCCTTTTCACACCAGGGAGAGGCACATGCCAATTTGGCTCAAATGATACGACACTGTTTGCTCAGGTGCATGAGAGGGGCTGAGCTGGCATCATCTCTAAACACACCTGGAGAAAAGACACAGGTGAGAGGGAGAAAAGCTGGTTTTCATTGCTGTACCACTAGGGAGAGCAAGAGCGTCATGACACCCAGCCGTGCCAGCTTGGGAAGACAAAAAACCCAGCACTCAACAGAAGGCCTCTCAAAAGCAAGTTGAAGGCAAAGACCCCCACTCATTTATTTCCAAAAGTACAAGGAAAAATGAGCTCCTACAAATATTCATTCTTTTTTTGCTATGAATTACCCATATGTAGTGCCTATTGTTGGCATCTTCCTTTGAGGAGGACTGTGGGTAGCAAGCACACAATCCCTTCGAGGAACTAGAGGTTTTCTAGAGCAAAAGAGGCAGAATAAGAGACCTGGAGTAAGTGGGCCTTTAGTTCCATCAACAAAAGGGTGATAACTAAATGAATGCAGAGTGAACGCTCTCTCCGCAACTGTGCCACGGTGCATGGTGTGTGCCTCCAGAGTCCGCAACTGGGGCTCTCTCTGTGTGTGACATTGATAATTCCTGCCGAAGACTCCTGCTGCTCACCAGCGTATCCTTCTCTGAGACAGATGATGTGGGGGAGAGAAAATGACAGAGAGAGAGAAAACATGAGAATGAAAGAGAAAATACGAAAGAGACAGGGAAAGAAAAGGAGAGAGAGAGAATACGAGAATGAGAGAATATGAGAGAGAAAACAAGAGACAGAAAAGGGGACAGAGAATATGAGAATGAGAGAGAAAGCACGAGAGAGAGACAGAGAAAGAAAAGGAGGGAGAGAAAAAGAATATGAGAATGAGGGAGAAAAAATGAGAGACAGAGGAAAGGAGAGAGACTATGAGAATGAGAGACAGGGAGAAAAGGACAGAGAGAATGAGAATGAGAGAGAAAACATGAGACAGAGAGAAAAAGAGAAACAGAAAGAGAGCCAAGGGATGGAGAGAGACCCCAGGTATTGGTTGTAAGCTTCTTCCATTCTCTCCGTCACTCTTTGCCACGTGTCCCCATGAAATAGGGCCTGATTAACAGGACAAGACAGGGTATTTACCAATGGGGCTGAATTTCTCAGGTAAGAGCTGAGGGGTTCACAGTAGAAATGAAAATGTTCAGGATAGCAAAGGGCGGCAGAAGGAAGTTAACTTCCAGTGTCCGTAAAACTGGAAGCACGGAAGTGAGCAGTAGTAGAAGTGGCAAGGGATGGGAAATTCTGTAGGACTAGTTCTCTAATAAATTGATAAACAAACCCTCTCACACTTACGCACAGACCTGCATCATGGGCCTGCTGATGGACGTGTTGTTGCTGGTGTTTCATTTTAAGGGTTTCCTGCCTGGGACTGTGGGCTTCAGGGAGAGAATGATGCCAGGAAGATGCTTTAGAATTGCAGCCAGTCTATTTAGGACTGGCTTTGACATATAACAAACAGAATCAGAATAAGGAAGAGGAAAAGTAAATGAGGCATCTTACTTCTCCCCAGAGACGACATTGATGCTTTAGGAAACTTCACTAGCCCTCACATGTGCCAAAAGTCCCTTGAGAAGGTACTAGATATACATGCCTCATACTGACGTCTAGAATGAGTCTCGCTACCTAAACATCAGGAGCATACGGAGGTCATGAGCTATGCAAAAATATCTTCAACACGTTAGAGGGAGAAAGAACATCTACTGAATATTTGTTATAAGTCAAAGGTTTTATAAACATTTAATTTTTATTTATTGTGCCTTAAGTGAAAGTTTACAAATCAAGTCAGTCTCTCATATGAAAACTTATACACACCTTGCTACGTACTCCTAGCTGATTTCCACCTAATGAGACAGCACACTCCTTCTTTCCACCCTGTATTCCCCATGATCATTCAACCAGCTTCTGTCCCCCTCTGCCTTTTCATCTCCCCTCCAGACAGGAACTGCCCACATCGTCTCATAAACATTTCATTTTTATAAAATGTTATAAAAACATTTATTTTTCACAGTGATCCTGTAAGGAAGTTCCCATTATAAATTCCACTTTATAGGTGAGAAAAGTGACATATAACATAACAAAGAACCAGAAAAAGGAAGAAACCTGCCTAAAGTCACATTAGTCTGGATCCCTGAATGATTACACGGGAGCAAAATCACTGTCCCCCTCTATTCTCCACCCCATGGCCAATCAGTGAGCCATAAATGGTGAGATGGGGATTCAAACTCAGATATATTTGATATCAAGGAACCTCATCTGAACAAGTATTCAACTAGCTGCCTCCTTAGAGAAAATCTGAATTGCTGCATTCCTATTTTTGAACTGCCAAATCCTTAAATATTTTCTACTTCTAGAATTAACTTTTCTGCTGTAATTGTGACATCAAGATTGTTGTCAGGAGAGAAGTTTCTAGAATCTATACTGGCTTCGTTAGCTCTCTTCTTGTTAGGAAGCTTGGTCATGTTGTGGGAGATTATTTTTTCCAGTCTGTTATGACATGACAGCACATTCTACAGAAAGAAACATCTGAGAAATGACGGCAGATATAATCCACCCCAGAACAAAGTCCAAAGCTATGTTGTTAAGTTCCTTAGATAGGCTCCCACTCTGGACTCCCTGGTATTATCTGTATCTAAAAAGGGGAAGGAAGAGAGCCTACCTTTACTTTTTATCCTTTGTGGCATATCTTATCAACAATACAATGCTCTCCCTGTTGCCTGAAAGGATCAATAAATGAGTCTAGTCATACCGGGTTGTAATTTCCTATGATTATAAGGATTAGTGCCTTTAATCTCCACTAAACTGCCAGTAGAGTGATGCTATAATATTATTATTTTTAAATCCCAGACAGGATATGCTTGTTAACTGGACTACTTGTTACATTTGGAAGTCGCTTGCACCATGGCAGCTTGTCAACATCTGGAGGTTGGGAGTTAACTGAAAGGTGGACCTTGCCACAGTAAGTTCTAAGAGCTTCTTAGGTAGGGTGATGGAGGGTAGCTTAGCGGATGAAAAGAGAAAGCATACAGTAACTCAAATGTCAGCCTTGGCAATCATCTAAACAGCCACGGAAGTTTGGAAAGGTTTTCAGCCTTCTACATTTCTCCATAGAGACTGTGGCTATGCTGACAGCTTTTCACAAAAGTCTTTTTCCTGGGTGCCCAGTTAGGCTACATTTCCCAGCATCCTTAGTACTTGTGAGGGGTCATGCGACTAAGAGGGAATGTGAGCAGTAATGATATGTGCTACTTCTAGGTTGTTGTTAAGTGCCGTCCTTCTCCAGGGACTGATCCCTCCTGACAACATGTCCAAAATATGTAAGACGCAGACTCGCCATCCTTGCTTCTAAGGAGCATTCTGGTTGTACTTCTAAGACAGATTTGTTCGTTCTTTTGGCAGTCCATGGTATTTTCAATATTCTTCGCCAACACCACAATTCAAAGGCGTCAACTCTTCTTCGGTCTTCCTTATTCACTGTCCAGCTTTCACATGCATATGATGTGATTGAAAATACCATGGCTTGGGTCAGGCGCACCTTAGTCTTCAGGGTGACATCTTTGCTCTTCCACACTTCGAAGAGGTCCTTTGCAGCAGATTTGCCCAATGCAACGCGTCTTTTGATTTCTTGACTGCTGCTTCCGTGGCTGTGGATTGTGGATCCAAGTAAAATGAAATCCTTGACAACTTCAATCTTTTCTCCGTTTATCATGATGTTGCTCACTGGTCCAGTTGTGAGGATTTTTGTTTTCTTTATGTTGAGGTGTAATTCATACTGAAGGCTGTGGTCTTTGATCTTCATTAGTAAGTGCTTCAAGTCCTCTTCACTTTCAGCAAGCAAGGTTGTGTTATTTGCATAACGCAGGTTTTTAATGAGTCTTCCTCCAATCCTGATGCCCCGTTCTTCTTCATGTAGTCCAGCTTCTCGTATTATTTGTTCAGCATATAGATTAAATAGGTACGGTGAAAGAATACAACCCTAACGCACACCTTTCCTGACTTTAAAGCAATCGGTATCCCCTTGTTCTGTCCGAACAACTGCCTCTTGATCTATGTAAAGGTTCCTCATGAGCACAATCAAGTGTTCTGGTGTGGCCTTTAAAAATCTTCCAAAACATCTTCCACACTTTGTTTTTCCCCTCTTCTGGTTGATAGGATGGTGGTAACCCCTGGGAGACCTTGGAAAGCATGTGTTCAAGATGGTGGAGCCAACAGCATCTTGTAACCCAGGATGACTGCATGGGAAATATTCTCTCCGCTTACCAGGAACACTCTCCTTAGACTCTTAGGTAAGCAATAATAAAGAATAAACTTCTATTGTGTTTGAAGGAGCCCTGGTGGCACAGTGGTTAAAGTGCTCAGCTGCTAACTGGAAGGTCAGCCGTTAGAACCCACCAGCTGTTCCACGATAGAAAGATGTGGCAGTCTGCTTCTGTAAAGATTTATAGCCTTAGAAACCATATGGAGCAGATCTACTCTGTCCTGTAGGGGTGCTATGAGTTGGAATCAACTCAACGGCAATGGGTTTATTGTTTTTGAGTATACATCTGGAGATCTACTTGTTACCAGAGTCTACACTACCCTAACTAATATAACCATTGCTGTCAAGTTAATTCCAACTCATAGTGACCCTACAGGACAGGTTAGAACTGCCCTATAGGGTTCCCAAGGCTATAAATCTTTATGGAAGCACTGTCTTTCTCCTGCAGAGGAGCTGGTGGGTTCAAACCACCAACCTTTCATTAGCAGCTGAGTGCTTAACCACTGCACCACCAGGGCTCCTTTCTAGCTAATATACTGCCTGCCTATCACTGAATTCTGAAATATTTATTTCTGCATTACTGTTAAAAAAAACCCGTTGCTGTAAAGTCGATTCCAACTTACAGCAACCATGTAGGACAGAGTAGAACTGTCCTGTAGAGCTTCCAAGGAGCAGCTGGTGGATTTGAAGTGGTAACCTTTTGGTTAGCAGCCAAGCTCTTAAACACTACATCACCATGGCTCCACTCTGCATCACCAGTCCTACCAATATCATCTCCTAAGTAAGTTCTTCAAAAGCTTCCTTTGCTTTTAAGATAAAACCCCAAAATGTACCATAATCTATGAGTGTGTAAGATCTAGCCCCTGCCTAGATCTTACACACTCATCTCATGCTATTTTCTTTCCTGCTCTCTATGCTACAACCACCCTGGCTATATTTCATTTCTTCAAATGCAGCGTGCTCTTTCTGTCTCAGGCCCTTTGCACATCTCATTCATTTTGACTGAAATACTCTCTCCTCACTGAACTCCTTATATCCTACTCAGTATTCTGGACTCTTCGCAAATAGAGAACAAACAGGGAAGAGGTATAGTGGATTGGATCACTTTTCAAGGAAACGTCCTATCTTATTCCTTGCTTAATGGTTTTTATGCTTAAGGACTGGGAAGAATTTGTGAGGCTGCATTTTACACTTTGAAAGCATGTCTGTGCGAAAGTTATACAGGGTATTTATAATAGTAGAGGGCTAACCACTCAAACACCTAAGGACGTGAGACTGTATGAGTAAATTATATAATATTATTAAGATGAACTACTATATAAAAAAAAAAACTATATAGTCATTAAAATTATCTTTATGATAATTGTTTATTATTAAGTGGGGGAAAAAACAGGATAAAATGTAATAGCAAGGAAATATGCTAAAATGTCAACTGTGGCTGAGTTTGGCGAGTGGGATTTGAACAGGTTGTTTTCTTTCCTTTTGGCATCTTCTTTACTTTCCTGTGCTTTTGGAACTTTCTCCAATATTCCTTTTATAATAACAAATTAACAGCTATATCTACACATCACACTGTACTCTAATTGTATATTTTCATAGCTTTTCTTCTTCCCAGACCATGAGCTTTCTGGAAGTTGTATCTTACCCATCTACTTCTCCTTGACCTAATTTGGATTAGATACGGACTGGACACAATAAAAACCTGCCAAATGAATAAGATGAATGAATTTGATCTGAAATCCTTAGTTAACCAGGCTTGTATTAAGGAATCCCACTTCCCCTTCCATTACCAGAGCCTATGCTACTAATGGAAACCCTGGTGGCGTAGTGGTTAAGCGCTACAGCTGCTAACCAAAGGGCCGGCAGTTCGAATCTGCCAGGCGCTCCTTGGAAACTCTATGGGGCAGTTCTACTCTGTCCTATAGGGTCGCTATGAGTCAGAATCGACTCGACGGCACTAGGTTTGGTTTGGTTTGTTGGATGCTACTAATTCTCAAGCTTGTACATTGCAGGCCATTAGCAATATTATTAGGACTTGGGGAATTGTATCCAACTAGTCAGGAGGTCATGGAGTCCCTAGGTGGTGCAAATGGTTAAGCATTGGGCTACTAACTGAAAGGTTGATGGTTCGAAGCCACCTAGGGCTGCCTTGGAAGAAAGACCTGGTGATCTGCTTCTGAAAGGTCACAGCCATTGAAGACCCTGTGGAGCACAGTTCTACTCTGCAACATATGGAGTTACCATGAGTTGGAATTGATTCCACAGCAATTGGTTTAGTCAGGAGGTCACTAAGCCCCCGACTAGAGACAGCGTAGAGTTTACCAATACTGGAGAGAAAGCCACAGAGCCACTGTAGCTGGAAAGTAAATGTAGTTCCTTCTGCCATTTTAGCATTACAATTGACTGGGGACTCAGTTCAATGACAATTTACTTGTCCAGCAAATTCACAGATTAACCTGTAATCAAAAGCAGGCTCTTTACCACCCACTTTGAATCAATATCTTGTTTAACAAAAGGCATAATGACAAGAGACACAAAGAATTTTTTAGTTAATCATGATTAATACAAATGGTTCTATGAATAAAGATGAAAATAAAGAATGTAACATTGTGGCCAGGCAAAAACTGAACATAACCTAGAATCTCACTGCAGGGTCGCCAAGAGTAAGTCTCTGGATGAAGTCTGGGAGACCGGGCACTGGGCAACATGGAGCTGACCAAAACTGTTGGTTAGTGTCCCAGGCCCCCCATGGTAAATACTTCCCCAACTGAACTCTGGTTCTCTCAGTCTTCTTTAAATGCCCAATTCCCTCATTTGCTGTCCTTTCTCCCTTCTTTAATTCTTATCAATCTCGACCCTCAAGGAAAGACCTAACATTGTCCATGTGTATCTCTAGCCGTGTGATGTCTAGGAGGGTTATGTTCATAGTGATCAGGTGGAAAGTGACTGTTCTGTAGAAAGGGCCCCACTGACACCATCAATCCATGCACAGAGGGGCAGCTCATTCACGGGAAGCCCTGTCAGGGGTTTTGTCTTAATTCCTATCTAGGGTACAGGGCCTGAAGAGATCTAGTTCTAGAAGGCTTTGCTGATGAAGCTGGACTTATAGGCCAAGCGGAGGGTTTTAAAGAAGCTAATGTATGATTATAGACTTACTTCTGGTTTCCTGGGACTACCAGAATATTTCAGACAAAACCACACCTGCTCTTTGGAAACAGTGTGTCCTAGATTAAGGTCTTCCTCCACTTACTCTAAAATGGGTTTTCTGGCCTTATAAATCACCAGATGATGGGACTGAGATCTGAGATGAAGAAACCTCCAGAGCAGGGGGTGCTATTGCCTGTTCACTCTACAGACAGGGTACAACTGGGGAACCTGGGTTTGGGTGTGGAGATGCCACAGTTGGGTGTATCTAATGAAGACAGCAACCAGACTTTATGTGGTCCCTGGCACAAGAGCCATTCATTTCTTCTTTCCATTTTGGGAGTGAAAACTCCTAATTGGTTTTTTAAAAAAAATTATGGTAAATATATATGTTCGCTAGAGAGAGACATCATGTTTGGTAAAGTGAAAATGAGGGAAGCCTTCCGTGAAATGGACTGACACAATGGCTGCAAAAATAAGCTGAAACACATCAGTGACTGTGAGGATGGTGCAGGACTGGGCAGCGTGCCGCTCTGTTGTATATAAGGTTGCCATGAGTTGGCGTTGACTCCCTGGCAACTAACAACAAAATATATATGTGATAAAATATCTGACATGTCAACCATCTTCACACGCAGAGTTTAGTGACGCTACTTACATTCATCATGTTATTCAACCTTCGCCCTTATCTGTTCCTAAATTATACCATTACCCTCAACAGAAGCTCAGTGTCCCACCCCTAGGGTTTTTATACACATTATTTAATTGCTGCTGGCTTACTCTACTGCCAACATGGCTCCTCAATGTCACTCTCTATCTGCCTTTTTCTAAACTCGTTGGCCAGGCGTTCAAGGTCTCCCATGATCCAGCAGCAGCCCGTCTTGCTGATGTTAATGCCCTCCACACCATCTCTGTAACTCTTGCCTCTCTCCAGACTAAAACACACACTGTTCCCTGTATAGCCTTGAGGATTTCTTTCCTATGCCCATGAATTTTCTCACCCTCTTTGATCTACCTGGAATGCCCGTTGTCCCCATCTTTGTATGTTCACATTCTACCAGTGTGCAAGGCGGACATACAAAACAAAACACCTCTTCCACCTCATCTGTTCCAGTCAGAATTAACCTTTCCTCCTCTCAACTTTTATGCCATTTCTTTCCTACCAGCACCAAAACTCTGAGGCAGAATTTGTGTCTAATTTGTCTTTGTATCTCCTAACCTAACACAGCTCTCCGTTAATATCTGAACTAATGAATAGGTATATGAATGAATTTCTCACCTGCAACTTGGCAGTTAATGGTCACATTCACTCCCTGCACTGTTCTGATGGTGCTTCCTATGTCAACTGTGATTGCAGGCTCCTCCGTGTTGATCACAGTCAATCGTGAAGTTTTCACCAGTGGCTTTCCTGAAGATGAAAAGAAATGGGAGATTTTACTAGACAATGGCTGTGGACTTGGGGCATTCTCTTGAAACACGGAATGACCAACAATAAATGTCTGGTATACCCACATTATTTTCACTTAACCATGTTTTCCTTTGAAACAATTGTAACTGCACAATATAAAAACCAACCAATCAACCAACTACCTATGTACCTATCACAGAGTTGTGAAAGAAAAGAAAAAGAGAAAGGATTGAACAGTATGAAATTATAGGATGGTATACAACAAGTTGGGATGTTTTGTACACTTTAGCATTGAGTTAACAAATTATCCTGTGCATTACATTTTTAAAGGCTGAATTTTTTAAATTAAACTTTTTATTTTCAAGTAGGTATAGATTCACACGCAGTTGTAAGAAACACTATAGAGAATCCCACTTACCCTTTACCCAGTTTTCCCCAATGATAACATCTTACAAAACTAGAGTACAATATCATGACCAGGATACTGGCACCAGTGAAGTCAAGATACAGAGCATTTCCAGCACCACAAGGATCCTACGTGTTGCCCCCACCTCCTCCTTAACCCCTTGGAAACCACTAATCTGTTCTCCGTTTCTACAATTTTGTCATTTCAAGAATGTTATATAAATGGAATTGCACAGTATATAACCTTTTGTGGTTGGCTTTTATTTATTTGTTTTGCCATTTGTTTGTTCACTCAGAATAATTCTCTGGAAATCCTTCTAGGTCTCTCATGGTCCCTGATTGTATCAATAGTTCATTCCCTTTTATCCCTGAATGGTATTCCATGGTATGGATGTACCACAGTTTATTCACCAAATTAAGAACATCTGGATTGTTTCCAGATTTTGACTATTACAAATGAAGCTACTATAAACATTCATGGATAGGTTTCTCTGGGACATATGCCTAGGAGTGCAATTGCTAGGTCATATGGTAGTTGCATGTTCAGTTTTTTAAGAAACTGCCAAACTTTTTCTAGAGTGGCTCTACCATTTTCCATTCCCATTCCCATTAGCATGTATAAATGCTCCAGTTTCTCTGCATCCTTGCTGGCATTTGGTGGTGTCACTATTTTTTATTTTAGCCATTCTGATAGGTATATAGTGATATTTCATTGTGGATTTAATTTGCATCCTAACGGCTAGTGATGCTGAGCATCTTTTCATGTGTTTATTTGCCATCTGTATATTGCCTTTGCTGAAACATCTCTTCATGTCATTTGCACATTTTCTAACTGGATAGCTTGTTTCATCATTGTTGAGTCTTGAGAGTTCTTTATATTCCAGACACTAACCCTTTGTCCCACCATTTGTCAGTTTGTTGTACTGTGGTGGCTTGTGTATTACTGTGATGCTGGAAGCTATGCCACTGGTATTTCAAATACCAGCAGGGTCACCCATGGTGGAAGGGTTTTAGTGGAGCTTCCAGACTAAGACAGACTAGGAGGAAGTATCTGGCAGTCGACTTCTGAAAAATTGGCCAGTGAAAATCTTATGAATAGCAGCGTAATATTGTATGATACACTGCTGGAAGATGAGCTGCTCAGGTTGGAAGGCACTCAAAATACAACTGGGGAAGAGCTGCCTCCTCAAAGTAGAGATGACCTTAATGACATGGATGGATTCAAACTTTTGGGACTTTCATTTGCTAACGTGGTATGACTCAAAATGAGAGGAAAAAACAGCTGCAAAAATCCATTAATAATCAGAATGTGGGATGTACAAAATATGAATCTAGGAAAACTGAAAGCTGACAAAGTGAAATGGAATGCATAAAGATCAATATCCTAGGCATTAGTGAGCTGAAATGTACTGGTATTGGCCATTTTGAATTGGACATATATGTGGTCTACTATGACAAGCTGACGAGGAATGACATCATATTGGTCATCAAAAAGAACATTTCAACATCTATCCTGAAGTGAAGTATTATAATCACATGTGCAAAGAGCTGGACATAGAAAACCAAAAGGGAAGAACATGCTTGGCATTTCTTAAGCTGAAAGAACTGAAGAAAAAATTCAAACCTCAGGTTTCAACACTGAAGGATTCTAAGGGCAAATATTGAATGATGCAGGAAGCATCAAAAGAAGACAGAAGAAATGCACAGAGTTACTGTGCCAAAACGAATTGGTCGATAATCAACCATTTTAGGAGGCGGCATATGATCAAGAACCAGTTGTATCAAAAGAAGAAGTCCAAGCTGCACTGAAGACACTGGCAAAACACAAGGCTCCAAGAATTAGCGGAATACCAATTGAGACGTTTCAATAAACAGATGCAGCACTGAAGTGCTCACTCGTCTACACCAAGAAATGTGGAAGACAGCTACCTGGCCAACTGACTGGAAGAGATCTATATTTGTGCCCATTCCAAAGAAAGGCAATCCAACAGAATGCAGAAGTTACTGAATAATATCATTAACATCACATGTAGGTAAAGTTTTGCTGATGGTAATTCAAAAGTGGTTGCAGAGTACATCACCAAGAAACTGCCAGAAATTGAAGCTGGATTTAAAAGAGGATGTGGAACAAGGGATATCACTGCTGATGTCGGATGGATCTTGGTTGAAAGTAGAGAATACCACAAAGATCTTTACCTGTGTTTTACTGACTATGCAAAGGTATTTGATTGTGTGGATCATAACGAATATGGGTTACATTAGAAAGAATGTGATTTGTGGAGGAAGACTTATTAACAACCTTTGATACAGAGATGATACAACTTTGCTTGCTGAAAGTGAAGAGGACTTGAAGCACTTACTGATAAAGATCAGAGACTACAGCTTTCAGTATGGATTATACTTCAACATAAAGAAAACAAAAATCCTCACAATTGGACCAATAAGCAACATCATGATAAATGGAGAAAAGACTAAAGTTGTCAGGGATTTCATTTTATTTGGATCCACAATCAACACCCATGGAAGCAGCAGTCAAGAAATCAAATGACAAACTGCATTGGGAAAACTGCTGCCAAAGACCTCTTTAAAGTGTTAAAAAGCAAAGATGTCACTTTGAGGACTAAGATGTCCCTGACCTAAGCCATGTTATTTCCAATCGCCTCATATGCATGTGAAACCTGTACAATTAATAAGGAAAATGGTAGAAGAATTGATGCCTTTGAATTATGGTGTTGGCGAAGGATATTGAATACACCATGGACTGTGAAAAGAATGGACAAATCTGTTTTGAAAGAAGTACACCCAGAATGCTCCTTAGAGGCAAGGATGGTGAGACTTTGTCTCATATACTTTGGACATGTTATCAGGAGGGACCAGTCCCTGGAGGACACCGTGCTTGGTAAAGTAGAGGGTCAGCAAAAGAGAGGAGGACCCTCAGTGAGATGGATTGACACAGTGGCTGCAACAGTGGGCTCAAGCGTTTAACAAGAACTGTGAGGATGGTGCAGGACCGGGCCGTGTTTAGTTCTGTTGCACACAGGGTCGCCGTGAGTTGGAACCAACGCAATGGCACCAAACAACAAAGTCCTTTGTCAGCTATTTGGTTTGCAAGTATTTTCTCCTAGTCTGTAGCTTATGGTTTCATTCTTTTAACAGGGTCTTTTGCAGTGTAAAGGTTTACAATTTTTATAGATAAAAATCTAATTTATTAATTTTTCTTTTTATGGATCCTGCTTTTGATATCAAGTCTAAGAACTCTTTACCAAGATTAAGACTCTGAAAATTTTCTAAAAGTTAAATAGTTTTGCGTTTTACATTTAAGTCTGTGATTCATTTTGAGTTAATTTAAAAATTTTCTTACTGTGATGCAGTATTTGTAACAAAACATTTCTACCATATTTATGCGTACCGAGTTAATTTTTTTATAGTGTTAAACTTAGGCCAAAGTTCATTTTTTGCTTATGGATGTCCAACTGCTCTAGCATCATTTATTGAACGGGCTATTTTTCCTTCATTGAATTGATTTTGTACCTGTATCAAAATGAAAATCTCTGTCTTCTTTGACGCCACATTGGTGGGGGCTTTGAGATACACTGTTAGAGTCTAGTGAGGGTGGATGTCTGGGCATTTGCTGGCACGGGGGTCGGGGGTGGTGGCACTTGGGCCAGAGTGTTTTCAGTGGTGTTTGGCTGGAATGGAGTGGTTTCTGTCTAAGTTTCCTGTCTTGCTAGACTTTCCCATTTCTGGTCCTTTGGATAGAGAAAACAGGCTTTTGTTGGGGCTTTTTTTTTTTTTTTTTGTACCGATTGGTGTTTCCAGGTGGCTGACATTTTTGCCTCCAAGTTTGGGATAGATGAGATAAAAAGAAAACCCAGGAAACTCATAATTGTGTCATTTCTTGGGTCCCAAGGTTCCTATCTGATCTGCCTTCTTATCTCTATCCCTCCGTCTTATTTTTTTTCTTTCTCTTTTTTTTATGTCCAGAGATTTTTGTTCTCAGCAGGAGGAACAGGGAAAAGTTCATCTACTCCACCTTCCCGGAAGTGGAAGTTCTATGCACACTACATTTTAACAGGCCTTTATCAGTTGGAGACAAAATTACAGCATGTCACGCACATGACTATAAAATACAATGAAAAGATTTATTTATTGAGCACCTTGGGGATACAAGGGTCCATATGAGATCATTTTCATATACCTAAAGCTGAATCTTTCATAAGTCAAATAGATTTAATTTTGTTTTAACCATTTTATAGACAGACCATTCTACAGTGGCATTCAACTCTTCCCTGCCTTTGTTAACTGTGAAGAAAACTATTATCTCCGTGATGCCCTTTAAAGTCTTATGCCTAGTTTTTTATACTTTTTGGTTTCTCTTACATTTATTTACCCTTTAGTTCTGCTTGCACAGTCACAGAGCTTCATATTCGAAAATGTCCCTCCTTCCTTTCCTCTCCTCTCCCCTTTTACTGTCTGCTAGGCATAGATCTTTAGGCTAGTTAGAACTGTGTTTAAGGGCAGGCACTTGAGTATGGTTCTGAGGAGCTCACCTTTGAGTAGGGGCATAGATTCTCCACGTCTGTTTCGACTGGTTAGGGGCCTGTTTCACATATATCCATGTATTTTAGATTACGTATGAACTGACGTGAAAATAATTTGCATGAGGGGATCATGGGAGAGTACAGCTGGAATGACACTGAATTAATATGGGTATATTTACCTTACCTCCCTACCCATAAGCAACTAGCCAGCTCTAACTCCAAAAAATATCCTACATCTAACCAACATCCTATTGCTCTAATCTAATACCAGTTCCCATCATCTCTAGCTGGCCTGCTGCACAGTCTAACTGGTCTCCCTGCTTCTACCTCCTTCGTGACAGTCTCTTCTTATGACAACCTTGTTACTGTCTGTTGAAGGTAGATGTCTAGGCTCCCCATTGAGCCTTTGCCGGTATGGGTGGTAGTGTTGATCTTTCTACAACATGAATCCCATCATACAACTCCTCTGCTTAAATTATCCAGTGCTTTCTCAGTGTAACTAGAACAAAATTTCAAGCTCCTTCCCCCACATGTTCTGGTCCAGCAGCCCACCTCTCCTACCTCAGTGAGACCACGCTCCCCATTAATCACCGTGGATTTCTCTGTGCTCCTCCAGCACGTCAGTACACTGGCACCGGCTGTTCCCTGACACCCTCCACTTACAGTTGTTTGCGTTACTATCTTGTCGTCATTCACGCCTCTGTGCAAAAATATCACTTCCTGGTGGGATCTTGGTGGCGCAGTGGTTAAGAGCTTGGCTGCTAACCGAAAGGTTGGTGGTTTGAACCTGCTCCTCGGGAGAAAGATGTGGCAGTCTGCTTCGGTAAAGATTTATAGCCTTGGAAATGCTATGAGCAGTTCTTCAGTCCTACAGGGTTGCTATGAGTCGGAATAGACTTGATGGCGATGAATCTGGTTTTTTTTTTGAAGTGAGACATTTCCTAACCACCCCATCTAAAGCATGCTCCCCTTACACTCCTGCCAGTCATGTATCCCATCACCAGCTCCATTTTCTTCATAAGCACTAGAACGACTGAAATATATTTTATTTATTTGTCTGTTATCCACCCTCCCTCCCTGGCCCCTACCATGGAATCTGCATGACAGCGGGGATCACATCTCTCTTGTTCTGTTCTTTATTCCTAGCATGTAGTCCTGGCACACAGTAAATTCTCAATCCAAACAAAAGACAAAAATCGAACCAGATGCTGTTCAGTCAATTCTGATTCCCGGCGGCCCCATGTGTCAGAGTTGAACTGCCCCATAAGGTTTCCTTTACGGAAGCAGAGCAACGGGACTTTCTTCCAAAGCGTTGCTGGGTGAATCTGAACCTCCAACCTTTAGGTGAATAGTCCAGTACAGACTGTGCCACCCAGGGACCTAGGTTCTCAGTAAATATCTATTAAGTCTCTCTCTCTCTCTCTGTGTGTGTCATGTGGATTATCTAGATTTATTTTTGTTTGCATCAATCACAACCCTGAGAGGCAGGCAAGTCAAGTATTCTTATCCTCGTGTGTAGACAAGGAATTTAGGCTCAGAAAGGTTCTATGGCTTGTCCAAGGCCACAAAGCTAGCAAGCCACAGGGTTGAACTGGGTCCCAGATCTTTGACCTAAAGCCCACTGCTTGTGACCGGGGGTCCCAAATCCTTGTCTGTGGACTGGCTGCCTCAGAACTCCCAGGGCACTTGTTACTGTAGTTGCCTCACTGTGTTATAAAAACGACTGTGCCAATGGGGAAAAGGAGGTTAGGAACCAGGGAGTTTCAGACTCGCAATTACCATGTTATTTTTCCTACAGGAATTTTAATAATAAAGGTGGTTTTTATGGCTGCAAGTGTATAGCTATAAAATTCAAATGTCAGTGAATTAAATTCAGCCCATAATTAATTATATTGAGCTTTTACTCAAAAGTAATGGCCTCCTCCCACCCCGCCATCACCAGGGGCGCTGTTGGTAGCACAGGCTGCTGCCTAGACATTCTTATTACCTTTATGATTCACTGTTAAGACACAGAGCTATCCAAATAGTTATAATCTGTAGAAATTTATAATGAAAACAATGTTTCTTAATCACATATTTTTATTCCACCCCAGAGCTAATAACTCCCAATCTCAGGTAGTGAGGTGAAAGCTGTAACCTCCCTTTGTAACAGGTTCCAAGGTTGCTAAATATGCAGCCAGATTTGATACTCATGCGTTACATTTTTTTAAGTTTTTCTTTTACTGGTTCCTCTGATTCCCGGTGCTGTGGAAATTTGACAAGTCACTAGTTCTCTATTAAAATTTTAAAAATTGGAGTTCTTCTTTTAATAATAATAATAATAATAAAAACCAGCATAAGCCTAGTTTACATCACCTGGATGAATAACTGAATACTGCCTTGTGACCCCAGCACCCATGTCTGTGCGCAAGATTACAAGTGATAAGAGGGATGCACGGAAGAGCTGAAATGGCAAATTACGCGGCTGTGCTAATACTAAAAAAGAGAATGGCACCCAGTAACAAAAAAGATTTCCCAATAGGCAAAACAAAAGCACCATCACGGAGCCCTTTGCAGCGTGAGCTGCGTCTCAGCAGTCAGTGGTGTGTACATGGTGCAAGCAGCCATATCGTTGCAGCAAATCGACATCAGCCAGCAGGTTCGATTAGCGTTTATAGATAAGGTTGTACTTCATATATAACTTTGTGTTATAGTTGAATGAAAGCTATAAGCAGAAGAAGGTTATGCTTAGTTTTATATCTATGTATCTATATGTACTTAAGAAAAATGAAGACATGGAAAGAAAGGCAGGCTTTTTAACTTATTAGGCTAATATGAGGGATCAACCCCCCCAAAGAGAGTCAGATACGGAAAAAGAAGTGCTAAGAGAATTTTTTTGTTCAGTTCCTTCTGACTTCATCATACCCCTTGGCTTTTGGATTATGGTTTCTGTGAGAAGAATATATAACAAGGAAAATGAAGCCTTACTCATGAGCTAGGGTAGTGCTTGTACAAAGGGTAAACCTGAACTGTGATCTAGAACTTGTGTGTCAGTATCCAAGGGTCTGAAGATGATTGGGGAAGAAGTTCCACCTCGTGATGCTTTTAAAACAGACGTGCTCAGCAACTGTAGTCCCTGGGTGGTGTAAACAGTTAAGTCCTGACTACTAGCTGAAAGGTTGGGGGATGGCACCCACCTACAGGTGCCTTGGAAGATAGGCCTGGCAATCTGCTCTGAAAGGTCACAGCCTTGAAAACCCTATGGAATAGTTGTACTCTGCGCACACGGGGTAGCCATGACTTGGAATCGACTCGGTAGCAACTAACAACTGCAGCTCAGCAATCCAGGCACTCTCCTGATTCTGAAGGATGAGTAACTCTGGGGAAAGAGACAGGGATAGGTGAACAGCCCCAGGAGCAAATGCTCAGAAGTACTTTCCTGTGCACAGTCTCGGCTCTGCCTCAGACCTCTTTCCCTCATGTGTGACTCTGGGTAGAATCAAACGCCAGTGGGAAAACATCTGAACATATGTGCCTGAAAAATATCTATGGCCCAGTATAACGGTGATTGAAAGAGGAGCCAGAGGAGATGGAAGGTTTGCGTTTTGACTGAAGCCAAGAACAGAAAGCATTTATAGTAATTTTTTCTCAGGGCTGAATTTCAGGCCTCTGCTAATTGGAACTTTGTTTTCAACAGCATGGTGCCTGCCATTTTAGAAGCCATGGAAGTTACTGTTTTGGTAACCAAATGCTTTTCCTCTTCTTCCTGGGCACATGGCTAGAGCATGTTCTAGGCTCTTTGCAGTTAGGTGTGGGCATGGGATTGAGATCTAGTACATCGAACCTGAGCAGAAGTGAAGTGTATCACTTCTTGACTCAACCCACAAAAACCCTCTTGTACAATTCTTTGTTTTAGACCTTACATGAGAAAGAAATAAACTACCATATTTTAGCCATCATATATTTATGGGTTTGTTTGTTACAGCAGCTGCTGTTGTTAGTTGTTGCTGATTCTGACTTGCAGTGACCCCATGTGTGCACAGCAGAACTGTTCCACAGGATTTTCAAGGCCGTGACCTTGCAGAAGCAGATCACCAGAACTGTCTTCCAAGGCGCCTCTGGATGGGTCCAAACTGCCAACTTTTCAGCCTGTAGTTGAGCGATTAACCATTTGTGATATCCAGGGACTCTACAGCAGTTAGCAAACCCTAAATAATCCAGGTTTAACAAATATTTGTTGACCCACCGAATGAATCACTGGGTCTTCTTCAATTCTTCTTACATCTTGAGATACACATATCAATTGAAAATGGTTCTTTCTTATCCTTAGCTATTAAAAATGAATTCTACTTCAAAGATACCAGATTCTCATTTTTCAGCTAGAGCCAATCTAGGATAGGAAGTGTGTGTATATATTTGTTTCCAAGAAAGACGAGAGGACTTGGGAAAGATGACTGGGAAACTGGGCAGGGAAAGAAACAAAGGCTGCAAGGGACAGCTTTGGAGGTTACCTGAGAGTTCCAGAAAGGATACATAAATGGCAAACAGGTTTCAGATTCTGAAGCTAAGTCTAGTGACTGGCAGAGTCTGTTTGGAGTACTGTTTAGATATGAATTCTGGGCTACATTCATTAGGACTGGGCGGCAAAAATGCATGGTGAACTAGTGATGTCTGCAGCAGGCATAAGCACGAGAACTGGAAGCCTACATGTCAGGTGTCCTAGCTTCATCACTTAATAGCTGAGGGATCTTAGCAAGTTCCTTAATCTTTTTGTGCCTTGGTTTTGTACTTTTATTATTGTGGAGAGGAAGAAGTAAATGAATATGTGTACCAAACCAAACCAAACCAAACCAAACCAAACCAAACCAAACCAAACCAAACCAAACCAAACCAAACCAAACCAAACCAAACCCAGTGCCAGCGAGTTGATTCCGACTCATAGCGACCCTATAGGACAAAGTAGAACTGCCCTATAGAGTTTCCAAGGAGCGCCTGGCGGATTTGAACTGCTGACCCTTTGGTTAGTAGCCGTAGCACTTAACCACTATGCCACCAGGGTTCCAAATGTATGTACAGCTCTTAGGAAATGCCTTACTTACTATCATCAGCATTATCCCTGCTATAACTCAATGAGAAAATGTATGATTAGTGTTGGGAAATTTTGATAAACTAAGAGAACACAGAAAAAAAAAAGGCTAATGGGAAGAAAGAGGAAGAAGACAGGTAAGAGGAAAAAGAATAAATCTGTTAACAAGAGGGAACTACACGGCTCCTATCTTGAAGAGCCGTCAGAGTTCCAGGATAATTAGTAAGAACAAATACTTTAAATATGATGGATTCTCCCTACGCTGCCGTCAGTATCTAGACAGCTGCAGGTAGCTTAAAATTCACACTAAGGCTGGCCTTGATGGAGATCCCAAAACATAGCCACTTCCAGGTGAGTTCTGCAACAATATATGCCAGCTGGACTCTGGTAACCCCATGAGACTGTATAATAAAATTCAAGTGAAAGGTCAATAAGATAGTGATACCTACTAATTAAAATATTCTACCACACAGCATTTCTTAAAGCCATAAAGTGTTATAAATTTCAAATATTTTCAGTATCTAAAACTAAGGCTAAGTAAATTGTATTAAACCCTGATTTAATCAACAGATAATAACTTGTAATGAGTGAGCCTATCAAAGAAATGCCTTAAGAGATGCTAGCCCCTGCTTACACTGCAATTATCACAGGCCCCTCACAGGGATCACTGGAGCTAAGTCTCGGAAAAATCCTTGAAATGAGAATTTCCAATCAAAGAACTTAAGCCCTCATGAGTGAAATAAGATTTAAGGGTACAGGATTAGCATGAACCTACGAAAGCCCTTAGAAACACAAACAATATTTATACACCCGAAATCTAATAATGGATGCTAACTATCAATGTCCAGTTACCATCCCTTGCTGGCTGGAAGCTTTTCAGAATCTTGCTACCCAGCAGTTTTAACAAGAGTTGCTTTGTTACAGATAATAGTTACATTAACATGCATGCTTTTTTCTTAGCCTAGTGCTCCTTCCAAATGCCTTTCACATTTTATAGCTCAGAAATTTTTAACTCCTTCCTGTCCTGCTGTCTCTCTTGCAAGGTCTCCTTCACTTCCACCTTTCTCTCGCCTCCTGAGTCAGCACCTCACTCGTGGGTCAACTACTCACCCTCTGCCCTCTCTCCTTGCCAGCCTCTGAGAACAATTCCAATGTTCTGCTCCACTTTTCCTTTCACTAGTTATCTTTCCAAGACTTCACTGCAAAAGCTTTACTTCTTTTTTTCATCTAGTCTTCTATTCCCAAAAAGATAAGGCCAGTAACTTTGCAAATGTTAGACAATCAGGTAAGTGGACTCTATAGCTGATAGTGGTGGGTGGTGATTGTTGTACTTTATTTGTATGCAAGAGATTCATAGAACTCTTTGTCTAAAAGACACCCAAGAGTGCAGCTATTTAAAACCCCTCCATTTACAATCAGGAGACAGGTTTATAGTTTGGAATCTGTTTCTAAATTGCGCAATGAAGCAAAGCTTTCCCTAGAATTTTACTTATTCTATTATTATAGTAAGCTTCCTTTTTAGCAATAGTGAAAAATAAATGTTTCTCTCCCACCCAAATCATTACATGGTTTTAGTTAGTGTAACGTGACTAAATAAATCATTATCGGACTGAGTAACACCCTGACTATATCTGGGAAGTGAGGTGAAATATACAAGCAGGGAATGAAAGATTTAACCTCTAGGCTATGTTCAGAGCACAAACATGTTTAGCCTGAAATGAATTTTTTAAAATTTGAACTACTTGGGCACATTTTAAAATTGGGATATTGCAAAAAAAGTGATTCTATTTTTTTGGGGGGTGGGGTTGGCTTCTCTAGAAAAAGTAGAAAGTCTATCAACATTAGATTTGCATTTTCTTTGGCAACAGTAAAATGAAAATGAGCCATAACCCTTCGGATAGGGTATGGTAGGTAGAATAATACTTCCCCAAAGATATCCATGTCCTAATCCCTGGAATTTATAACTATGTTACAGTAAATGACAAAAGGGAATTAAGGGTGCAGATGGAATTAAGGTTGTTAATCAGTTTATTTTGAACTAGGGAGATTAACCCAGATTACCTAGGTGGACCCAATTTAATCACATGAGCTCTTTAAATCAGAAGAGGGAGACAGAAGTGTGTGTCTGAGAGATGTAACATGGAGGAAGGGAGCCAAGAGCCAAGGAATGCAATGGCCTCTAGAAGCTAGGAATGACCATTGGTTTACAGCCAGCAAGAAAATGGGGACCACAGTCCTAAATCGCAAGTAACTAAATTCTGTCAACAACCGAATGAGTAACAAAAGGATTCTCCCTAGAACCTTCAGAAGGGAATGCAGCCTGTCAGCATCTTGATTTTAGCCCGTACCGATTTCTGACCTACAGAACTGTGAGTTAATCAATTTGTGTTGTTTTAAGCCTCTAAATTTTTGGCACTTTGTTATGGCAGGCATAGAAAACTAATATACAGGGTGTATACACTCTCCACTACACCACAGTCCTCACTACTACAAAACTAGCTAACCAGCACATGAAAAGATGCTCACTGTCGTTAGTTATCAGGGAAATGTAAATTAAAATCACAACGAAACACCACTTCATACACACTGGATGGCAATAATAAAAAGACAGATAATAGCAAGTGTTGGCGATGATGTGCAGAAAATGGAACACTCATATATTGCTGGTGGGAATATAAAATGGTGCAGCCAGTTTGGAACATAGTTAGCAGTTTCTTAAAAAGTTAAACATAAACGTACCTTAATAACCCACTGCTGATAAGTCAATTCCAACTCTTAGTGACCTGAAAGGACAGAGTAGAACTGCCCTATAGGGTTTCCAAAGAGTGGCTGGTGGATTTGAACTGCCGACCTTTTGGTTAGAAGCCAAGTTCTTAATGACTGTGCCACCAGGGCTCCAAATGTACTTAAAAAAAAAAAAAAAAAGAAAACCAAACTCATTGCCATTGAGTCAATTCTGATTCATAGTGACCCTATAAAAACCCACTGCTGTCGATTCTGACTCATAGCGACCGTTTAGGGCAGAGTAGGACTGTCCCATAGAGTTTCCAAGGAGCACCTGGCAGATTCGAACTACTGGCCTTTTGGTTAGCAGCCGTAGTACTTAACCACTACGCCACCAGGGTTTCCAGTAGGACAGAGTAAAACTGGCCTATAGGGTTTCCTTCTACTCTGTCCTATAGGGCCGCTATGAGTCGAAATCGACTCGACGGCACTTGGGTTTTTTTTTTATAGGGTTTCTACGGAGCGGCTGGTGGATTTGAACTGTGGACCTTTTGGTTAACAGCCGTAGTTCTTCACCACTGTGCCACCAGGACTCCAAATGTACCTTACAACCCAGCAATTCTATGCCTAGGTCTATACACCCAAGAGATATGAAAACGTATGTCCACACAAAAACTCGAATATGGATGTTAATAGCAGCATTATTCATAAAAGCCAAAAAAAAAAGAAAGAAAGAAAAAGGAAACCACCCTGATGCTCATCACCTGATGGATAAAAGAAAAATTTGGTATACACATAAAATGGACTATCATTCAGGCATAAAATGGAATGAAGTACTGTCACATGCTACAACATGGAAGAAACTTGAAGACATTACGCTAAGTAAAAGAAACCAGTCATAAAGGACCACATATTGTATGAGTCCATTGGTATGAAATACCCAGAACAGGCAAATTTATAGAGACAGAAAGTGGGTAAGTGGTTGCCTAGGGCTGAGTAAAATGAAGATACACAGGGTGTTAGGGAGCGAGGGCTAAGGGATGCAGTTTCTTCCTGGAATAATGAAAATTCTAAAATTGATTGTGGTGATGGATAAACAACTCACTGAATTGTACACTTTAAAAGGGTGAAATGTATGGTATATACATTCTATCTCAATAAACTGTAAAACATTAAAAAAACTGGATTGTGTTGATGGTTACACAACTTTATAAATTTACTAAAGATCACTGAGTTGTATACTCACTCACAAGGGGTGGATTTTATGATATGTATAATAATTTTTTATTACATATTATATGTCAATAAAGCTGAAAAATAGTTTTAATGTCATTTAACCTTTTCTTGATGATTCAGGGTCAACATATCACTATTAATTATCTTGCACAAAAAAATGAGAAGGAATTTCTTCACCCTTGAAATTCTGCTTAGTTGGTATGCCTTCAGGATAAATATTGTAGCACCCTTAGGATCTAAAGAAGTGGGTAGGGCTTAGATTGCCCTTTTCTGAACATTCCTAGGCTGCATACCTTCTCTCTCCTTCCTCATTTCCATCACTGTTCTCTAAAAGACATTTCTTCCCAACGGCAGTGTGTCAGGTTATTGCCATTGCTTCTTCTAATTATTCAACTGAAGTTGATTCTTTAAGAGAATAAGGCAGCCAATGGTGCCATCTTAAATTTTTTTGCATGTTCTACTGCAAAATCCTAGACTAGGGTCCCCATACCTGGTACAGCCAAGGGATGCCACAGCCTCTTTTCCAGGAACAACTAAGCAAAGATATTGTACATTGTGCCACCTGTCCAGCCATCCATCCCTTCCTCATTTCATTTGACAGATACGTGAGTTGCCTTTTTGGCATTGCAGATGAGCTATCTTGGACCATATGTACTTCCTTGTTTGTTTCTTCTAGTCTACTGGGGGGCAAAGTAAATAGTATTTTCCCTGCTACACTCTCATCATTTTATGTAAGTTTTATAAAAGCCAGTGATCTTACGTGGACATTCTGCGTATCTGTACATATTGAGGAAAACCTGAAGGCCTTAGGTACTCAGTATTCTATCAAAGAGGTCTCCTTGATGGCAGCTTGAACCAGTCAACCGCCATTACCACACTGTTCCCAGTACTGCAAGGAACACAGCCAAACCTGGCTATCTTTCCCTTTAATTTAGTGCACTGGAACAAACATTCCTTTGTCAGCCTCTGCCCTGGTGACAAGGCCCTCTCCGAGTCTCTCTATGAAGCAAAATCCTCCTCTGGTTAAGGAACTGCTGGATGAAAACTTCAGAAATACCAATTTGAAATGACCTACATTATGAAAGTCTTCTAAAATTGCTTGTATTTTATTCCAGCTACTAAATCATGATGAGGAAGGGCAGAGAAAGAAGACTTTCAAAAAACAATTAAAAAAACAAACAAACAAAACTCAACTGCCTTTTACTGTTATTTTCCCAGTGAGGTTTCTGTGATCTCTTTATTAGACACAGTATGTGTCAGCTATTTGACTCATAAAAAAAAAAGCAGAAAAACATGCCAGGAAAGGAGATATATTTTATGTCTCTCTCTTCCTGTGAAAACATCCAACAAGCTCATCTGTGTTTTCTCCTTTCAATGAAAGATATGCTTGTCTCTCAACCCTCATCTTCCTCTCATTTTCCAGTGATGATGTCAGGCAGCCTTACAGTATCTCTTTTGTGATCTTGTAAAATCAATGACAACCAAAAAACCTTTTCCGTATGGCTATGACCTCACCCATAGTCCACACCTGGAAAGGCCCTCATCTGCATTGGTAAGTAGAGCTAAACCCCGCTGATCCAGACTGAAGCAATTTACCAGGAAACTACTGCTTTCCTTTAAAAGCCTGCCTACCCCATTCAGACCTGGAAGATTTCTTAGCAACTTGGCTGAGGACTGAATCTGACTGGTCAAGATGCACCCTCCAGTCTTAGTGCCAACCCCTATACATACCATAAACTCTCCTTTACCTAGCCTTGTTTATACCCAGACACAACAAAATCAGAGCTTCAGAACTTTAGGTGTGTGACGTTTTGGTGACATCCTTATACTTCTCCTTGCTACCCTCTCCTCCACTGTAAGCTACTCTCATCTACACCCTGAGCAGTGCAACAGGCATCCATTAAGTAAATTCAGTAGAGAGAGGAATTTTGTGCCACTGGGTCCACATGGCTGGGAGTGTTCTATGCTCATCCCAGGGTGGACAGATAGGTAATAATCGTGTTTGGCCATCTCTAGCAAGCGGAAACTGAGAGACACTGGTAAAAAAAAAAAAGGTATTCTCAAATCTGAAATTCAAATGATAAAATCAACACATAATGGAGTAAAGCCAAAACTACTAAAGTCAATATTTCCCAGGCTAAAACAGGACACAGCAAAGAAGATTTTGGCTGTATTAACCTGTTGTTGTGGAGCCGATTTCGATTCTTAGCGACCCTATAGGACAAAGTAGAACTGCCCCATAGAGTTTCCAAGGAGTGGCTGGTGGATTAGAACCACTGACCTTTTGGTTAGCAGCGGAGCCCTAAACCACTGCATCACCAGGGCTCCTTTGGCTGTATTAGTATGTCTAAAACTAAATGGCATTTACATGTTTAAAGAAAATCTGTGTAGAGAGTAAGCAACGGAACTAAATGCATCTTAGAGGCAGAACTGGCAATACACTCAATCCGGGGCATGGGGCAGACTCAGTGGGGAAGTACCATTGAAACGATTCTCACCAAGAGCCATCTGCTCTGAATCCAGGCCCTCTAAGCACTTTTTGGATGCTAATTCAGCTTCCCCAGAACCTGAGACATTGAGAAAGGCGGGCTCTACAAAGGGTCTACAGGCACTTGGTCTCTGAAAAGGAGTCTCCGTTTGCTACTGTAAAAATAAGCTGGCATTTGTTTTTTTTACATTATCTTCATGATAGTAACAGTTTACAAATATGGAGTGTTTGCTCTATGTCAGGGACAGTTATAATCATTTTATATGAATGAATGCATTTAGTTTCCCTAAGGACCCTCTGAATAAGGTACTACTATTATTACCATTTCACAGATGAAGCAACTAAGTTAGGAAGTGTCAAGAAGTTGCTCGAGGCTACACAGCTAAGAAGTGACAGAGCCAGAACTCAAACCTACACCACGAGGCTCCAGAACCCCTAGGGTTAAGTGCCTGCCACGTAACACCTTTTCTTGTGAATTATTATGAGTCAACTTCGGTGCATCTGGTCAAATCAGAAGTACTAGCAGGCCAAAGCCCATAGCTTCCTTACAAAATCAGGGGGACACCTGAGCAGCTTCGCCTCAAAAAAAAAAATTTTTTTTTTTGTTTCTCTTTGGCCTACATTCATACTGACGTCAGAGTAAAATCTCTGCAATGTCTTTAAAAGTCGCTGAGATTTACCATGAGGATTTGATTGCTAATCAGTTTCTAAGCCCATACTTGAGAAATGTCAGTGGGAAGACGTACAGTGAAAAATAAATGGAAGCAAAGTTGGGCTAAAGTTTTCGACATCTTAGAATTACTTTCAGGATGTATTTTATTCTAGAAGAAGCTAGAGGACGAAAAGGAAGCTAACATTTATTGAGTGTGAACTACGTGCCTGGCATTGGGCTAAGTGCATTTTCACACGTGCTGTCTTATTTAACCTCACAACAACCCTGGACATTATTGCCAATTTCATTTTTACAGACGAGAACTAAGACTCAGTGAGGTTATATACTTTGCTCAAGATCACACAGCTACTTAGAAGTATAAATGATAATCAGATTTAGAAATGCTTGCACACGTTTTCCCCCACAATTCAGGTTATGTGGGACCTTGCTGTACTTGTATGAAGGAAATCGTAATGATCTCTCAATTCTAGGTAGTCACGTATACATCTATTGCCTTCACTAGTCTGTAAGCTTATGGGGCACCAAGCTCAGGTCTTATTTATTGTTTTATGTCTCACAACGTTTGGCAGAGGACATCCTCAGAGCAAGAGCTGGTGAGTCACCGAATACTGTGAGTATAGTCACTGGTGCAGGTGTAGATGGTAACCTCAAGTACAGATGAGAAAACAATTTTAAGGCAACATATACATTTTGAGCTTTAACTTTGAAAGGGACTGCTTGACAGATTTGCTACAGACCTGAACGAACCCCAGCAGCTGAAGCACAAGGACACGGCTCCCAAAGCCCTGGGTGTGGGCTTTCTGATTATGCTTCATCTGTTGGCCCCTTTCTTTCCCTTCCCCTGGTGCCCCCTTGGCTGCTGGCTCTGAACCTATTGGCAGCCTCCAATAGCTTCTCTTCAAAGAGTGGAAAACCAGCCTGATGTTACAACTGTCTTGCGTAATTCCAGACAGGTTTCTATTAATTGTATTAAATTCGGGTGAACAAAGGGTATTTAGTCTGCTAGAGAGCTGAACCGTATCTGGATAAATATAAACAAGAAAGTTCACCCTGGAAGAGTCATTATTGGCCAGCAGTTGGAAGGATGTCAGCGGTGCCCTTGCTCAGGCAGGCTGGAGGGTGGAAGGCAAAACGGATTTAACGAGATTGGTGCCGAACACCTGGACTCTGTATAAAGAGAGGAATAAAGAGTGCAACTGGGATACATTAGGGGAAGAGCAAATGTTTTATTCACAAAAAATAGGCATTAATAATATCAGTCTTTAATCCACCCCAGGGCCCCTTAGCTTGCCTTAGTCATTGTGGACTTTCATCATCTCTGCAAAGCCTCCTGCTAAAGGTCCCTTTCCTGATCAGCTTGAGGTCAGAGGGGCAGAAACACTGCTGTTAAAAAGATAATGCAAGGGAGTAGTAGCATGTGTGACTGGAGTCCAGTGTGACAACATAATCCCGGCACAGAACGATGAGGTCAGCATAGTGTGATATTGGCTTTTCTGGCATCTACTGAATCATCTGATGTGAGCGGCAATTGAAAAGAATAAATACAAACACGTGCAATGCAGTGCCACAAAGACCGAATGGCCCTGATCCGAGAAAAGGGATCCTTATTTTGTATGGCAGTGGAGACGTGGAGAGAACAATGAACCGGGAGTTGGGAGACCTCAGTTCCCTTCTTCTCTCTGCCACTAGCAGAGCAGCTGTGTGCCCTCAGGTTGCCTGGCCTCTATGAAATGAGGACCCTGGTCCAGCTGTTATGTATGATTTCTTTCGGTTTTAAAGACAAAGATTTGTTCTATATAAAAGAGGTTTTATAAAAGTACATTATTACAAGACTACAATATTGTGAGACGTTGTACTCTAAGTGGCAATAACTTAAGTCACTATATATAAAATATTTTGTCTAACTTCTATGGCTAAAGGCAAAGTGTTGGCAGGTGCACTGGATAAGAGGTATAACAAAATCAGAGAGCAGTTCTGGTGAATAGCCCTGCTCCAAGCCATGACCACAGAATTCCAATTGCCTGCAGGTCTTCAAGTCTTCTTTGCAACAGGTAGAACAAGGAGAAACAACAGGACCCCCAGAGAGCATTCAGTTATCACAGTTCAGGATCCATGTTCCCCCAGCATGGTATTTACTTGCACCATCTCTTTGGCTCATGTTGTTCTGTCTGGAATATATCCCCCATCTGTACTTATCAACATTCCACTCATCCTTCAATGCCCAACTCTAAGACCTCCGAGCTGGAACGAACTGTCCTTGCCCACTTTTTGGATATGTGTTATAGCACTTATTTCATTCTATCTCATACTACATTTTGTCCTCATTCCCTGTAGATTCTAAACTCCCTGAAGGCAGGATCTTGGTGTGATATTTCTCTGTGTCCCCTGGGCCTGCTTGGCAAATTATAAGTCCTCATTCGATAAAGGTTTCTGAATTGAATTGAACAGGAATTTTCATGTTACCTGCTAACGTGACGGCAATGGAGACGGAGTCATATCCCAGGGCGTTTGTGGCATTGCAAGTGTAGAAACCCACATCAGCTTCCACTGGTGCCAAGATCTGTAAGGAATCATCTGGTTGTAGAAGAATCCTGGAGCAACAGAAAAGGACATTCTAGTCAGGTCAGCTGCTCCTTTTGACATTCAATATTGGTAAGGTGGGAAGGAAACTCTGGGTATACTCAGGACCTGCTTCAACAACCAGCCACAGCATTAGAAACTCAGGCTTTCTTGCCACCATGATTGGTGTGATTTTGGTAGCAACCTCAAATAAGTAGGTTCTTGCCTGCCTTTTCGGCTTGTAGGTTACTTGGTCTAAATGCTCCAGTTGGAGCAGACAACATAAGAGCACTGAATGCACAGAATGTGCACGTCAGGGGTGAGAGGGGATGCTAGAATGAACGGTACAAATGGACACGGAGAAGGCTTATTGGGGAAAGTCAAAGTTATAAAGGAGGAGCAGGGCTTGACTGCATGATAGGAAGTAGACAGGGCTTCCCCAGAAGGTGATATGGAGAAAGGCATTTGTTAAGCATTGGAGGTGGGAGAGGAAGCCAGGAATCAAAGACGGATGAGTGGATCTTGGTGTGTACACTTGAAGAAAATTGTATGTGAAATTATCAATTCTGGGTAGTCATAGACAGTCTATTGCCTTTATTAGTCTATAAGCATATTATTTTTTTTTTATGGGGTACAAAACTCAGGTTTTATTTATTGCTTTATTTCCTACACCACTTGGCAGAGGGCCTTCTGTAGAGAAGGCAAAGCCTTCCCTTTAGGGTCAAGGTAGAGGCAGTTCCAGAATAATCATCATCTAGTTCAGACATGTTTCTTTACCTGAAAAGATTCACAAGAATCAAATTGTGAGTACTGAAAATGAACTTCCAAATCCACTCCAATTGCAGTCTATCATTTCTTCTTTCCTAGATTTGTGCCATTTCTAGGTAGTACCTGCTACATCATGGCAGTTAGGCAGATTAATGACTAATGATGTCTTGAAGCTGGATGTCTTGGTGACTAGGCTGATGGTAACTGGAACGTGTATGTGGAGCTGGGAATCTAGAAGGCTGGGGGAGGACAGAGCCTGGACCTGGCAGGGCCTTGGGTCAGCAAGTCATTCAGCAGCACAGAAATGGATTAGTGGTGGCCTTTGGGTTCTTAGAGTCAGTCATCTCTTCTTCTGTGATCATTTTCACCTTCCTAGCCTCAAAGGACCCAAAGAACTGTTCACCCAATTCCAAGTACGTGACAGGGATTATTTTTCAGGAAAGAGAAAAATAAAGTCAGGAGAACTCAGAAGGCTTCGTGGTGAAATTAAGACTAGGAGTCAGATCTGCCCTGACAACATATTTTCCCCACTATCCTAGTCTATTTTTTCTTCATTAGTCTCTTGCTGAGTCCTCATCAGACTCTATGCATCTGCAGCTCAGCCCCACCTCTAGTCAGCTCTGAATTATTCTGAGGTGGGTGGCCAATCTGACAATGAGTCAGGCCTCCTCAACTCTGCTTTTGGTCTTGTGCCTACTCTATTGCTTATTCATATCTCCTGTCAGAAGGAAGGTAGGAAGTAAGAAAGGTAGGCTTACATCAATCAATCTAGTTATGTGGGGGCAGCTCTGGTGAAAAATGGGGAAGGAAACAGAAAACCTTAGCTAAAAGGAAGTTTTTGGACAATCTGTGCTTGATTCTAGGCCATCACCACTATCACTGGGGACATGCAAGCCTTTGTGGCATGGAACTAGAGCTGCAACTTCGTGAGGGATGAAAGGGAGACTGTGAGACTGTGATATAACTCATCCACTCAGTCACTCACTCACATTAGGTATTTTTTTTCCTCAAAGTCAAACAGTTACATGTTAGTTGATTTCAAAGAAGCTGATAAGAGAAAGAAGACTATTGCGTTTACTTATCTTTGGTAAGCCAAATAATATTTTAGATAAAGTCACTGTTTACTAAAGAAATCTTATCATGTGTAACATAATATCACTGCTAAATCTCTTTGGGTATTCAGGCTGTGTTAGATAAAAAAAGAAAAGCTGACTTTATGATTTAAATCTCATTTATGCCTCCAGAACAATTTCCAAACAGGAACAATGAAAACAGGCTTAATCAAATTTCAATAGAACTGGTTACTCTAGATGATCGATTTTAGTAGAACGTTTTTTGAATTTCACCACACCGAAAAGACAGAGATTAAAATATGCTCAATTTGCAAATTCATTAGAACAGCTGCTTCCCTAAAACTGATAATGTCTCACTCTTCCTTACAGAAAGGGTTTTTTTGCATTGAACATTCAGAGCAGGAGGCTGGAAGACAGGTCTTCCGAACTTAAGTTTAGTCCTGCCATGATTTAATTAGTGACCACTGGCAAATCCCTTCACCTTCCTACAATTCAGATTATCACTTTATAAAACCCAGTTGAGGTTGATTTTCCTGGAGAGCAGAAGGAACTGTTAAACTGAGGTAGACCTGGAATTTCCAGACCCTCTTTTGGTATTTCCAGTGACCGTTTAGTTGGTACTGCCAGACACTCTGAATGGAGAACTGAATTCAAGGAGCAAGGATGATGAGGAGACAGTGTGGAAGGAAGCAAAAGGAGCATATGATATTGGCTAGTTTTCCCCAGATGATTTACTAGATATCTATATGCAAATAATGCTTACTTTTTTTTTTTTCCATCAAACTATCACATCTGCCTGATGTTATGCAGGGAGTGTAAACCCTCTTCCCATACTGGCTCTGTACCATCCATCTTTCTTTTTTTAGGAGGGATGTCTCTGGGTGGTGCGAATGGTTAATGTGCTCGGCTACTAAGAAGAAGTTTGAGTCCTCCGGAGGTACCTCAGAAGAAAGGTCTAGCAATCTACTTCTGAAAAGTCAGCCGTTGAAAAACCTATGGAGCGCAGTTCTAGTTTGAGAAACATGGGGCTGCCGTGAGTTGGAATTGACTGGTTTTTCGCTTTTGTGGCTACATCGATTCCTCCAGGCACTGGTGCTCTGAGTCAGTCACAATGCCTCCTGCTCAAGTCTGAAGCCTGGAAAAGAATTCTCACAAAGTTGATGAAGAGAAGGAAAGTGATCCATCACCACAGGCATGAAGTCATAAGTGTCTGAACTAGGTTGGGAGCAACGGAAATGGGAAGGAAGGAATCTAGATCTTGAGATTTAATCTTCATGGAGTCTTTTATTCCATAAACTATGTATATAAGGCAAAGAAGCTATAGTACGTGCCTTCATAAAAAGTCTTAAATATTGTCTTGAAACATAAATCCCACATAGGACAAAAATTGAATCTACATTTATTGCATATACTTGCAAATTATTTACAGTCCTAAAACTGAACTCCAGTTCAAGGGCACATAGTTATTTGGTGGAAGATTCAGGATTCGAAACTGGGTTTCTTGCTCTTGGTCCAGAGCCTGTTTTCATGGTTAACATAAGTCATTACACCTGTTGGAACCACCGTAAGATTCAACTCTTTAGCCTTGCTTTCTTTCTGTAATCATAAAGCTTCTCACAGATGTGTCTTGGTACATTTGGCCCATTTGGATACTCTACCCCTTTCCCTAATAATCTTCTAAGGCATAAGTAATTTTAGGGTTACTTTGAGGGTTAGGAGAGGATTTAACTCCTAATTACTGTAAGCCTCTAAGATTGGTAGATGGGTGTTTGGAGGCTGCCACTAGAGGGTGCAATAGTTCTGGTGAACATTCCTATACAGGGCTCTCTAGGAAAACATGACAAGGCAAAGGAAAAGCCTTGCTGTGGATACTGAGGTTTGCTTCAGTGAAAAAAAAAAAAAAATTTTTTTTTTTTCTTTTTATCCAGTCTGGCATCTAGGAAGTGAGATTCCTGAAAAAAAAATTTTTTTTTCTTTATATTTCATGCTTTTTCTATTCTGTTAATTCAACTTAATCTGCTAGTAGCTGATTTCTGTCAGCTTGTATTTAGGTTTCGAATTTGACAGGCCTGTTTTAGAAGGCACAGGCACAGAAACAGTGTTACCTTCCAAGCAAAACCAGAAAGATTTCTTGGGGGTTGTTTTGGAATTTAAGGAATCAGAGGATGAGGGGACATAAAACAGGGCACAATTATGACTTCCACAGCAAATGATACTGTGGTCATATCAGATATATTAATACCTCTTGCTTTCTTCCCATATCCACATTCCCTACCCACTTTTGTTTACTGAGCTAAAATGTATTGCTCTGTTTCCTTGATCATACTTTTAGCCAGAAAGTGAAGCAGAAATTTTGCTTTTCTGGTGGTCTTTACTTATAAGCTTTTTTGTAACAGCATGTACCTTGCAAATTAAGGACCAGTTGAGAGGGTACAAATAGCTGTTTTAGCCATATAAGTGAAATTCTGTCATCCATGTGAGTAGGATACAGACAAAAGTGCTCACAGGCCCATCCTACCAAGTACAATCTCTTTGACGTTACCTCTTCCACGTTTGCAATACACAGTGATAAAGGGCTCTGATTTGAAAGCTGGGCGGTTCTTGTTGTCTAAAGGGAAATCTCTAGAAATTCTGTGAGTGGGGTGGCCTCATGCTGGCTCCTGGATCCCTGCATCACTGTGAACACCACTGTCTTAAGTAGGCCTACCTCTCTAACCTCTACAACCAACCACAAGAAGCTGCTGTGTGGAAGAGAAGACTTCTTGACTTGTAGCCAAGAGACGTGGACTCTAGCCTATAGTTATGTGGTGGTTTTGGGCAAGCCACTCAACTCTGTGAGCCTCCCAGTTCCTGCTGTAAATTGAGGATAACACTGACCTCCGAGAGTTCTTGTGAGGGTGAAATAAAGGAGTGTACAGATTCATTCTTACTATTTTCTAAGTAGAAAGGCTTCACTTTAAATTTCATCTACTGAATTAATTTTTTTTTTTTAAGTACAGGTGGTGGTAGCCTGAGTAGACTATTTGAATTTTCCACTTGTCAGAGGAAATTTTCAAGCTCTGGGCACAGAAATGCCCAACTGCTACAAGGGCCATCATGTGGTACCATCTCAGGCCGCTCTTCCTAACAAGTAAGCAATCTTGAATCGGTTTTAGGCCCCAATACTGAAAGCTGTAAATTATGAGTGCATTCTCTTTCTTTAGACAGTAGCTTCTTCTCCTTATCTTTTCAAACTTCCCTTCCCTATATGCTCCAGTCAAGATGGTTTATTTGAATTTCCTTGTTATTAACTTGGGCCTAAAGACACATTCCTCCTCTTTCTGTCTACCCTTCCAAGTTCTTATCATCCCTTAAGATCTAGTTCAAGTTCTGCTTCCTTGTGCTACCTGAGTCAACAGAAGTCTTTCCCTTACCTGACCTTCCGGAGTTGTTGTAAATTATAGAAAAGGCCTTTCTATCCTGCAATGTATTACTTCCTCTCTTAGATCGTAAACTAATACCTCAAGGGCAGGGGCTCTTACTTCTTTCATTGTTCCCTCTTCAGTATCACCTTCAAAGCAATGGGGCTAAAAATGATCATATCCACGATATAGAATAGAGGACAGACTCCAGAGCCATGCCGACCGGGATCTAATTCTGGCTCTACCACTTACTGGCTGCGTAACTTTGGGCAAGTCATCTACTTAACCTCTCAGTGACACAGTTTCCTCATCTATAAAATAAGAATTATAGCACCTACCTAGGGCTGTTGTGAGTATTCTTTGCAAGTTAATGTATTTAAAGCATACAGGACAGCACCTGGCATGTTTTAAGAACTACCTAAGTGTAGGTTATTATTATCTTGTTGTTGTTGTTGCTGACATCACTATCATTCATTCTACATGTCTGAGCCTATGTATTCTGGAAGATGTGAGAAGAAGCTGGTTTGGCATAGGTAAATGAGGAATGGAGGACTTTAAAGGAAAAAACATAGATCAGGACTATGGGGAGGAAACAAAGGGTTTGCTGTGTGAGAGACCGGGGAGTGAGCAGCATTCCTTTTACCTTGGTGGTGGCAGTGGGTATGGAAAACAGTTGCCCAGAACTGAGTCCACATGGCATACTGTGTTGGCAACTGCCTCAATTCTATTCTTGACACAGGAATCTCTGAAGAAGGACAACTAGTTATTTCCATAGCTGTTTTAACACTATTAGCAAAATACTGAAATCTTAGAAGACTAAAAATTAGCCAGAGTCCTGGAATTGCATAAGAGTGTATAAATAACAAAAGCAAAAGAGCGAGAGCTGGAAAAAAGTAGGCTTAGGAGCAAACAGGCAAAGCTAAAGCAGACCATGCAAAGAGCATCAGCCCAAACTTATTTACAGGAGATGTGGAGGTCTTTGCCTTATCGTGAGATCAAGGTGTGTGTGTGTGTGTGTGTGTGTGCATGTGTGTATGTGTTTTTCTGCTTAAGGATTTCTTAGGTTAGGATGCCACCACAAGAGGAGTAGTGGGAACCAATATTGGTTTTATATGCTTTATCTCAGTTTATTCTCATTATCATGGCACTAGATTGATATTATCAGATCCTTTTAGAGAGGAGGCAAGAACTCAGAGAAGTTAAGTACCTTGCTCAGATACTGTGTGGCAGAATCAGGAGCAGGGAATAATATTTTCTTAAACTCACCCCATCTAAGCATCCACTAGGGCCTAGTAGAAATGCATGTGGTTTGGATTCATTTTTGGTGAGGAATCATTTTCGTGTCAAGGCTTATAGTCACTCAGGGAAATGGGGATCAATAGTGAGAATATTCTGGATTTGAAATAGCTTGAACATGGAGGGAAAAAGATCTCCTCTGGAAGTAAGAATTTTTTTCTGAAACCAAAAATTCTAGTAGCACAGAGGCTTGCAAAGGAAAGCGTTGTTTTGTACAAATATTTTAGGGAACAGATTTGATACTCATGAAACGCTTCACATCACCACCCTGCTAGGGCAGCTGCTGGTTTTAAAGTAATTGCCAAATAAAAGTTACTTAATGCCCAAAGTTTCATGATTGTTCCCGGCAGAAGTATAGAAAATATTTTTGGAATGGGAGAAGGCCACTTGACCACACATTCTTAACCGTGTCCTGCTACTTGGTGCCAAGCCTTTCAGCTCCCTTCCCTTCAAAAATTCATGAACTTGCGAATTTGCTAATACGTGTGGCTTTATCTGCTTGCTGAGTAATTCATCTCAAACTACAAACCTCTGGCTCGAAACAACTCCGACTGGATTTCCTATTCACCTGGAATAGGGGTCATCAAACTCCAGCCAGCTGCCACCTGTTTTTGTAAATAAAGTTTTTTTGAAGCAGGCCAGTGCTGGCTGTTCACACACTGTCTACGGCTACCTTCCTGCTACGATGGCAACGCTAAGCAGCTGGGACAGAGACTGTATGGTCTGCAAAGCCTGGAATCCTCACTCTTCAGCCCTTTACAGAAAACACTTTGCTGACTTCTAACCTAGAACATGGAAGAATTTTTACTTCTGGTTTGTTTCAGTGCCTTCCTCATTTACACAAAAAAGTTAACTTTTTTTTAGTAACTCTGCAATTTGCAAGGACTACTTTACTGGGAAGAAAAATTTAGGGAAAGTAGGGGATATTTTGAGATCAGTTTTTCAGGGAATAGACAAGTGCCTGCCTTTAAGCCTTGCTCTACTACCTGGTGGAGCTCTGGTGGTACACTGGTTAAGTGCTCGAATGGTAACTGAAAGGTCGGCAGTTGGAACCCACCGGCTGCTCTGCAGGAGAAAGATGCCGCAGTTTGCTTCTGTAAAGATTTACAGTCTTGAGACCCGTATGAGGCAGCTCTACTCTGTCACATAGGGTCACTATGAGTCGGAATTGACTCGACAGCAATGGGTTTGGTTTGCTTTGGGTACTACACACTGAGTGTCTAGTGTCCTTTGAAGCTCTCAACCCGCTTGATCACGCTGGTTACTTTTGCGACCTTTGCATTGACCCCCGATGTTTGTTTTTGGCTGAGGCTTATGTATTTAGTAAGATGGTTCCTTTTTCTCTGACTAGCTGTTCTTATACTTTTCAACTGAGAAAAACATTTGTCATCTCTGTTTCCTTTAGCTCTATAAAGGAAATAAGCCAAACCAAATTGAAACCGGTTTCTTTTTTCCTATCTGCCCTGCCTTCAGTTTTTATATTATCTGCAAACTTGGAAACGGAATCTCATGTGTTTATGACTTTTACACATAGCATTATTCACAACTGTGGTTCTGAAGCTGACCCTGGAGGCATTTCCCATATGATTCTTTCTTCCATTCTGAGATGCATCCATCTGTAGATACTCTGTGTTGCCCAAGCTAAAGCCTTCCAAATACTGCCTAATTCATCTCCTATTCAACACCACTTTGGAATGCTGTCCAAAGCTTTCTGGGAAATATAAGCATTTCAAGCCTAAGATTTCTCTTTCCTACCAGACCAGAAATAACGGCAGAGAATATCAGTAGGATCCAAGGTCTTCTCCTGCCACCTGGATGAAAGCTGGTAATTCTCCATCCTGCTGTGTTTTCCTAGATAACTGTCTACCACGACTCTGAACAACTGCTTAGGTGTTCCTCAAAATGAAAGTAAAGCTCCTTACTTTGCAATGTCCTAGGAGACGGTGTGATACAATGGCTCCAGGTCTAAATGATAATAGACACTGACAGATGCATATATATTGCATGCCTGGTATTATCTGTTCTTCATACCCTTGCTATTCTGTAGGGCAAACATGGTCATTTTAATTTAACTAATGAGGAAACCAAGACTGAGAGAGGATAAAGTGGACTCATGCAGAGTAAGTGGCAGACCTGGAATTGAAGCCCAAGTTGCTCTGATTCCAGCCTTACTGTCTTTCGACCACTCTGGGCTGCCCTCTGAGTTAGCTGATATACTATTAGATTGACCTTCTAGATGTAGTGGATGGGCAGAGTAAGGTGGGCTCACCCAGATCCAGAAGAGAAGGAAAACAGGTTTAGGCTTAGGGGTAATAAGGCAGAAACTCCTTCCATTAGCCCTTTCCCTAGGATTCCATGTGAGATGGAATATCACCTGTGATCCACCTCCCCTCCCCCCCCACCCAAAAAGAATCAGTATTTTCTTCAAAGTATCTAGCTTCATATTATTCTTCGTGTCCACCTGCATTCCTTTTGAAAAATCCCTTAACCTTTAGGAAAAAAACTTGTTTAAATGCTTTATGACTTCTTTATGACTTATATCAGTGGAACCGTGGGGTAGTAATGTGGTGATCAGTTCACTCTTGGTTCATGTTATGGGTTGATCTCTGTCCCCCAAAAAGCTATGCTCAAGTCCAAACCCCTGGTACCTGTAAACAAAAAACCTGTAAAGGTGACCTTATTTAGAGATAGCATCTTTGCAGATATAATTAGTTAACATGAGGACACACTGGAGTAGGGTGGGCCCTAATTCAGTATGACTGGTGTTCTTATAAGAGGAGAAGAAACACAGAGGCAGACACAGAGGAAAGACAGGTTTGGGGAGACAAAAGTTGGAGTTCTGCCGCCACAATCCATGGAATGGCTGGGGCCACCAGAAGCTGGAAGAGACAAGGGAGGATCTTCTAGAAACTTTGGAGATAACAGGGTCCCACTGATGCCTGAATTTGGACTTTTAGCCTTCAGAACTGTGAGAAAAAACATTTTGGTTGTTTTAAGCCACCCAGTTTGTGGTACTTTGTACATCAGCCCTAGGAAACAGGTCAATGGCACAAAATAGCAAGCAGGGACTTCCCTGACGCCAGGGTAGTGCTAGCAGTGGTATTTAGAGCTTTCTGTGAGGAAAAGCTAAATCTCCATCCAGCTGTCTTTCCCAATTTGACAAACCAACTCTCAGTGCCAATTTTGGAGAATCTGTCTTTTATTTCCTGTAAGGTCATCACCAGTGTCTGTATAGGTATTGCTCTGGTGTTGGGTTCAGATGCAGAAATACTAAGCATGTGTCTGTCCATATTATGCGAACCTCCTGGTATTAGATGTGGAGAAGGGTTATTTACCAGTTTTTCAGATAGGAGTGTGGTATGTGTTGTAGCCTATCCAAATGCAAATTGAGGCTAGCTTTTTTTCCTGAATCTCAACTGAAAATGTGGTAAAGAGGAGGGCCCAAAAGTGTCCAGTGTTTACGCATAGTAACTTGAAAAGCAAGGAACAATTTAGCTTCATCTTGCTTGTGGTCTAGGTCTCTAAACACACACATGCACAGTCCATCAACACCATAAACATTCAGTCAATGACACAAGCGCAGATGTAACAATTACAATGTTTACTGAATGCCTGTTATGTGCCTAGCATTGTGCATATTTATAGCTGGGTATGTATATGTAAAAGTAGAGCTACCAACAGAAGACGAGGCCCTTTCTAAAACAGATGTGTCAAAACAAAAACCAAAGCTGCATAGATTAGAAGCCAGCTAGGTGGAATATTATTGAATGTCAATTTACGTTAGATCTAGCTGACCTCGTTGGCTTCTTTTCAAAACAATGGCAAGTCCATGCATTCAACTAAGGTTAAAATCAACAAAAATAAATAGGTCTTGTAGCCAGGCTCCTTGGGTTTGAATTCTTGCTCCACCCTTATGAAGTATGAGACTGTGAGCAAGCTAACCTAACCTAATAGCTCTGTGCGTCAATTTCTACATCTGTAAAATTGGGACAATAACCTCAAAGAATTATTGTAAAGATGAGAACAAAGAGATTTCTTTTGTTTCATTCACCACTCTATCCCCAACGCATACCTGTGGACCTGGAATAAATATAATAGGTAAATTAATAAATACTTACGAATGAATAAGTTTGCATAGCTCTCTCTTAGCACTTATAACACTGTAAAACTTACTTTCCTGGCTTTCAAACTAGACTTAAGAGCCTCATCAACACAGAATGAATCTTCTTTCACCATCCCCAGTATCAATGGTAGGGTCTGGCTCAGCGTAGACATGGCAATGTTTGTTCAATAAAAGAAGAAGTGGGGAATATGACGAACCAGCCTACCATAAACACACTGGGGACACTCTGTAAACTATTGCTTGAGAAGTAGTATGTGTTATAAAGATGTACTTCTAAGAATCATATGAATTCATTTCAACTAGTAAATTATATATATGATCAGAGGCAGTCGTTTCTGAATTATGAGTGACTCTTTCATAAAACAAATTTCTTTCCAATCAAGCTTTGGCATATTTAAAAGCCAAAGAAGTAACAGACTTTTCCCAATCACTTCCTTCTTCCCTTGACCAGCATCTTGCTGGCTCAGGCTATGGAGAGCGTATTTTAATAAATTGCGAAGTCCTACAGCCCAACAGGCAGCTGAATCTTGCAGACTCTTTCAGAAAGATGGATTTGGGTACTAAGCAAAAACAGACTAACTGAACTATAACACTGGGCATTTCAGCACTTCTTTGGTCAAAGCTGTCTGAAAATAAATGAGCGCTTCTGAACCGCTACCAGACACAGTAATGATGACAAGCAAGGAAACCCAACACAAAAGAGGTCACTGACGGCCCACAGCAAAGCAGTCCCAACGGCAGCTCTATGCCTCCTGAGTGCTTTGTGCAGATATATTTACTTTCTTTCCTTAAACAGTACTTGAAAAACTGTATCGAAAACTAAGCTCCAGCCATATTTCTCACTGGCCAGCCAAGGAAAATGAAAAAATTATGATGTCAAAGATCAGAAAGGGAAATCTTTTATTTTTCCCTACCGCATGCCATTAACTTACATTGAAAAACTTTTCCCAGGGCTAAATTTAGAGAAAAAAAAAATCTTGGTAGTGGCAAAAACCATTTGCCCAGGCCCTCAGGTGCCTTCCATTTTAACGCTTTCTACACCCTTACTCCCATCCATGCCTGAAGTCCTGAACATCTAGGACTTGCCCTCTGCTGTCCTTTAGCATCCTTAGTACATGATGGTCATGTCTTTTTTTTCTAGCAACATTTCATTGAACCTTCTCCATCTTAAAGCCATTGGGGCTAGACTCTCAATGCTTATAAAGGTGAAAATTAAACAGTTAAAGCGACCATTTCGTGTCAAACCGATTCCAACTCATGGTGACCCCAAGTGTGTCACAGCAGAACTTGCTCCACAGGGTTTTCAATGGCTAATTTTTCGGAAGTAGATTGCCAGGCCTTTTTTCTGAGGCACCTCTGGGTGGACTTAAATATCCAACCTTTCAGTTAGCAGCCAAGCATCTTAACTATTTTCACCAGTACCCAGTACCAAAACCCAGCGCCGTCGAGTCGATTCCGACTCATAGTGACCCTAAAGGACATTTTCACCAGTAAGGGACACCTAAAAGGCTAAAGAAGTGTTTCCTAAATGGTATTTCAAGGATTATCAGTGTCTCCAAGGTTACTAGGCCAAACAATTGTTCAGGGATCAAAAACGTTCCTAAAAAACACATCATACCATGTTGTCCACTTGGAAAGTTACAACACATTGGCAAGCTTAAAGGAGTTAAAAAAAATCGAAAAACCAAAATAATTTTCAATTGAGAGACAGTTATATGCATTCAAGAACAACAATCAGCTGTTAAAAACCGCATACTGTTACGAAAATGTCTCTTAGACGTGCCGTTAGGTAAAAAATAAGTCAGATTTCTGAACAACATGACTAACACTCCAATAAAATCCAAATATTATGTGTGTTTATAGGTTTTACATACAATATATGCCCGTGGAAGCAGCAGTCAGTAAATCAAACGACTTATTGCATTGGGCAAATCTGCTGCAAAAGATCTCTTTAAAACGTTCAAAAGCAAAGACATCACTTCAAGGACTAAAGTGCACCTGATCCAAGCCACGGTATTTTCAGTTGCCTCATATTTTTCATATGCATGTGAAAGCTAGACAATGAATAAGGAAGACTGGAGAAGAATCAATGCCTTTGAATTATGGTGTGGGCAAAGAATACTGAATATACTATGGACTGCCAGAAGAACGAACAAATCTGTCTTGGAAGAAGTACAGTCAGAATGCTCCTTAGCAGCAAGAATAGTGAAACTTCGTCTCACATACTTTGACATGTTATCAGGAGGGACCAGTCCCTGGAGAAGGACATCACGGTTAGTATAGTAGAGGGTCAGTGAAAAAGAAAAAGACCCTCAACAAGATGGACTGACATAGTAGTTGCAACAATGGGCTGAAACATAACAATGATTGTGAAGGCAGCGCAGGACCAAGCAGTGTTTCGTTCTATTGTACACAGGGTTGCTATGAGTCAGAACTGATTCAGTGGCACCTAACAACTACGACAGTAAGATATACAAAATTCTGAAATATACCAAATTAGTAAGAGTGATAACGTTTGGGGAATAGGATTTGGAGGATGAGGGAGACTTGCACTTTTTACTTTACAGATTTAAGTATTATTTGCATTGTTTTATAATTGCTTTATTACTTTAATAAGAAAAAATCGAATGGTATATTAAAAAAATTAGACATAAATTTCAGCAGTAAATACATCTGTTTAGCTTTAAGTGGGCATTTCCCAAACTCAAGTGATCACTGAATGTGTCTACCATTCAGAAACAACTTATGCAACAAATACTGATGTTACTTTACTCAAGGCTCTCCCCACTCCACGTCAACATATGGGCTGTTATGGATTGAACTGTGTCCCCCAGAATGTGTGTCAATTTGGCTAGGCCATGATTTTCGGTATTACGTGGTTGCCCACCATTTTGCGATCTTATGTGATTATGCTATGTGTTGTAAATCCTAACCGCTATGAAGTTAATGAGGCAGGATTAGAGGCAGTTATGTTAATAAGACAGGACACAATCTACAGGATTAGGCTGTACCTTGAGTTAATCTCTTTTGAGATATAAAAGAGAGATGTGAACAGAGAAGCTAGTACCAAAAAAGAAGAGCTGGGAGTGGAGCACATGTTTTGGACCCAGGGTCCAAAGGAAGAGAAACTCCTGGACCCAGGAGAAGCTTGATGACAAGTACCTTTCCCCAGAGCCGAGAGAGAGAGAGAGAGAAACCTTTCCCCTGGAGCTGGTGCTCTGAATTTGGACTTCTGTTTATTAAAGCTATCCCCTTGTATTTCTGTCATAGCAGCATTAGATAACTAAGTCAAGAGTTTTAACGTTCTGGGTGGCTGGCTATTAGCCAAAAGATTGGAGGTTTGAGTCCACACAGAGGCACCTCAGAAGAAAGGCCTGGAAATCTACTTCTGAAAAATCAGCAATTAAAAACATTACTGAGTGCAGTTCTACTCTGATATACATGGGATCTACACGAATCAGAATCAACTTGAAGGCAACTGGTTTTAACTTCCGTAAATGAGTGAAGGAGGCAGAAGGGACTGCAGGGAAGATCTGGTACAACCCCCACACTTTGAAGTGAAGAAACTAAGGCCATGAAAAGTAAAGGTCCTTGGCAAGATCTGCCTCAACCCCTCCATACTAGTCTAGCTCCTTCCACATCACACCTGTATGGGTCATGATCCTCGGATTTCACCAAAAATCTCCAGTGCTCAAGGAAATTGTCAGGACCTCTCAGTACACCATGGCCTCAGTATTCTCCCTGTAGTCCCAGGGCAAAACAGAGCCTTGATGGTCCCCTTCCCCTTTTCTGTCACCCTGTCTTATTCTATAGCTTTTCAGGAGAAAGGAGGTATTATTCAAATGAAGAGATACTGGAAACACCTGGTAGAAAACAGTAAAGGTCTTGAGGCAACTGGGCAGCCCTACTGAAGTATGGAAGATGCATGCAAGCATGAACTCACCCACTCACTCAAAACAGCATGGGCTTGAGTTGGGCAGAACTGGGTTTGAACCCACTCTCTTGATGCTGCCTTTTACTAGTTATCTAACATTGGTCAAGTTCCTTAAGTACTGTGAGCCTGGACTTCCTCATTTCTAAAACAGGGATAACAGTTTGTATGCTATGCCTTGTGGTGAAATATTAACTAAGATGGTGGCTATGAAGGTTCCTAGCACAGTGGCACAGTGTACGTAATTAGTCAAGAAATGCCAATTTCTGTCTTTTTCCACAAATAGCCAATTGTTATTTCCTTCAACGCCAATACCAAACCTTGGCAATAGACACAGGGAATATGAATAACACTTGGTACCTATGCTTGAGAAATTCACTGGCCAGTGGAGGAGATGATGTGGTGTGGCCACAACAGAGTACCTGTGAACTGCTCACCAAGCACCAGGGTACCATTCTCAGCCAGCAACCACTATTCTGGGGGCCAGACACTACAGCTGCCTCTCAGTGAACCATGGCCTTAGGGAGATTTATTGCAACTGGTTAGCCTGACCTACAATCTCTTTAGAAAGATTTTTGGAGAGAATGACAGGGCTCAGCTGATCAAGAAAATTATAAGGAGTGGGGGCAGACCAAGGGGCAAACAAGAGGAGAAATTAAGAACTCAGGCCCTTGAGGCATGCTGCCTGGGTTCAAGCCCTATCTCCAGCATTTCTGGGTGAGTTCGACATCTGTGCCTCAGCTTTCTTATCTATGATGTGGTAACAACAATAGTACTTACCCCATGGAGTTCTGGGAATATTAAACAAGATAATTTCTTTGAAGCACTGAGCATTATATCTGGCATATAGTAAGGGCACACATGAGAAATATTATTAAGTATTGTTATTTGGTCTGCAAGTACCAAGGGTGAGAGGCAATATTATTGACACTTACAAGGCACAAAAGATGTGGGCAGGATGGACAAAGTCATGTCTGTTCACAGAGTCTCAGAAGAGTAGGCAGAGCCTGTCTTTACAATCAGATAAACCTGATATTAAGTCTTCTGTCCAGTTCTAGCCAAAGCATGTTCTGGGGTGACCTGCTAAACCTCAGTTTTCTATGTAAAAATAGAAGATAATGTCAGTCTTGTGACTGGACTGTTAGATAACAAATGCAGTTACATATGAATAAACCTGGCATAGTGCTTGACACAGCAAATGCTGGTTCCTCTTTCTTTCCCAAAGCTAGCAAGCTAGAGAAGAGGTTTAGCTGAGTAATAGTATTCAGAAGTAGATTTAATGAAAAGAGCATTATACTTGGATTCAGAGAAAAGAAGAAGTTAAAATGAGGATTTTGGACTGGATATCTTTAAGGTATCTCTCTAGTACAGCCTATAATTTTTCAAGTGACCACCTATTTTATTTTGTCACATAGCTCAGCTCAGCTACCCAGTAGATACAACATTTAACAAGTCACTAAACTTCATTTCTTTCCTGTTCTGTAAAGTGTGGATAAAAACTGTACCTGCTTCTCAGGGCTACAGTTAGGATTTAGTGAGATAAGGTATAAAAAGAGTTTATAGTTGTCTGGAAGACAGTTACTTCTCAATTAATGCCAGCTGTCATTTTTTTTTTTTTTTTAAGTCATTGCTATTGTCAGGGCCACTGTAAAGACTGAAAGAGATAATGCATACAGAAAGCAACACGGTACTTGGCACATAAAAAGCCCATTGCTGTTGAGTTGATTCTGACTCATAGCAACCCTATAGAAGAGTAGAACTGCCCCATAGAGTTTCCAAGGCTGTAAATCTGCTGCAAAAGACCACTTTAAAGTGTTAAAAAGCAAAGATGTAAACAGAAAACAAAACAACAACAACAACAAACAATTGAAATAGCCAGACTAAAAGCTGATTCTTTGAAAGGGTGAAGAAAATCAACAAACCACTAGCCAAATTAGTAAAGGAAAAAAATGAGAAGGTGTAAATAACCCAAATAAGGAATGAGACGGGCAACATAAGTACCAACTGAAATAAAAAGGATCATAACAGAATACTACGAAAAATTATACTCCAACAAATTTGAAAACCTAGAGGAAACAGACAAATTCCTAGTAACACACTATCTACCTAAACTAACACAAACTGACGTAGAAAATCTGAACAGACCCAGTAAAAAAAAGGAAATTTAAGAGGTCATAAAAAAACTACAAACAAAAATAAGCCCTGGCCTTGATGGTTTCACTGCAGAACTCTAACAAACATTCAGAAAAGAGTTGATGCCAATACTACTCAAACTATTTAAGAACACAGAAAAGGAAGGACTATTCTTGAATTCATTCTATGAAGCCAGCATATCCCTGATACCAAAGCCAGGCAAAGGCCTATTTAAAAAGAAAATTACAGGCCAATATCCCTCATGTACATTGATGCAAAAATTCTCAACAAACTTCTAGTCAATAGAATTCAATAGCATATGAAAAAATAATATACCGTGATCAAGAGGGATTCATACCAGGTATGCCAGGATGGTTCGGCATTAGAAAATCAATCAAAGTAATCCACCACATAAATGAAACAAAGAAAAAGAATCACATGATCATCTCAATCCATGTAGAAAAGGCATCTGATAAAGTCTAAAACCCATTCCTGATAAAAAAAAAAACTCACCAAAATAGGAATAGAAGAAAAATTCCTCAACATAATTAAGGGCATATACACAAAACGAACAACCAACATTATTCTCAATAGACACAGACTGAAAGCATTCCCCCTGAGAACAGGAACCTGACAAGGATGTCCTTTATCACCACTCTTATTCAACACTGTACTGTGAGTGCTAGCTAGAGAAATAAGACAAGAAACGGAAATAAAGGGCATTCAGATAGGTAAGGAAGAAGTAAAGCCATCCCTATTTGCAGGCAATATGATCCTATGTATAGAAAATTCCAGAGAATCCACATGAAAGCTACTGGAACTAATAGAAGGATTTAGCAAAGAGGCAGAGTACAAGATTAACATAAAAAATCAGTGAGATTCCTCTAAACTAACAAAGAGGACTCCAAAAACGAAATCAGGAAAACAATACCATTTACAGTAGCCACCCCAAAAGGTAAAATACTTAGGAATAAACCTAACCAGGGGTGTAAAAGGCTTATATAAAGAAAACTACAAAACACTATTGTGAGAAACCAAGACAGACTTTCATAAATGGAAAAACATACCATGCTTGTGGATAGGAAACTTAACATTGTAAAAATATCAGTACTACCTTACCCAAAGCAATCTACAGATACAATGCAATTCTGATTCAAATTCCCACAATATTCTTTAATGAGATGGAAAGACTAAGCACCAACTTTATATGGAAAGGAAAGACCTCTCAGACAAGTAAAACATTACTGTACATATATAGGTTAAAAAAAAAAATAGGTTAGGCTGTGGATATTTTTACATACATGTTTGTATGTACAGCATGCTTATTCATATATATAATACAGTACAAAGAGGGCACAGTCATAGAAGCTTCCTAGACCCATCCAAAACCTTGAGGGACTGAGTTACTGGGACTGAGGGCTGGACCATGGTCTCAAGGGACATCTAGGTCCATTGGCATAACATAGTTCATAAAGAAAATGTTCTAAATTCAACTTTGGTGAGTGCTGTCTAGGGTCTTAAAAGCTTTCAAGTGACCACCAGAGTTTCCAGTGACCACCTAAGATACATCTATTGGTCCTATCCCATCCAGGGCAAAGGAGAAGGAAGAAAACCAAAGACACGAGAAACAATTAGTCCAAAGGACTAATGGACCACATGAACCACAGCCTTCACCAGCCTGAGCCTGGAAGAACTAGATGGGTCCCGGCTACCACCACTTACCGCTCTGACAGGGATCACAATAGGGGGTCCCGGAAAGAGTGGGAGAAAAACGTAGAACAAAATTCAAATTCACACACACACAAAAGACCAGGCTTACTGGTCAGACAGAAACTGGAGGAACCTCCAAGACCACGGACCCCCAGACAACCTTTTAACTCAGAACTGAAGCCACTCCCGAAGTTCATCTTTCAGCCAAAAATTAGACAGGCCTATAAAACAAATAATAACACAAGCGAAGAACATGCTTCTTAGATCAATCAAGTTCATGAGACCAAATGGGTAACACCTGCCCAAAGGGAAAGATGAGACGGCAGGAAGGGACAGGAAAATTGGATGAATGGAAATGGGGAACCCAGGGTGTAAAGGGGGAAAGAGCTGACACATTGAGGGGATTGCAACCAATATCACGAAACAATTTGTTTATAAATTTTTTAATGAGAAACTAATTTGTTCTGTAAACTTTCACCTACAGCACAATTTAAAAAATTACAACTTAAAAAAAAAAAAAAGCAAAGATGTCACCTTGAGGACTAAGATGCACATGACCCAAGCTATGGTATTCTCAGTTGCCTCATATGCATGCAAAAGCTGGACAGTGAATAAGGAAGACTGAAGAATTGGCCCCTGTGAATTGTGGTTTTGGTGAACAATATCGAATATACCATAGACTGCCAGAAGAATGAACAAATCTGTCTTGAAAGAAGTACAGCCAGAATACTCCTTAGAAGCAAGGATGGTGAGACTTCATCTCATGTACTTTGAATACGTTATCAGGAGGCACCAGTTCTTGGAGAAGACATCATGCTTGGTAAAGTAGAGGGTCACCAAAAAAGAGGAAGACCCTCAACAAGATGGACTGACACGGTGGCTACAACAATGGGCTCAAACATAGCAACGATTGTGAGGATGACACAGAACCAGTCAGTGTTTTGTTCTGTTGTACATAGGGTTGATACTGAGTTAGAATCAACTCAATGGCACCTAACAACAACAACAACCTTTATGGAAGCAGACTGCCACATCTGTCTCCCACTGAGTGGCTGGTTGGTTCAAACTACCGACTTTTCGGTTAGCAGCTGGAAATTTGCCCACTGTGCCACCAGGGCATTAAAAAAAAATTGTTATTATTTTTACTTTTACTACCACTACTGACTTTACATTATGAATGGCTATGGCCCAAGGAGGAGCCCGGTGATGCAAGCGGTTTGCAACTGGCTCCCAACCTAAAGGTTGGCGGTTTGAATCTACTCAGTGGCTCTATGGAAGAAAGGCCTAGTGAATTACTTCTGTAAAGATTATAGCCTGGAAACCCTATGGAGCAGATTTACTCTGTAACACATGAGGTCACCATGATTTGAGGGTCAACTCAACAGCAGCTAACAAGAACATCATGGCTCAAGGAAACCAGTAAGTGATTATGTGCTGTCATCCCCATAATGACACAACAAAACACTAAATAAAATAAGCAAGCCACCAAAAGATATTAGAATAATCGGTCACAGGTCCAACTAGGAATAAGAGCTTTCTGGAACAAACAGCCTTGTCCGGTCCAGACAGAGGACAGTTTACCCCCAGGGAGCAGCATATGCTGGCTGCAATCTCTCCCCAGCCCTGGAACACCACACATGGAGACAGTGTCCTGGTGCTGAAGATTTTCAATGGTTAATCTCATGGAATGGTAACATAATATGATGCCTTGGTCTGGAATGGTATCTTTCTGCCCCAAATTCAAAGCTATACAGAGAGTATCTCAATATTTGGACCCTATGAGGATGGGGGTGGGTAGCCAGTATTACTATCACCGTATAAAGATGAAACCATAGAGTTTACAGAAATTAAATGACCTGTCTCTGTTCCAGAAGTTTACCAGTACTGAAAGAGGGCCTGAGACCTAGGATTTATCCCTGGGCCCAGTGCTCTAAGCCCTACCACTGGAACACCTTGAAAGAAGTATGAGTGGGGTGACTTGGGCAAGTTGTAGTTCCTTGCCCCTCCCTTCTTCTCATCGCTTCCAAGACCAGGTACCTACGAGGCTCACCTGTTGCTGAACTGAACCTCTTCTCCATTCCTGGCCCAGCTGATGGTTGGTCTTGGGTTGCCTATGGCCTCACAGTGCAGAAGGACACTCAGGGTTCCACTGGCCAGAGCCACAGTCTGCCCAAGATGGGTGACCACCTCAGAGGCCGAGAGCTGCTGGGCAGCTGAGATCTTTCGCAAGATGGTGGGCTTGCGGTGTGGCCGGCGAGAGCTGCCTCCGGCTTCCCCAGAAGAGGAGGTGCGGAGCGAGCTGCTGAAGCCAGATACGTGTTTGTGAGGGGGGATGGCCACAGGCGGAATCCTTCGCTCGGAGGGCTTGAGAAGCATATCCTGGTGCTCGAGGTGGCTGCGGAAGATCTCCTGGGCCAGTTGGGCCACCAGATGCTTGCTGTAGATGTCACGCAGCTCCTCGGGCTGCTGGGAGAGGTTCCTGAGGATGTCGTCCAGGCGCCTCTGCTCAGTCACCATGGTGAAGGGAAGGTGCAGAAGGGCCTGCTCAGCATTCTGATCCTCCTCCGAAGATGCGTTCCTTTCTGTAGAGTCCTGGACCTCCCGGGAGGTAAGGAGCTCTCCAGGCCAGCCCCCTTGCTCCAGTAGCCGGGAGACAATGTCATCATAGCGGCTTCCTGGGTCGGCAGCGAGGCCCCGTTTCTCAGCCTTGCTGCCATTGGAGAAGATTCCATTTTGGTGTTTGTGGGCCCGCAGGGCCTCATTTGGGCTGGCTTTCCTCACTGTGAGGGCTTCTTCCTCACTTCTCAGGCTCAAGGGTTGGGCCACAAGTTTCTGGTTGCCTCCAATGAGCTTAATCACAAACTGCTCCCGGGCTGGCCCTGCAGAACAGGCATAGATGCCTGTGTCAGAGGGCTTGAGGCGATGGATCTTCAGGTAGCCAAAAGGGGCCACCGTGACATGAGCGGAGCTGATAAGGTGCTGGCCGTCTTTCTCCCAGGTGATGAGGGGCTTGCGGAACCTTCGTGTGGGACATCGGAGCACCACTGAGGTCTTGGGAAGCAGGTATGCGAATCCTCCCACGACGAAGTGCAGCTTCCTCTGCCTGCGTGTCTGGATGTATATCTTCCTCACGGCTGTGATGTGAGGGCTGTGCTTTGTGGACGGCCGGCCAGGCTCTGGAATGAAAGGAGCAAAATGAAAGGGGTGCCAGATAGATGGAAAGAGAAGGAGAGAACAGAGAAAAACAAGCCTGAGAGGCAGAGACAAGAGAGAGGGAAAAGGAAAGGGCAAAGAGAAGAGAAAGAGAGATGGAGGGCCCAAGAGAGAAGAGGTAAAGAAAGCTCTCCAGAGCTTCCTTTGCCTAGTGCAGTCATTTACCGCCTTCTGTTTTATGGGAAGAACTGGCTACCAGCTGTGCACCATGAAGCTGCTGCTACAATCAAAAACTGGAGAACTAATGAGGTGCAGTGGGGCAGCCCGCTTATCACTCTGCTGGCCCTCTCTACCCCTAAAGCTGAGATTCAGGGTTCTAGATAGAAGGGACCTTGAGAGAAGGCAGTTCCTCTTATTAGAAGGATTAAAAAAAAAAAATAGAAACCAGCATCATAAAAAGAGGCAAAGATCAAAGGGAAGAAGAATGTCCCCATTCAATGTTTACCTTTTCTGTTCTGCAAAGCACTGGGGCCCTAACGTACCTGGTGAAGACAGCCCAGAAGTGTTATAATTCTGGGGATTCATATTGAACAGAACAAACCTGTTTGGAGTAGTTTAAAACCCCAGAGTGGTTAACATTAGACTTCATTAGCAATAGGCTGCCTTCAGCTTCCAGATCGTCACATGCCAGCAAGTGAATTTTGCTCTACCCCCTACAAGCTGTTTTTCCAGTGGAGAAGAGAATTCAACCTGGCTACGTGTAATTTAAGATTCCTTTTCTGTCTCCAGTGGAGCTCTCCAGCCTGCAGCCCTCCATGGGGCTCTATGCCTGACAGTCTCCCACTGGTCTTGGGTTTAGGACAGGCTACTGCCTGGCTGTGGCTGCTGCTCTGTGGGTTCCTACTCCTCATTCCCAGAGCTCTGATGTACTCACTTGCACAGGGTGCCAGCATACAGGGTCTGATGGAGGAAGAGAAAGGCAGAGGTGGGCACAGGGTGGAATTGACAATAGTTGAGACCCCAGTTTTCAGCACTCTCCGGCAGGTGGCACTGCGAGTCTGGGTACCCTCACCGCAGCTCGTGGAACACTGGTGGGGAAAGAAAGGCCAAATGCATGTAAATTCAGGGAGCCAGAGGCAAATGGTAGGCACTTTAGGCATTTCCTGACCTAGGTCTTAAATATGGGTGGTGTCTGGGTAGGTGTAGAAACACAGAGTTGAGCATATGAGGCAGGGAAACAGCTAGAACAAAGGTAGAGTTCAGTGTAGAAGTCCAAGGCAAGCTTGGAGTTGGAACTAAACCAGTTTGATGGAACAAAAAACAAACAAACCAAACCTGTTGCCTTTGAGTCAATTCTGACTCATAGCGACACCCTAGAGGGACCAAATCAAGAGAGCCAGGAGCTCGAGAGGTAGCTTGGGGCCAGATTTGGAGACCTTTAATCTCTAGACAGGAGGTTGGAATTGGTCCATAGGGCAATGAGGAGCCATTGAGGGGAGGAGTGACATGATGAAAGAGGTGTTTTGAGAAGGTTAACCCGGCAACAGTGTATGGGAGGGACAGGAGTAGGAGATGGATGGGAGGCCGGGACATCAGTTAGGGAGGCTTTCACAGTAGTCCAGGATTGAGATGATAAAGACCTGAACTAGGGTCATGGCAGCGTGCCACATTAACTTGAAAAATGACAGTTTAAAAGAAAAACGAAAATTACATTTTTAAGTGTTATATGCCTACACATTGAAGTGACACTATTCTGGGCAATGTTGCTGTGATACACTGCCTTGAAGGAACTTTAAGATGCAAGAGACGGGGATAAGAATCAAACTCATTGCTTTTGCTCCCTGATAGTGGATTCCAGATGCTACCCGTCATTTCTTTTACTGTAAATGACAGCACCAAATCCAGGGATCAGGTGAGATGGAGGTGAAGAGCCTGAAAAATTTTAAAGCATGTTTAATTCAGTGCTGCCAAGTCAAAAAAGGGAAAATAATTAGGCTGCAGGTCTGCAGATCTGTTCATGACTTTGGTCAAGCTCTTTCTCTAGCTTCAGTTTCCGTATCTCTAAAATGGGGAACCTGGGCTAGAACAATGGTTTTCAAACTGTGCTCTTTAACTATGTTGAGGAAGAAATTCAGGGGCTTCTCAGGTGGTGGAGAGCCCAGCCATTAGAGAACTGGTCCTACCCACACCTTAACCAAAACAGCTCTGATTTTACCTGGTTTAGATTCTTGGCTTCACAGTAACTTTTCATTTAAAAAAGGGTCCTGTGGCTTTAAGTTTTTAAAAAACAACTAGGCTACAGATCTTCTAACCTCCTTCTAGCTCTAACTATCCTGACTTTAATTTCTTTCATATTTTTCTGGGGGAACAACTTCCATAAAAATATGACTTAAAAATATTTAATAGCCAACTCTTTCAGGAGATAGAAGAATTCCTTTTACAGAAAAGCGGTATGGCCTTTTGAGAGGTCTTGCTCTCGGCATAGAATCTGAAAGTAATTTTATCTGAAGTGCTTAAAGAGACTTTGGCTTAGTTTTGTCTCTGAGGAATTCTGTGCAGTAACCATGAGATGGAGCCCAGATAGTTGAGGATGAAAACACCCATACATCATCCAGGTCTTCCTTTCTCCAAGGGGAGCCTTGCAGGGGATGTGGAATGTATGTCTCATCTCAGCCAGAGAGCCAAGGGAATGGCCATTTGGATGACAGGGTCCACGTGGAGTCTTTGCGAACACCCCCAGGTACATTTTTGTATGGCACCAGCTTGAGTTTAAACCCATGGATTTGGTGATTACTTCTCTCCGTCCCAGTTCCTCCCCAGTGTTTGGAATTTCCATTCATCAACTCAGATAGCTCAGAATCTAATAACATTCCTTGGATAATGACTAACTACTCCTGGTGGTGTTGTTGTGTGCTGTACAGTGCATTCCAACTCAAAGCTACCCTATAGACCAGAGCAGAACCATCCCGTTGGGTTTCCACGGCTGTAATCTTTAAGGAAGCAGACTGTCACATTTCTCCCCCAGAGTGACTGGTGGGTTCACACCACTGACCTTTCGGTTAGCAGCTGAGAGCTTAGCTACTGTGCCATCAGGGCTCCTTTGACTACTCCTAGTTTCCAAAATGTAACTTCTTCCTTGAGGAAGATCAGCGAAGCCTTTGAGAAGCTAGGTTTTGGTCCTAGGTCCAGCCAGTCAATGTAATTACTTCCTTTTATTTTCTCTTTTCCTGACAATGAGCAGGAATGGAAGAGAATCGTAACAATAATAAAAGTTAACTTTTACTAGACACAAAAGACTTCATATGCATCATTTAGTTTAAGCCTCCCAATAGCCATACATGGGGGGCAGTATTATCATCACCATTTTACAGATGAGCAAAGTAAAGCCTGTTGTTATTGTTGTTGTTAGGCATGTCAAGTCAATTTTTGACTCCGAGCAATGCCATGTGACACAGTAGAACTGCCCCAAAGGGTTTTCTACCGTGTAATCTTTAAGGGAGCAGATCACCAGGTCTTTCACCTAAAGAGTGATTGGGTGGGTTCTCACTACCAACTTTTCTGTTAACAGCTGAGTGCTTAACTGCCACGTCACCAAGACTCCTTAGAAAAGTTAAGTAATTAAGCCTAAGATTACACAGTCAGTAAGTGGTAGAATCAAGATTTGAACCTAGGTTTACCTGTCTTTGAGTCTGAATTCCTAATTATACACCATACTGTTCTAAAGGGCTGCTTTGCTTACTGGGGCCTCAGTTTAGCAGTCTTTTTTCCTTAGTGCCCAATCACAAGGGTCTCTCCTTTGAATTTGCAGGTTGAAAAGAACATTTTCTAAATTCTCTGTGCCCCATATGCTCCAGAGGTCGCAGACTCCAGGAACATGGGAAGACAATCATAACGCATACAATTCCCTTCTTCAGCATCCCACGTATGGCATACTATCACCTGACAGATTTAGCAAAGCAATAGTTTTTACAAGGCTCCATTGAGTGAATGTCTTCATCTAGACCCACTTGGCAAATATAGTAGTGCTCTTTCCTGCACTGCTATTTTTACCATGATTTTTTTCATGTATAATGCCATGTCCCAAATGAACATTCCCATGGAAAAACTGTCACTAACATGTCCATGCACACCACACACACACTCACTCCACTCTTTTAATCTATTATCCTACTGAAGTGACATTGTGTCTAAAATATGAAAATGTAATTATTCCCTTCTGTCCTGAGACATTCGAAAGATTTCACCAGAAGGCAATTTTACTGCCAAATTACAAAACCTATGGTAATATGGGAGGAGACCTAGCAGGGCAGTGGTTAAGCGCACGGCTGCTTGACCTACCAGCTGCTCTGTGGGAGAAAGATGTAGCAGTCTGCTCCCATAAAAATTACAGCCTTGGAAACCCTCTGGGGGCAGTTCTGCTGTATCCCATAGGGTCACTATGAGTCAGAATCGACTCAAAGGCAATGGGTTTATGGCAATGTGGGTTAACTCTCAATTGCAATGCCCTTAGTAGGCCCATCAGACAGAATTCCACATGGGTTGATATTCAATGGGGCAAGGATTCTAAGCACCTATGTTTAAAGCGCTGGTATCTTAATTTTCAGAGGCAGTTTTCCCATCTGTGGAAGTAATGTCTCTGTGATGTGTTCCAACCAGCAGCAGATTCATGCTGTGAGCTGTATATCATACAAAGAAGGCAATGGGGTCAGCGAGGCCAATTGAAACACTTATGTAAAAAGAAAGGGCAAAGTCTTAAATCAGGTTTTGACAGAGATTTTAACTTCAGGCTTAATGATTCTGTCCTTGGCTAAATTTGCTTGCCAGGTAATTAATTTTGGTGGGACTTCTCTATGGAAGATAAGGCTTACGATGCCGGGGGAGTTGATGGGCACTTGAAGAAGTAGTAAGGACTTTGAGAAACAGTTTTAATTCTCCTAGAATCCAGATTTCCAGGTTCATGAACTTTGTGTGACCTACTGAGGCTACCTGCCCTGTAGGTGCCCTTTTGAACCTTCAAGTCACCGTCAAGTCAAACAATAGCCTATTACTAAAAAAAAAAGTGGAACTCCTTTGGCCTTGGGCATTGGCTCTTTCAGAGAATCAGCTATGTGTACCCAGTTTCTGGGAGTGGGAAACCCAGGGTCTGACCGGAAAATGCATAGCATGTCCTTCGTGACTCTGTTTCTATAACCGACCGACCCTGGAACCCTGTACGTGTTCCGATGCTATCTCCTGAGAAATGAACGTGGCAATGACCTATATAAACCGTTTTCACTATCCCCTCTTTGGAGCACCTTCCTGATACTTTCTAGGTTGACAATGCCTGATTAGAATCGTATCTACTCGCAATAAATACATTCCATTACACTCATTTTCGGTGCTTCCCTGTGCATTTAAGTTTTTGACAACTGGAGACAAATAAATTGAAGGTGGGTGTAAATAATTAATATATGCTAGCTTTAGAACAGGAACTAGTTACAAAAAGAGGAAAGTTCAGGGTTTCACCCTAATTTATGAGGTAAAGTCACGAATAGTGAATGCTGATGCAATCACCTCTCAAAATTCAGGGCAGCAGGGGAAATCAACTTCTCTTGCTGGGAAGTTGTTGAAGTTTTAGAGCCAGGAAACTGACAGGAAAGAGGCAGGATTTCCTTGGCATCCTTTTCCTAATAAATCATGTTCTTTATTGTCCAGCAACTTGGAAGAGAAGAACTAGGAAGGCTTTGCCCTTCCTGAGTAGAGACTAAAAACATCTGGGAGTAAGAGGTGCAGGGCGGTCGGGTAGGGGTATGGAGAAAGAGGAAGAAGAACCCAGAGTCTTGAACAGAATCCTGCCCCTTTACAATCCCATGTTTCCATTGCTGAGTATTACGGATTGAATGTGTCTCACAAAAATATGTGTTGTAAATCCTGGGGGTGCGTGGTTAAGTGCTCAGCTGTTAACAAAAAGGTCGGCAGTTTGAACTTACCAGCTGCACTGCTAGGAGCAAGATTTAACAGCCTGCATCCATAAATATTGTTGTTGTTAGGTGCCATCGAGTCGGTTCCGACTCACTGTGCTGTGGCTTTACATAGAACAGACTGAAATGCTGCCCGGTCCTGCGCCATCCTCACAGTCATTGCTATGTTCCAGTGCATTGTTGCAGCCACTATGTCTATCTGTCTGGTTGAGGGTCTTCCTCTTTTTTGCTGACCCTCTACTTTATCAAGCATAATGTCCTTCTCTAGGGATTGGTCCCTCCTGACAACATGTCCCAAATATGTAAGATGAAGTCTCACCATCCTCGCTTCTAAGGACCGTTCTGGCTGTGCTTCTTTCAAGACAGATTTGTTCCTTCTTCTGGAGGCCAATGGTATATTCAATATTCTTCGTCAACACCATAATTCAAAGGCATCAATTCTTCTTCAGTCTTCCTTATTCATTGTCCAGCTTTTGCATGCATATGAGGCAATTGAAAATACCATGGCTTGGGTCAGGCGCACCTTGGGTCAGGGGCATCTTTGCTCTTTGACACTTGAAAGAGGTTTTTTGCAGCAGATTTGCCCCGTGCAATACGTCATTTGATTACGGCCTTGGAAATCCTATGGGGCAGTTCTACTCTATTCTACAGGGTCACTATGAGTCAGAATCTAGGGCAATGGGTTTATACCTGTGGTGGTAATCCCATTTGGAAATTGGATTTACTTTGTTATGTTAAAGAGGCCACATCAGTGTAAGGTGTGTCTTGAACTCATTCACTTTTGAGGTATAAAAAGTGTAGATCAGGCACAGAGAAGTAAGTACAAATGGTGGGGAAGAATATGGCCTATGGAGATAGCCAAGGAATCAAAGAACGCCAGGTCTACAGAGCTTCCCCCTGAGAGGAGAGGGAGAGCCTTCCCCCAGAGCTGGCGCTCTGAATTCGGACTTCTAGCCTCCTAAACTGTGAGAAAATAAATTTCCGTTTTTTAACCACCCACTTGTGATATACCTGTCATAGCAGCATTAGCAAAGTAAGACACTGGGCAAGGGCTGACTCCTTAGCTCAGGTCCCTGTAGCCTAGTTTAAAGCCAATTACACTCTATGGTATAAAATGGCTACAAGAGTACTGCTCCATAATGTTCGAAGGATTGTTCAATTCTGTTCTCAACTTTCGAATGTATAGTTTGGGGGCACCTTCTTTTCCTCTTACATCTCATCCACACTCTCCTTCTGAGGAACGTACATACCTCTGTCCAGTCAGAGAGAAGCCACTCGCTGGGGCAGTCATCTTTCCTGCAGGCTTGCTGGGAGGCCAGTTTTGAGGCTGAACAGAAGGTTTCAGGAAGCTCCAAGAAGCTACCATCAGCCATGCGCTGCTTGCACAGAACCTCACGTTTCTGAATGCCCCCTCCACATGTCCTGGAACACTGGGGAAGGAAGGAAGAGAAAGTCAACCTAACCCAGGAAAGTAGGCTGTTCTGACCACAGAGTCTTATCTTCACTTAGCCTTTTGTTGAGAGTGAAAAAAGAAATAATTGAAAAAGAAGAAAAAATCAGGAACTAGCCCAAAGAATTTTGTTTTCTTTCTCTTAAATGAATTTTGTAGCAAGATCTACACACTCTATGCCTAGTCCCAAGTATTTAACTAGAGCATCCAGGAATTTCAAGGGCCTTTAAATTTTTTTTTTTTTTTTAGCTTTGGAACTATGATTTGCAAGATAATTGGTTTAAAAGGTTAATAGATTAGAGTGTTAAACATATTTACGATCCAGTGAAAATAACCTATGCTGCTTCCAGAATGAACCAGAGCAAGCTCCTGCCATAGCATAAATCTGGAGGTATTAATCTGCAAAGAAGACAGCTCTTTCTTAAATCTAAGCACCCACTCTACCACACCGGGCAGTCATTTGATTTAGGGCCTTGATTTCAGAAGAGCTCCCTTGGAATCCATTTCTTGCACGGTCAGTGATCTCTTAGGGCAGTGGAAGCCATATCCACTGAATTTAGGATGTAAGAAAAATGGTCTCATTTCAGGGCTTTTAAGCAGCACCTCAAACACGTTGTTCATATGTAACTTAACAGTTATAATCTAGCTGCATGGGGGTTAACCCTGCAGCACAGGCTGTTAGCTGTTTCCAAAGACCTGGTAAAAGGGCCCCTAATTTTTAGCTGGGTACATGATTTTTCTGAATAAAGACAATACCTGCCAACCTCCATTTAAAATAGACATGGCCATGTGACCATGGAAGGGCTGTGTGGAATTTCAAGGAAGTGCCTGCTAAGAGAGTGTGGCATCTTTTCCCTGCCCTTTCCCCTCCTTGCTGGCTGGAGAACACGATGTCTGAAATTCAGGCTTCCGTCTTGGATTGTGATAGGCAAAAAGACAGTAGTTCAAACTCACCAGCTGCGCTGCGGGAGAAAGATGTGGCAGTCTGTTTTTGTAAAATTTACAGCCTTGGAAACCCTACAGGGCAGTTCTACTCTGTCCTATTGGGTCCCTATGAGTCGCTGAGAGTCTGTGTTGGAGGATTGGCTCCTGCAATGGTGCTCCTCTCTCAGAGCTCGCTGTGGGCTACGCTCAGGAGGTTATACTCAGAACTGCAAGGGGGTTTTGCCCATAGTCTTAGGGCGGTGACAACACATCCTTGAGTATAGTCAGAATGCTGCTGAGGTATCAGTGGGTCTCAGCACCGGGTGTACTTTAACATCACTTGGGGAGCTATTAAAAGTACTGAGGCCTAGGTCTCACCTCAGACCAATTAAGTAAGAAACTCTGAGAGGTGGGTCCCAGATATCAGTTTGTGTTTTTTTAAGCTCCCCAGGTAATTGCACTGTGTAGCCAGGGCTGAGAACAATCTCTCTGCAATAACGCCCCTGGGGCCCAGAGAGTTCTCTGCTAGAGACCCCACTGGAGCGAATATGCCCTTTGTTTGCAGCTGTGAATGGCATCAGGTCACAGAGCTACTGAATAATGAAGTTAGAAAAGCTTTCAACTTTGTCAAGTTAGGCCTTTCAAAGCTAGAACCTTTCAAACCATCCAAACCAGTGGTAATAAATCTTTTCTTGCATTAAAAAAATTTTTATTTTTAGAATTTGAAATGAAAATAACCTCATTGAGTCCCATTTTTTATGTGACTCAATACGGCTGGGATCAACTATCTACGCATTGAATAAAAGACAACTAACAAAAAAGGTGAAATCACCTTATGAGGCAGGTCTTATCCTCACTTTACAGATTAAAAAACTGAGACTCAGAGACATAAAGTGACCTAAGGCCACACAGAATTGGCTTATTTCCATTCAGTGCAACATTTACTGAGCTTCTACCAAGCACCATGCTTTGGGCTGGGGGTTGTGGGTACGGCTGGGAGAACAGCCCAGACTAGACTTGTCTCTCCTCTCTGCTTACTGAACCAGCGGAGGGTGCTCTAGCTGCTACTTTGTGCTAAGGGTCCCATGCTTCATAAACAGCAAGCCTGCAGAATGCCTGGTCTCTCATCCCACAGGAGGGGCAGTGCTTTGCAACTCAGTCCTGGTGACCATCTCTGACTGGCAAAAGCTGGTCCATGATCCAGGTTGAGGACCAGCCTTCTAAAATAGTTCATCCACATTGTGGTGGCGGCCCTGGAAAGCGTTTTCTCTCAATATTTGATTTCTGAGTTGAAAGGCTACGTTTGAACACATCTCTCAGGGTACGTCATGAACCTGGGGCGGAGGGTGGAATGGACTACACATGGTGGTCTACAGCCCAGTTGTTATTCACCACAGATCCAAACAGTTTCTTCCAAGGGGTTATCTAGTGTGTGCTTTGCCTTCTTTAAGGACCAATCTAGGGTCTTAGAGCCAATGACGCAAGCTGTGAGTAGCCCAGACCTTTGGCTTCTCTGTGGAGACTCCCTGGCATTTTCATTTATTAGAGAAGCAATTCTTTTGTTTTAGCCCTTATTCAGTAGCAGTTGAGAAAATCTTAAAGGATTTCACTTCTTTAATTCATTTTGTACTCCCATTATTTAGTCCAGTGCCTTCTGCAAACATAAGCCCTCAAATGTTTGTGGAAATGAAGTTGGTGGTTGAGGGAAATTTAAATTAGTGGCTAACTTAATTTAAATTTGCTAGTTACTTAGCAGAACTCTTCTTGTTAACTATGGATAACTAAGGTTTTAAATTTGGTTTTATAGTTGGTTGCATGATTTGATTCCTTAGGTTCACCCTTCTTTTATTTCTGTCAAATTCTCACTTCTAACCAACTAGTGATTCTATAGTCAGACTAGTTATAACCTGTTATTACTTAGTCCCTCCTTAGACCTTTTTTTTTTTTTAATAACTAGACAACTAACCATGTGAATCACTGATTTCCTAAGGATTTGCCCAACTTAGGCACTGTGTTCATTGTAATTCTTCCCATTCTATGAATTACTGAAATTAATTTTGTTGAAACTACAATTATCTGAAACAAATGTGTACTGATGAATCAAAAATTTAAATCTTAAGATTTGGCCTCTCTTCTATGCCTACTCAACATGTCACTTAACTGTAAATAGACATCTTGACCTAATTATGTTTAAAATGGAACTCTTGAGTCTACCCTTCCAACCTCACCCTCAATCTGCTCCTTTCTTAGTCATTTCATTCATTTAATGGTGCCTCATCCAGGACAAAAACTTAGGCAACACCTCTGAGATTTTTCTTTTTCTCATCACCTCTCCCCTTACACCCAATCCATGAGTATACACTGCCAGGGTTACCTACAAAATAAATATGCTTTACTTCAAAAATAAATGTCATTCAGAAATAAACAAATACCCAGGTTGGGGACCAGCATTCTAAAATAGCTCATCTAAAATAAATGCCATCTTCTCTTGCCTATACTACTGCAAGCTGCCTGACCAGTCTCCCAGTTTCTAGTTTCATCAGTCAGGTCCCAGCAGGATATAAATGACAATTTGAACAAGATAATTTGAAGAAAGTTCCTCCCTCCTGACAGTCTGAAAAAGTGCCCCATTGATTGAATACCAAAACGAGAGGGCAAGGGAGCTTACTGAATCAGTCTATGTGTGTCAGCCTCCTGAGGCACAGGTAGAGAAGGATGGGGAGTGGATCTAGAGGAGCAATGGAAGATACTCAGCACATCACTCTTACTCCCTTGTAGTCCATTCTTTCCACATAGTAGCAAGAATGATGTCTTTAAAGCATAAATCAGATCATGTAATTCCCATGCTTAAAACCTTCCAATGGCTTCCCCTTGTAATTAGAATAAAATTCAAACTCCTCTAACCCTGCCTTGAAAGTGCCAAATGTTCTGGTCTTTGTCTACCTCTGCAATCTCATACTGTACAACTTTCCCCTGTCCCTGTATATTTCAGTCACATTGATCTTTTTGTTCCTTGAACATGCCATGCTTGTTCCTGCCTCAGGGCCTTTGCACTTACTCTTCTACTTGGTGCACTATTTCCTTAGATCTTCATGTGGCTGAGTCTTTCCAATTATTCAAGTTCAATTCCATTGTCATCTGCTTGGTAAGGCCATCCCTAACCTTCTTAACTAGAATAGGTGAATCAGTCTCTATGCCATTATCTAATTTTATTTAACAGCTCTCTTCCTTTTTAGAAATTACCTCCCATTAAACTATTAGTTCCACTAAGAACAGGATTTTACTTCTCTTGTTCACTGCTATAGAACCATGCTTGGTCCATGGCTTTTATTTAACAAATTTGTGAATGAATAAATTAAGTTGAAGGGGATTGATTTAGACAGTCTCTAAACCCCATCAGAGCAGGGACTAGGTCTGTCTCAATTACTCTGCTTCTAGCACATACCCTAAATATTTAGTGAATGTAATTTTCAGAGAAATTTCCATTTGTTAGCTGGTGAGGTTAGCAAAAGATAAATAGTGTCTTACTGTGAGAGCCTTAAAAACAAAATACTCATTTGTTTGCTATAAATTAGAGGTGTATCCTGTTTTGGAAAAGGAAACGATTCTAGATGACCAATTCTGGTGAGCAGAGAGGGGTCATGGGTTTGTTTCAATGTAATTTAGTAAGTATTTACTAAGCATCTGTAATATACAAGATACCAAACTAGGTGTTTTAAAAAATGATTCAGTGAGAAAGATACTTTTTTAGTGTTAAGGACCTTACAGTCTAGGGGAAAAGAAAGACATATACACAATCAACAGTGATACAAGGCAGGAGATGGTAAACATTAAAACAGACACATAAACAACAGTTTAGGGGAGCATGGGCGACTCAAGCATTACTTTAGTTTGGGCAGATGTGAGAAGGCTTCATACAGATGTCATTTATGTAAGCCTGGAGGAATATACACATAGGATTTCAACAAATGTGAAGTGAAGAAAATTTCAACACTCAAAACAGCAGGAACAAAGGCACAATGACTGGAAAGTCAACGCCTGTTCTGAGAATGGGAGGTAGTCTATTGGGACTCTAAGGTATCTCATTTTCTCTTAGAATCATAAAACAATCTAATTATTCCACTGTTTAAAGCAATGTTATAAAAAGAAGCAGTCATCATATTAAGTGCTTGAGAACTGCATTCAAAACTTTCTCCCAGTATGATATTGTTATATCTATAGTAAGAGACTAGGGTTGAATAAATCCATCCCTAGCTTTTCTTTTCCACATCCTTTCTCCTTTTTTTCTTTCTTTTAAAATTAATGACTTGCTTGGTTTCTAGGAAGAAAGTGGCCAGGGTATGAAATGAACAGTAGGGTGACATTTTATAACTGATGCTGGAGGTATGTGATGTTTTGATATGATCCATAAATATTTACACTATAGTAAAAATGCAATGTATTTTTCTATGAGAAAAGTAATGGCTGACTCACAAAATCATTATCCCCTAAACCTTGAAATGACATCAAACAACTTTTAATTCTTTTCTTATAATTCACAGTCAAATTCCCTATGGGTTCCACTGAATCAATCAGACATAAAGAACATGTTCCCGAAATTTCTGTTACCCAACGACTGACATTTTAGGTGCTTCACTAGTAAAATGGATTTTAGGAATATAGATCTCTTCAATGCTTGATGGCTAAAATTTTCTTTTTCTAAATATTTTATGAGGCATATGTACTTCTATTTAATATAAATAAATGCTCCAAAAATAAGTAGCTGAATAAAATCTGTTCTCGGAATCAAGCTGTTGAGTTAGATCTTCTTAGTGAATTTTGGTAGTAAGGACAAAAATGTTTGTTAATTTTCTTCCTTTTTCTAATTGAGGAAGCAGATGATGAAAATAATTTGTATAATTTCAAGGGTGGAGAGGGAATAAATTTTTTTATTACTATACTTTAGATGAAGGTTTGTAGAACAAACTAGCTTCTCATTAAACAGTACACATATTGTTTTGTGACACTGATTACTAACCCCATGACATGTCAACACTCTCTCCTTCTCAACCTTGGGTTCCCTATTACCAGCTTTCCTGTCCCCTCCTGTCTTCTAGTCCTTACCCCTGAGCTGGTGTGCCCCTTTAGCCTCATTTTGTTTTATGGGCCTGTCTAATCTTTGGCTGAAGGGTGAACCTCAGGAGTAACTTCATTTCTGAGCTAAAAGGGTGCCCGAGAGCCATACTCTTAGGGCTTTCTCCAGTCTCTGTCAGGCCAGTAAGTCTGGTCTTTTTTTTGTGAGTTATAATTTCTTTCTACATTTTTCTCTAGCTCTCTCCGGGAGCATCAACAATGACTTCCTTTCTTTTAACAAGTGGTCTGATAAAGTTTAATTAAAGAAGGAGTCTAGGAAATAATGTATTAAGAATACCCTATTCTTTTCCCTCCAGTTCTAGAGACATTCCTAAAAGTGACTGAGGATTCTTAAAACAGGTCCTATGCACCAAACTCTTAACGGGTTTTCTCTGGAGGATAGAATCACTGGTAGCTTTCACTTTCTATGTTCCATATTTGTTATGTTTGAATACCTTTCTACGATCATTAAGTATTGGGTATGTAATGAGATACTTTTTAAAAGTTCTATTAAAGTGTCATCACTGGCTCATGGGATGAACTTCAAAGAGCTGTTTCCTGTTAGTTTTTTGATCTGAAAAATGGACTTATATCTGGCTCATTCCCAAAGGCTTTTTCCTAATGGAAGGAAATAGAAAAAGCTTTCAAAATAAATTCCTGTCTTAACAGACCCAAGGTACATAAAAAAAATAAAAGAATAATTGGCTCTTTGGAAATCCACTGTTTCAAATAGGATATTATCTAAATGCTTACCTCTCAGAGACAGTGGGCAGGGGTAGTGGTGGCAATAGACCAACAATAACACGTATGTGGATAACACGTATTTGAAAACTGAAAGAGCACGATGGGTCGATGCTGCTATTCAGTAACGTGTGGCTACTGAAAGAGGTTGGTGCTTCACTGAATTTCATTGACAGGTCAATATTATGATGTATAGCCATAAAGTAAACATTAGTAAAACACAGTGTCAGAATTTTCAGGGCCTGTGGGGAGGTTTGTGGGGAGGTAGTCTTGATCTACTCATTCATTTCATCATTTAATAAACATTTTATCTAGAACATACTATATACCTAGTAGCAACATAGGCTAATAATACAGGGGCTTAACAGCTTCAAAATGTTTTAAAAATGTTTTTCTCTATGGATACTCTGTTTTCAAGAGTGGATGTTGATTTCGGCTGACTCTTTAAGGTTGGCGTGGACTAGTGGGGGTAGTTAAAGGTCATGACTTACTCTAACTAGATGTGACTAAGTATCAGTGCATTAGAAATCCTGACACTTGGGCTCTGGTCCATGCATTACAACCTTGAGCAAACCACTTCACACAGCTAGGCCGCAGTTACTTCATCTGTCAAACAGGGGGCTCGTATATCATCCCTGAGGGCCCTTTCAGCCATAGCTGTCTACAAAAATAGGGTCTGGTGTCGTAGAAAAGGTCACTAAAAAAAGGTTGATGGTCAACCCTATATTTGCTAGCTGTGTGAGCCTCAGTTTCCTCAAACCCACAAGGAGAGTAATCAAACCACCTTTCACTGAATTCTTGTGCGGATTAACTAGAATTAGGTGTGTAATAATATATATTTATTAGGAAAATACTGGTACATCCAAAAAAAAAAAACCACTGGTACATAGATGATTAAAATACATTATGTCCTCTGGACTACCACGAACCGTCACATAATAGCATGGAATTTGTGAACCAGCCATATGTATTTAAGCACTAAAGGAAAATATAATAGTGTCTGTTTCTGCGTGCTTTAAATGGTCAGTATTTTCGTCATTCATTACTGTCTGATGCCCTTGAGTGACTTACTAAATCACAGCCCCAAGATGGGTAGGAAGAAGGATGAGGCTCTGTCAACTGACTGTGAAGAAGCATGGAGGACACATGGCTGTCTGCAAATGGCAGCCCCATCACAGCACTACAGTAAGGTACGTAAGCTGCCATCTCCTCTCCTTCTATGCTGGATGACTATAGAATTTATCATTCAAATTGAGACACTTCTGAGAGTGAAAAACTGTTTCAGTAAAACTGGGATTACATCTCCCCATTTTTCAGGCTTACTTTCTGTGACCTTTGCTAGCGCTCCAAAGGTCTGATGGGAAGGAAATTGTAAAACAAGATTTTATCTAAATTATTCACCTAAAATCCTGCCGTATTTTTCAAAGGCATGTGAAAAGATTATTTACCTAAAGTTTGATAATACAATAAATAGTTTTTATTTTTATTATGGTAATATATACTTTAGAATAGAGAGCAGCAAAATTTTTTTCTGTAAAGGGACAGCTAGTAAATATTTGAGGCTTTGCAGGCCATATAGTCTCTGCCACAACCATGCAACTTGGCCCTTGGAGTACAAAACCAGTCGTAGACAATATGTAAAAGAATCAGGATGGTTGTGTCCCAATAAACCTTCATTTAAAAAAACTGGCTGTGGGTTGAAATTGGCCCGTTTTCTGCAGTTTGCCAACCCTTGCTTTAGAACAATCGTTCCCAGACTCTTGGCATTTATAGATCCTGAGAATTGACTTAAGATACCTAGCTTTTTATTTTGCTAAGTAATGATGTTTAAAAAAAAAATCATGCTTACTTAGTATCCTTATTTCTTAGAATTTTAAGCACTACAAAATCTAGGAAGGACACAATTTCTGAACAAATTTAGCTTTATAGACAGCCAACTACATTGTCCTTATTTTCCTAATTTTTGCTTTTCTTGGTGACAACTCTGTCATGAATATACTCAGGTTGACAGATGGGTCATTTTGACTGCTTGAATCCTACTGGGTGTAGTACAGTGGAAAGGCATGGTATTTATATTAGAAGATCTGGGTTTGAGTAAGGTTGGGGGAGTACCAACAAGGTGAGCAGACCTTGAACTTTCCTTTAATGGGACAAAGCTACTCTGAGAGAGTGTCCCCTGTCCGGAATCACAGCTGCAAACAAAAGCTCCAAAGCTGAGTGACCCCAGAACTCACCGGCTGCCAGTGTGCAGGGTACCAGGCTGGAGGGCAATTGAACCGGTTACAGGCCTGCACAGTGCTGGGCTTGGGCTGGTGACATAGCTCATCAGCCAGGATTATTGTCTCATTCATCTCCCTGGAAAGCAGGTGGGAGCAGAAGACATCTCTGGTCTGCAGACCAACCCCACAGGTGAGACTACATGGACTCCACTTGCCAATTTCCCACCTGAGAAGAAATCAGAGAGGAAGAAGCAGCTGTTAGTATCTGTGTAGAGAACATTTCTGATGAAATCAAGAATTGCTTATGGAGTAAAAACACGCCACTAGGAATGTAGAAAGATCCAGCACACGATCTTCTGGGAATTCTATTCCAAACCTACAGCCCATTCCTCTTCTTTCATGCTCCAGAATTCATTTAGAATAAAGCAGAGAGCATGATAACATGGGGGCATTATGGTCACAATCACGTCTACTTTGATAGAATATATAAACCTCATTAAATAAGTAGGATATGATGGATAACGCCTTGGATGGCTATGTAAAGGTCCTGGGCAGTACATATCGAATAGCAGGTTTAGAAGAAGCCTTTCTGTTAATCTCTCCAGCCCCCAAACTTAGCACGACTGAAAAATTTGTGCTTATTTTTCTTTGGTTTCAAAGTGAAAGGTCATTGGCTCCAACTCCCTTCCAACTTCCATCATAGCATAGAAATGTCTCTGTCTTATGTATAAATATCATCACTGCCTGGGACTGGATAATGTAACAAAAGTGAAGGCTGCTAAATAGATCAGTTCTCTTGAGGGGAAATCGTGAAGAGAGAGTTTCATTATCTGGAAGTAGAAGTCAAGTACACAGAGAGGAGTTGAGTGCAAGAACTGCCCGGTTCCAAATGGCTGGTCTTCAGAAGTGCATTTATAGTGAGCTAAGGGACTATAAAAACAATCCCACTACATTTCCCTGTTGATCCAGCCTCTGAAATGGGAATGATAAGGACAAAGCTCAGTCGCTTGGACTGTAAGTCAGAAGTGTTCTCTAACGATCAATTTTGGAAAGTTTTGTTTACAATCTGAGACACAAAGATTCTACAAATAGGAGTTAGCCAAGAAAAGCATGGAAAATAGATTCTTCGGTAGCTGGGCCTGCCTTGCTTTTGTAGCCAGCCCTGAAAATTGGTTTAAAATCTTTGGACTTAATGTTTTTCATCAGACTGTGAAACTGAACGCGTACTCTTCTCAATCGCTTCCTGCTACTCTGACATATAACTACATTTCCAACCTCTATTTCCACAACCACCTTTCATCTACCCTATGTTTTTTTTTTTTATGTTTAAGCCATATCCGTAATGAGCTCCTTTGTTATTCTCAATTCATGCCCTGTGATTTTCTAGCTCTGTCTTTACTCAAGCTGTTACTCCTAATTTGGAATACATTTTGTCCTCTCCTTGCCCCTCAAAATTCCTTCCATCTCTACGTGTCTTAATTCTATCCGTATTTCAAGGTTGTATCCATACCTCAGTGACCACTTTCTCCATTGTATTAATCAGTGATCACTTTCTCCATTGTCTTAACTATTCTGCCTGTCAAGCGTCTTACTGAATACTTCTTGAAGGCAGGGTTGACATCTGAGTCAGTTTTGTATCACTCACAGGGTCTATAACAGCACTTCTAGATAGTTTATACCTGATAAGTCAACAAATGGAAACCCTGGTGGTGTAGTGGTTAAGAGCTATGGCTGCTAACCAAAAGGTTGGCAGTTGCAATCCACCAGGCTCTCCTTGAAAACTATGGGGTGGTCCTGAAGGCAACAGGTTTTTTTTTTTTTTTTAAGTAAACAAATAGAAGGGCTCTATAGTTTCCAAAAACTATGCACAGTAGGCACTTTGCATAGTAGGCACTTTGTACACATTAACTCATTTAATTACCTCCAGCACAACAAGAGGCAGGTTCTACTGGTTTTCTTCACTTTACAGTTGAGGGAATCTGAGCATCCAAGAGGCTGACTTGCCCAAAGGACCCAGAGTTAATAAGCAGTGGATCCAGGATTCAAACCTGGGTGTCTCTGACTCCAAAGCCCTTGTACTTCCTATTGTATCATGTAGTCTCCAGGAAGTACCTTGAAAACCCTCTTATAAATATTCACAAAATTTTAAATGAATAGGAGAGGGCAAGTTAAATATATTTCTTTTAGATCCTTGTGTGAATCTCTCTAAGCTGTCTTATTTTTAGACCTCTAGCATTTTTTAGCATAAGTAGAGTCCCTGTGTGGCACAAATGCTCAAGTGCTAGGCTATTAGCCAAAAGATGTGTGGTTCGAACCCACCCAGAGGCACTGCAGAAGAAAGGCCTGGCATTGTTTACAATAGCAAAAACATGGAAGCAACCAAGGTGTCCATCAATGGATGAATGGATAAATAAATTATGGTATATTCACACAACGGAATACTACGCATTGATAAAGAACAGTGAGGAATCTGTGAAACATTTCATAACGTGGAGGAATCTGGAAGGCATTATGCTGAGTGAAATTCGTCAGTTGCAAAAGGACAAATGTTGTATAAGACCACTATTATAAGAACTTGAGAAATAGTTTAAACTGAGAAAACATTCTTTTGTGGTTACGAGAGCGGGGAGGGAGGGAGGGTGGGAGAGGGGTATTCCCTAATTAGATAGCAGATAAGAACTACTTCAGGTGAAGGGAAAGACAGCACACAATACAGGGGAGGTCAGCACAATTGGACTAAACCAAAAGCAAAGAAGTTTCCTGGATAAACCGAATGCTTCTAACGCCAGCGTAGCAGGGGCAGGGGTCTGCGGACCATGGTTTCAGGGGACATCTAAGTTAACTGGCATAATAAAATCTATTAACAAAACATTCTGCATCCACTTTGAAGAGTGGTATCTGATGTCTTAAAACTAGCAAGCAGCCATCTAAGATGCATCAATTGGTCTCGACCCACCTGGATCAAAGGAGAATGAAGAACACCAAGGACAGAAGGTGATTACGAGCCCAAGAGACAGAAAGGGCCACATGAACCAGCGACTACATCATCCTGAGACCAGAAGAACTAGATGGTGCCCGGCTACAACCGATGACTGCCCTGACAGGGAACACAACAGAACCCCTGAGGGAGCAGGAGAGCAGTGGGATGGAGACCCCAAATTCTTATAAGACCAGACTTAATGGTCTGACTGAGACTAGGACACCGGTGGTCATGGTCCCCAGACCTTCTGTTGGCCCAGGACAGGAACCATTCCCGAAGCCAACTCTTCAGACATGGATTGGACTGGACAATGGGTGCTGGTGAGGAGTGAGCTTCTTGGATCAGGTCGACACTTGAGAATATGTTGGCATCTCCTGCCTGGAGGGGAGATGAGAGGGTGGAGGGGGTTAGGAGCTGGCAAAAAGCACACAAAAAGAGAGAGTGGAGGGAGAGAGCAGACTGTCTCATTAGGGGGAGAGTAATTGGGAGTGTGTAGCAAGGTATACATGGGTTTTTGGGTGAGAGACTGACTTGATTTGTAAACTTTCACTTATAGCACAATAAAAATTATTAAAAAAAAAAAAAAAAAAAGGCCTGGCAATCTGCTTTCAAAAGGTCACGCCACGAAGATCCTATGGAGTGCATTTCTACTCCGACACATACAACTGGTTTTTCGTTTTAGCATGAGTTGATTCCAAGGTTTAAAATGTGGGGTACTGGCTTTAAAATATTTTCACATATGTTTTGTCAGGCCTCCCTTCTAAAGAAGGAGCCTCAAATGCGGTTCTGACTTAGTGACTCACTTCTAATGAATAGAATGTAGCAGAAATGGTGCTATGTGACTTTCTTGGCCAGATCACGAAAAGGCTAGACCTTCCATTTGGCTCGCTCTCTTGGATCGCTCACTCTGGGGGAAGCCAGCCATCAAGTCAAGAGGATACTGGAGCAGTCCTACAGAAACTCCACGTGCACAGGAACTGGGGCCTCCTACCAACAGTCAGCACCAACTTGCCAGTCATGTGAGCGACCACCTCATGAGAGACCTTGACCCAGAACTACCTACCCTCAGCTGCTCCCAAATTCTCACCTACATAAACTGAGAGAGACAACACAGGATTATTGTCAGTGTAAGCTACTAAGTTTGGGGGAAATTTCTTATACAGCAATACAACCAAAACAAACATATACCTCCCAAAAAGTGTGCATATGATCATCAAAAGACACGTACAAGAATATTCATAGTAGCACTACTCATAATAGCCCAAACTGGAAACAACTCAAATGTTCACCCACAGTTGAAAAGATTAAAAAATATGATAAAATTCATACAATACTATATAAAGCAATGAGAATAACCTACACCTACAGGAAACAGGGTCAGTGAAAAAGAGAAAGACCGTCAATGAGATGGATTGACACACTGGATTGACACAATAGGCTTAAGCATAACAACGATCGTGAGCATGGCGAAGGACTGGGCAGTGTTTCGTTCTGTGGTACGTAGGGTCGCTGTAAGAACCGACTCGACAGCACCTAACAATAAGAAACAACATGGATGCATCTCAAACATTATTCAGTGCAAGAAGTCACACACACAAGAATTCATACTGTGTGATTTTGTCTATATAAAAGCTCAAAACTAATCTATGATGTTACGTGTCAAGGTGGTGGTTACGCTTGGTGGGTAGTAACTAGAAGAGGCAAACAAGGAAATGGGACTTCTGAACTGCCATTAGTCTCCTGTCTTGATCTGGGTGCTGGATCTGGGTTCACTTTCTGAAAAACCAGTACTTTTTGCTCTGTTTGCTATACTTAAAATAAAAAAAAAAATTTTTTTTTTTTTTTTTGGGTTACTTTTAAGTGAAAAACAAAACGTTACGGGTGTAGAACAAGTAAAGTCCAACAACCAGGCACAATGCCAATGATCACTTTATGTATGTCTCACAAAGGAGCTGCCACAGAGTTAATGCTGTCCCAAGGTTAGAGTTTGTCACGGCAGAGGCTCTGTACCGCCCCTTCCCCCTGACTTCTGGCAAAAATCCAGCCACTGGGGCCTTGAACAGAGGCATTTTGGCAGCCATGAGGCCACTGTGACACTGCTTGGAGAACCACAGAAAGCAGACATATCTGTTTACTCATGATAAATGTACGTTACATTCTCAAGGAAGGAGGTCCCAGAAGCTATCTGTGTATTAGGTGCTTTGATGAATCTGTGTCAAGAATATTTGAATAAACTTAGGCCAAAAAAGGGAAGACCGAGACTCCCCTCCTGCTTCTGTCCTGCAGAGACTACAGTCGTGGTTGTTGTGGACTTGGTTACCACTGGCTGTTGATAGCCCCCTCCCTGCCTTTGGCTGTTTCTGAGGAGGGACTGCAGGCCAGTGAGGCAGGCAGCCTGTGAGGCATTCACAGGTCTATGTGGGACTCTGGGACCTGGCTTCCACAGAAGCCCAGTACAGATGAGGACAGGCTCTCTGGTCTGAGCAGGAGAGGGTGAAAGCACCGGTCCCTCTTCCGCCTATTTGCCTGCTGACTTTTATTCATCTTTTGGTCTCCACTTAAAATGTTACTTCCACAGGGAGGAGACTCTCATCTAGGTAAAAATTCTTCTGTCTGGTCTCATTAATACTTTCCCCTTAGGAAAATCTCAGCGCACTTACAATTTGACTGCCTCACTTTACCGTTAGCCTAATGAGGCATGGGGCCATGTCTGTTTTGATTTACCGCTGGATCCCAGTGCTTAGCACACAGCACTTATGTATGTCACTAAGTACACGGTGACTCAACCAGTCTGTGCGCCTTTGGATTGGTCACTTGGCTGGTCTCAGCTCTGTCCTCTAAATGACTATCCCAAATTTCAAAGTCCCAAAAGCTCTGACCACAACAATTTTTTCTTAACTGTGCCATAAACTCTTTTGGTGACAAAACCGGACCTGAATCAACATGATTCTCCTGATAGGCTGTATTCCACTTAGTGTAAGTATTTACACATTTTCCTGCAGGAATATCTGCCTCTTAGGTTAATGGAGTGCTTTCCAGAAAACACATCTGCTCCAGTGGTTTTGGCTAAAGGAGCCTAGCGCTGTAGAAGGAGGGTGGTAAACACGATTACTATGGTTTCTTTCAGCTTCTAGGCTTCAGGTGTTTAGCATCATGTTTGGGCCCTCGGCCAAAATGTTAGGCTCTGGTTTCTCTGGCATTCCCTTCTTCCTGCCGGTTTCTTTCCTCTGAGCCATTATCTCCATGTCCTGCTCCTTTCGTCACAATCTGCTTGCAGGAAAGGCTCTGTGATCTGAGAGGTCACAGCTGATGCCCTGTACCTTCAGGCTTGGCTCTACCCTACTCCTGACCAAGGGCAGGCAGGAAATAGAAGGTCATCCACTCCTTGCATCCTCAATGGCTGGAAGTAGTCTTCTTGCTTTCTGCCAGCGTACCTAGGTTGGTTTGTCTTTAGGATTAGATTTCAGGTTTGGTGTCCTGATTCCACTTTGTTTCCTGATGTGCCGGACCTCTGACGGAAGTCCAGCCTACTGGACTGTGGTGCTGTCACTCTGCTTGGATCTGGCCAACTCCTAGATGTGCAAGGGCGAGGGGGAGAGCTTGCACTCAGGAAAGAAAGAAGGGAAATGGTCCCTATGTAAGGGGGAGGGGGAGAGCTTACACTTGGGAGGAGGAAGAGGCAAGGGGGTGGTGACATTCCTCAATAAGATGGTCCCTACGTAGTTAAATGTTAAGCCAAGGAAATGGTCCCTATGGGGTCCCTACCTTGATAGGGTTCCTAACTTAAGGAAATAGTCTCTACTGGGGTCCCTGACTTGGCTGTTAAACATTAACAGGGAGAGATAAGAGAAAAAGGGTATAAAAACCCTAAGTGAACAACTATTGGGGCTCTCAGACTCTCCCTCTGAGCAGCCTGCTTGATGCTCTCTGGTCAAGTATACTTTCGCTATTAACCCTCTGCTAACTAGTTTTTTTTTTTTTTTAACTAATAAGACCCCTTGCTTGCTTGGCACTCTTTGTCTCAGTGTTTGAATTCTTTCCTACGCCACAGACAAGAACCGAGGCTATTCTCCAGTAACAGATGTGCAATGGGTAGAGCACCCAGAGCCATGATGTGACTGCAACCCAGCTGACACCATGCATTATCACCGGTAACGTTAGAGATCTTGGCATTAATGGAGTGTTTTACAATGAGCCAGGTACTGTGCTAACTGCTTTAAATGCATGATCTCATTTGATTCTCATCACAGCCCTATGACAGTTAAAAAAAACAACAACAAAAAACCTCCCACCGTCCTCAAGTCGATTCCGACTCATAGCAACCCTATAGGACACAGTAGAACTGCCCTATAGGGTTTCCAAAGAGCACCTGGTGGATTCCAACTGCCAACCTTTTGGTTAGCAGCAGGTGTTATTATTTTCTGTATTCTAAAGACAAGTTGCTGAGGCCTAGAGAAGTTCAATGGTTGATTAGCCATGGCCTGGAAATACCTGCTGCTAGGCCTCACACAGATGCCAGAGCCACCTGCAAATGTCCAGGTCTACAGGACTTGGACACCGGCACGGAGAATATGGCTGTTCTTTGTGGATTTATAAGCCCGTTTCCAGCCTCTTCTTCCCAGCAGCAGGACTCAAGGCAAGCTAACCCAAGATGTGGGAGGCATGTATTAACTCATTTACCACTGATAAAAATATAATCATGCATTCATTCAAAATAACAAGACAGGTTTTGATTGCTCTACGATTTAATAAACAATTTGCAAATTGGAGAGATGCTCTCTCACGCAAGAGAAAGCCGCTTCTAGAGAAAGACGAATTCACAGAGACTTAAATAACCTTTGCTTAAAGAACACAGGTTTCCATGGTAATGAAGTACTTAACATTAAAAAGGTAACTTCACAGAAGAGTCACCCCTCCATCCATCGGCAGTCTTGAGACCTCCAGAAATTCAAATTAAAGGAGGCTGAGTCTTTCTCCTTTAATCACAGGTTAATGGTTTTGTCATGGTCTTTTTGGAACATGCCTTTTGGGTGAGAGAGAAAAAAATCGCTGGCAGATTGATTTAGGGTAAGGAAGTTTTACGTTTGTGGATGAGAAAAGTCCTCTTGAAATAAAAGTAAAGTATCTACTTTTAATACACATTTGATTTTATAATATTTACATCAAACCTATGAAGCAAGTACAGATAGTCCCTGATCTACGACATAGTCAAGTTACACGATGAACTGCACTTTCAACTGTCTTTTGTACATCTTATTGTTAACACGGAAACCCTGGTGGCGCAGTGCTTAGGAGCTACGGCTCCTAACCAAAAGGTTGGCAGTTAGAATCCACCAGGCGCTCCTTGGAAACCCTATGGAACAGTTCTACTCTGTCCTATAGGGTGGCTATGAGTCAGAATCGACTGGATGGCAATGGGTATCGTTAATACAGTGTTGTGGTGCGTAATTTTGCTGTCATCATTCTCAGATGTTCACTTGCAGATGCTCAAAGATTGGATGTATGAAGACACTGATAATAAAAGGCAATAAAAAAGAAAACAAAAAAAAGAGTTGGATTTATGTTAGAATCAACTTACAACACAGAGTTGGAACGAAGCCCCGTTGTAAGTCAGGGACTACCTGTACTATAATTTCTCCTCATTTTACAGGGGTAGAACACAGACACTCTGAGAAGTAATTTGTCCAAAGTCACATAGCTAGTACACAAGAGAATCAGAGCTCGAATCATGGCTCTAGCATGCCTGATTATTCCATTATACTGCCTCTTAGGGCTAGGATGATGAATGTTGTTGTTGTTGTTGTTAGGTGCCGTCGAATTGGTTCTGACTCATAGCGACCCTATGCACAACAGAACGAAACACTGCCCGGTCCTGCGCCATCCTTACAATTGTTATGCTTGAGCTCATTGCTGCATACAGCACTACAAAGCCACCTTAACTGCACATTCTAGGCTCCTGTCACAGCTTCAGAAAACGACAAATGACAAAATGATCATCTATTCCTAAGTAACAGAAACAAGCACACTGATGTCACCCTAGGTCTTGAGTGCACTTGTAGTTGGTATTTCAGCAAAGCATCAATGGTACTTGGTAGCCAAATGGACAGAGTGTGATTCCGCCCCCCCCACCACCAAGAGACAAGTTTGTTTTTTGTAAAGGTGGCCATCAGAGTTAATGTGAGCAATCAAGGACCCACACAGTGGTTGGCGCTTCTTAGCAGCTTGTATTTGCATTAGTCATATAAAAGGAGGAATTTCTGCCTTCCCTGTGGACAAGGCCTCATTATGTGAGTTGCCAAGGTTTTTCTCCCCTGCTCTTTCCAAGAAGGTAATGGCTGCTGCCTCCAGCAACTCATTGCTTGTTGTTGGCATAAATGCACATAATTTCTAATGGCAGACTCCCCCAACCGCAAGCTCCTATGTCCTAAGAACCTTCTGAAACCTTGGTTTTTGCAGCAAAGCAGTACTTGTTTCTTGATTCGAAATTTTAAGATGTAGTTTTTGTTTGGAGGGAAAAAATACTGTACTAAATTTAAGGAGCCCTGGTGGAGCAGTGGTTAGGTGCTCAGGTACGAATCAAAAGGTTGGTGGTTTAAACTCACCCAGTGGCTCCGCCAGCAAAAGACCTGGCAATTTGCTCCCATAAAGATTACAGCCTAGGAAACTCTACGGGACACTTCTATTTTGTCACATAGGGTCGCTATGAGTTGAAATAGACTCGACGGTACCAAACAGAACAAATTTAAGATATTTGTTAGAAGCATTCGATAAATTTGTATGTAACCCTCCAACTTGACATTTCTGCCTCACATCTCTCTTGTAATTTTTTTTAATCTTGTGATTTTTTGGAAGCCCCCCAAAGATATTTGTTCATTGTGCAATGCCTCTGAGGTCATGAGGCAGATAGAAATCTGAGAACAAAAAACCAAACACCAACGAATATGGCCAACTTTAGACGGTCTAAGGTAGGACAAACAGAATTTGCTTTCCAGCTGTGACACTGTCTAGAACCCTGTCCCACTTTCGTGGACTATTACTATCTGATCTCAATTCATCTCCATATCTCCCACTGTCTAATCGATCAGCCCACAGCCGCCAAAACATCCCTAAATGCAAATCTGATCACACTTAACTTCTTCGGATTAAAAACCTCCACTGGGGTCGGAGCTTTCTGTTTTGGAGGGGGGCGGGGTGGGGGAGTGGTGGTAGTGGGGACCAGGATGTCCAAGGCTCAGCTTTAGTCCAGTGCACTTAATGGGGGGAGGGTGGGAGAGGAATGTCTGGAGCTATACTTTCTAATTGGTCTTTCCTCCTCCTTTTTGAAGGGGCTGAACTTTCGGCCTGAAGCTTGGTGGGAGTGGTCTACTGGCACGTGACATGGTCTAGAACTGGGCCAGGGTAGCTGGGAATCAAACATTCAGGGAGAATTGGACAAATACAGAAAGGATAATTAAAGTCAGATTTCTTACTGGCAGAGAAAGGAGTTACAAACGTGGAAATTGAGAAGACTGGAATAAACCTTGTGGTATTAGATTGGTAAAACATAGTGAGAACTCATGGCTTAGACAGGGAGGTAGCTAGATAGACAGATAGAGACTAATAGATGATATAGATAAATCAACAGATATAAATTTGTATATTATACAAATATGCATATATGTAGTGGTGTAGTGGTTAAGTGCTATGGCTGCTAACCAAAAGGTCAGCAGTTCGAATTCACCTGGTGCTCCTTGGAAACTCTATGGGACAGTTCTACTCTGTCCTATAGTGCTGCTATGAGTTGGAATCGACTGGACTGCAACAAGTTTGGTCTGGTTTTTATACATATCTTTTCTAACACTGTTCACTGAGAAGCCCAGAGGAAATCATAGCTGAGTAGTAACGAGCACATCAGGTACCCAGATCTTGGGTTCTAAATATCATTCACCCCTAAAAGGAACCAGTTCTTGTAGAAATGGCTGACTCCAGGGCAGCGGATAGGAAAATAAAAGACGAACCTGGGACATTCTGTTGTGCCAGAAAACAAGGATGTATTCAAAGAGTGATGCGGTTATGTCAAAGGACACAGGGATTAAGCTTGAAGGCTCCTATGTGATATTGGATTGGCCTATAAAGGACATTACTAGGACAACTGGCAAAATTTGAATGGGATCTATGGATTAGATAATAATATTGGATCAATGTCATGTTTTGTTATTGTTTAAGTGAAAAAAAAAATCTATGTAAAGGGCTTAGCACAGTGTCTAGCACACATTAAGGGCTCTATAAAAAATATTAGCTAATGTAAATTATTATTACTGGGTGCCTAGTAAATATTTGTTCAAATGATTATTGTACGGACAGGGATTAAGTGAGTAGAGTGGAAAGGTAGGTAAGATCTGAGATAGCTTCCCAGGGTGAGTCAAAAAAAGTAGCCATAGGTTATAGAAACCGAGAGAGGGCATTTATGACATGTCCACACAACATCATTTATGCATTCACTGCTAAGCACTGGATACCACAACTAAGCACTGGATACAGAAGAGGGAAATATGTTCACCACCTTCAAAATGCTTTCAGCAGAGAGAGGGAGAATGACAAACATCAAGGAGACAAAGCAAACAATGTTAGCCAACAGTTATGAGCTAATTGCTAGGCTATGTGGCTAAACCGTGAGTACCTCAGAACTTCAGAAGACAGGCAGTGCGGTGCTTGCTGCCCTTGCATTTATTTGACTGATTGCAATTCATAAAGGCTGCTCATCTATGTCATATTACTTGATCTTTCCAAATCTGAAGTAAGCAAGGCAGGCGTTGTTGGTATTAGGTGCTGTCAAGTCGGTTCTGCCTCATAGTGACCCTATACCGCCTGGTCCTGCGCCATCCTCACAATCCTTGTTATGCTTAAGCCCATTGTTGCAGCCACTGTGTCAATGCATCTAGTTGAGGGTCTTCCTCTTTTTCACTGACCCTCTTCTTTAATAAGCATGATGTCCTTCTCCAGGGGCTGGTAACTCCTGAAAACATGTCCAAAGTATGTGAGATGTATGTAGTCTTTGCCATCCCTACTTCTAAGGAGCATTCTGGCTGTACTTCTTCCAAAGATGGGCATTACTATCTCCAAATTACAGGTAAGTAAGCTGAGGCTCAGAGAAAGAAGTGATTTCCCCAAAGTTGAAATAAGTATGCAGGTTACCCCTACTCTAAGTAACTAATGGCTGGAGGAGAGAACCACGAAGGGTTGCACAGCAGATAGACAAGAGGTAGATAAAAGCAGGTATACTCAGCTGCAGCAGATGGATTTGCCACCCTTCATATACCACCACTATATTTTAGAAGCCCATTAAAGGGGCCTAGAAAAAATAAAAGATTAAAGGAGATGTTGGACAATAAAGATGAAAAATATGGTTGAAGGCCAAAAATTAACCGAAAGCATATAGGATAAAAGGTACCATGAGAATCAGGGCTGTCTATAAAAGAGGGGCTTGGTATGGCTCAGAAGCCAGAAGACAGAGCCATGTTTCTTTAGAGAGTCAGCCGGCTTGGCATGAGGGTTAGCTCCATGAAAATAGTTATAGCCAAGATTACCAAACACCTGAGGCAGCAAAGCACTCATTTCCACTGGAGAACACTGTGGTCTAAGTGACTGTTTTAGACAGGCCAATTTGCCTCAGCTTCATTTAAAAAAAAAAAAAATTAAGGTTACCAAATTGCAAATCCGCTGCCATGGAGTTGATTCTGACTCATAGGGACCCTAAGGGACAGAGTAGAATTGCCCCATAGGGTTTCTAAGTAATACCTGGTGGATCTGACCTGCTGACCTTTTGGTTAGCAGCGGTAGCTCTTAACCACTACACCAGCAGGGTTTCCAGCAACATTGTAAATAACTCGTCTTTTTTCTTTTTTTTACAATTAATGAATAGCTCTTTAGAAAAAGGGTATTCGCAGCAACATACACATTTATTGTCTCATTACTAGCATCCCATTTGTCCCTAAACCTACTTTTTTTCACAGAGTATGTCAAACGGCAGAATGGCACCCAACCTAGGCCCATTTACGAAGAGTATCTTCATCCTTCCCTTACTCCTATGACACACTTCTACAAATGCTAACCAAAAGGCTGGCAGTTCGAATCCACCAGCTGCTCACTGGAAACTCTATGGGGGCAGTTCTGCCCTGTCCTACAGGGTCTCTATGGATTGGAATTGACCCGATGGCAACGGGTTTTTTTTGGTCCAAGACAGACCACCACATGCCTGTTCACCTCCACCCAGTTGATTTAATTAAAACATCTAAAGCTCTGGTTCCCACTCTTTGATAACCTGGTCTTCCAGGTGATGTTGTTGTTGTGTGCTGTCAAGTCAATTCTGACTCACAGCGACCCTATAGGACAGAGAAGAACTGCCCCATAGGGTTTCTAAGGAGCAGCTGGTGGATTCAAACTGCCGACATTTTGGTTAGCAACCTGAGCTCCTAACCACTTCGCCACAAGGCTCCTTCTAGGTGATAGTACATTAAGATGAGATAACTCTCCTGCTGGGTCTTATAATTTAGATACATATAAGCTTCTTGAGAAACAGGTTAGTAAGGTAGATGGTTGGCAATGAATCACTTTTGCCCTTTGGGGCCTGAGATCATAGTTGCCTTGCCTAGAAATCTAATTGGAAGCTTCTTATTAAAAATAGTTAGAAGGGTGTTCTGCATGTGGTCAAAATCATAGAAGGAATTACTTGGATCAAAAACACTGTCATCTGCCATTGCTTTTCTCTTTCTCCCTCTAAAGTCGTCTCTCAGTTTTCAATCCATTTTTTCTCTATTTTATCTTAATTGCTTAACATCATCACATTGAAGGTCTTCCACTCAATAAATCACCCTTCTGTTCCAGAATTACTTACCCCAAAGAGAGTGTGCTTCCACCAAGCTTGACTCCATGCTGGTTCCCTAACACGCTGTTTTTCTTTTCTACACTTGCCCTGCCTGGGCCAGTCTCCACGTTAGTACATCAAGGGCTCACTCAAGCCCTTCCTCTTCTAGAAAGATTTCCACAGCCATCTCATCCCACTAACTGCAGACTCTTTGTAATCCTACTGGGTTTACTCTCATTTTATTTTTGTTATTTACATTTCTATTCCACAAGCACATACCACCTAGATGTTCCAAGTCAAGGGCTAGAGCATCTTATCTGACACAATTCTATTTGCTTGGAAGCTTTTCTCTAGTTAACATATTAAATAGAAAAGGAGGTATTTGACATTTAGGATCCAGTTGTATTCTGGGGTCAAGGGATTTGCTTGACATTCATCAAATCAGATGATAAAGGTCTCCTCCTCCTCTTTCTTCATTTGCAGGCAGCAAGGAAAAAAAAAAAAATTTTTTTTTTTTTTTTCCTTGCTAAGGAAACCCTGGTGGTATAGAGGTTAAGTGCTATGGATGCTAGCCAAAAGGTCAGCAATTTGAGTCCACCAGGTGCTCCTTGGAAACTCTACGGGGCAGTTTTTCTCTGGTTATAGGGTTGCTATGAGTCAGAATCGACTCGATGGCAATGGGTTTGAGTTTCCTCACTAAAACCTGAAAAACCTAAGCATTTCTCCCTCTTAACCCTCTTGAGCAACTGAAAAATCTGTCCACTTACATTGTAAACAGAAACCTTTCTGGACATTTATATTCATAGGTTTTCTTTGCAAGTGAAATGCCTGGGAAGATCAGTCTTTTGTGTCAGGGGACACAGATCCAATTCTAACATCTCCTGCAAGATTCTGCCTCCTCTTGCCTTTTAGCCTTCCACCCATGCATTCAGCCCTTCACATATGTATGCATGTATGCATCTGTACACTCACTGGTTGAACACCTGGTATGTATGAAATAGTGTGCTGAACAATGGAGACACATTTAAAAAAGTTCTTGATCTTAAGGGCTTTCAGAGACAACTAAAAAACACTGCAATAAGTGCCAGTTATTTATTTACTAATCCAATTAGCATTTATTGAGCATCTTTGGTGTGCCAGGCTCTGTGTGAGGGGTTGGAGTGGTAAATAAGACAGCAAAGACCCTATTCCCTTGAGGCTCCCAGGCTAGTCTGTGAGACAGGTAATCAGGCCATGTTAGAAAAAGCACAAAAATAAAGGCTGAGACTCAAAGGGGAAGAGGAACAGTCATGAAAGGCTTCCTGGAGCTGGGCTGAGTCTTGAAGGGTGAGGAAGAGTTAGCCAGAGCAAAGGCCAAGGTAAAAGGAAGGCAACCCAGGCAGAATGAGGTATAAGTATGATACATCTGGGAAACTGGAATTTATCTGTTCCCATTCTCTGGGGTGAAAGAATACTGAGTTGAAAGCCTAAGTCCTGGGAAAAGTCTACTTCTTACTCCTCTGCTTTCTCTCATGTAATTATTGGTAGATAATTGTATTGGCAGAGGCATTGTGGGAAGCCCACCCCCCAACAACAAAGGTGTTTTAAGCTCACTACACTTCACACTCACAGCCTCTGGGATGGTGCTGAATGGCCCATGCCTAATCAGCTGAGGGCTGCAATGGCCAGCGTGCTCCTTTCCTGTCCATCCTAAGGGTTGTCCACCTTTAGTGAGAATTCTGACAGAGCCATGGGACAGGGTGACATAGAGCTTCAAGCTGGCCCTCCATCATGTTTAATCAGACCATAGATCCAATTCAAGTCTGTCTTGGCAGAGGAAAACAAAAGAGAGAGCCCATTTCCTTGGAGAGATCCCGTCTCATCTCCAGAGTGTGACATGTGAAGAATCAGAAGAGGAAGCAGCTAGCTATTTATGCGGGGTGTGATTATTTTCTGTCAGTGCCGGGATATACACACACACATACCCCTGCAGGCAGGACCTTCTCTTCCACAGACCAGGAATGTTTCTCTATTCACACAGATGTTCTGTCTACCAAGACGTGAAGAACAGCAGACCAGATGCTCTCTAGCCCTGAAGGGTGTTTACTTGAGGAGGAAGCGTGAGGCCTTTCACAGATGTTTTTATGTTTGACCACACAAAAATTACCAAAAATTATTTTTCATGTTAGGCTCAAAGATCTCTTCAAGGAGAATTTGTTTTACTCCCTGATGTTTTGCTATTCCAAGGCAAGTTAAAATCTCATACTAGAATTTATATTGGCTTATTAAGTCCCTCATTAGTTTTTGATTATCCATGATGCTCATTTACTGCTAGGTCTTTTATCCCTGGAATACTATTTTAACCATACTTGGATCTGACAGAACAAGCTGTCCTAAATTCGTAAGTTACGTTCAGCAAGCAGGAGGCACCACAAGCAAGATGTCAAAGAATCAGACTAACCCCAAATTTTGAATTCTAGCAGACATCCACCTGTGTTTTATAGCCTTGGGCAAGTTACTCTCTTTGAACATCAACTTCTCCATTTGTTAAATTGGGACAACAACAATTGTAATAATTGTAACAATACGACAACTATGATAAGCTTTCAACAGTCTTGGGTGCTTGCTATGGACTAGGCGCTGCTGTATGAACTTCACATATACTAATTTAATCCTCATGATAACCCTAAGATATAGGTATCTGTCGTGGATTGAATTGTGTTCCCCTAAAATATCTGTCAGCTTGGCTAGATCATGATTCCCTTGTATGATTGTACGTTTGTCTACTATCTTACCTTCTGATGTGATTTCCCTATATGTTGTAAATCCTATCACTATGATGTAATAAGATGGATTAAAAAGTAGCAGCAGCTATATTGATGAGGTCTACAAGGTTAGGTAGTGTCTTAAGCCAGTCTCTCTTGAGATACAAAAGAAAGACCCAAGCAGAGAGACTGGGGACCACATACCACCAAGAACGCAGTGTTGGTAGCATAGCACGTCCTCTGGGCCTTAGGTTCCTGTGCTGAGATGCTCCCAGACCAAGGGAAGACTGCTGACAAGGACCTTCCTCCAGAGCCAACAGATAAAGACTTCTCCTGGAGTTGGCACCCTGAATTTGGGCTTGTAGCCTACTGGACTGTGAGAGAATAAGCTTCTCTTTGTTAAAGCCATCCACTTGTGATATTTCTGTTACAGCAGCACTAGATGACTAAGACAGTACTATTACTACGTCATTTTACAAATGAGGAAATTGCAGTAACATCACACAGCTAGTCAGTAAGAGATTGAGGATTTGATCCTAAGTGGCCTGCCTCCAGAGTTCTTAACTGTGTTCCTAGGGAGGAAAACATTACATGGTAGCTGACATTATTACTATTGTTGTTATAACATTATTTTTCATATACAAGAAAGATCCGTAGGGGGAAAAAAATGGGTCTTTGGGTTTTTTTTTTTTTTTTTGCCTAATCATGGTGTCTTAGACTTACTGCTATGACTGTACACAAGTTGAGTAACTACTTGGCTATTTAATGTTGCTTGCTTTATCCCACACTTACAATAATTAACAGTTTGGCTTCATGCAGCCCAGCATTCTCCAAGCCACAGAGAATTTTCTCGTTGACTTCTGATCCTCTTAGCTTATTATCCATTTTCCCAGTTAAGAAATAGAAGCAGTGGGGCATGCCAGCTCCTAAAGTTTGAATAAGAATACTGGAATCTATATGACTTTCCAACAACTGTGCAGAGTATTTTTACCCCATGCTACATGGAGGTCCACTGAATTCCTAATTCTTGACTCTCATTCACTTATAATGAATTACTAGAAAAAATCCTCAAGCTCCATGAGTACAGCTTTTTTCTTATTCTTCCCCTCCTCTCATTTGACTCCTTTCCTTCTACTATTCACATTCAAACAGTAAGGATTTTTTTTAATTGATGGATATGCACATCTTTGCAAAGGACTAAAGATTTCTACCTGAAGCATCTAGTACCTTCTGAGATATGCATAAAATATTCAATTCATTTCTATAGTGTTAAGACTGAGGTATAAACAGTAAAAACTTCTTTCAGCAGTTTGGTAAGAAGATCCTCCATTATCCTAAGAGTCCACCCTTGGTCACCTGGGCCCCCTAATCTGTCACCTGAGCCCAGGTTCTGGCATATTTTTAGCAACTGGAAAACTCTTCCGTAGAGCCTATCCTTAAATAACCAGTCATCTAAGTATTTTATATATTATTCATTAATTTTCACAAAACCTCTATGAGGTAGTGTCATGGATTGAACTGTGTTCCCCAAAAATAGCTGTCGATTTGGCTAGGCCATGATTCCCAGTATTGTGTGATTGTCCACCATTTTGTGATTTTCCTACGCATTGTAAATCCTATCACTAGGATGTTAATAAGATGGTTTAGAGGCAGTTATGTTGATGAGATCTACAAGATTGGATTGTGTCTTTTTTGAGACATAAAAGAGAGAGGTTAAGTGGAGAGACAGGGGGACCTCATACCACCAAGAAAGCAAAAGCCAGGAGAATAGCACATCCTTTGGACCCAGGGTCCCTGCACTGAGAAGCTTCTAGTCCAAGGGAAGATTGTTGACAAACACCCTCCTCCAGAGCTCACAGAAAGAAAGCATTCCCCTGGAGCTGACACTTTGAATTTGGACTTCTAGCTTACTAGACTGTGAGAGAATAAATTTCTCTTTGTTAAAGCCATTTACTTGTGATATTTCTGTTGTAGCAAAACTAGATGATTAAGACAGGTAGGTACTATTTTACTCTTATTTTGCAGTAGGTAAGGAAGAAGGGAAGAGATGGGTTATGTGACTTACTCAAAGATGGACAGCTGATAGGTGACAGAGCCAGGATTTGGACTCAGGAAGTCTGGGTCTAGATACCACATTCTGATTCACCAAACTAGTTTCTTGGGTCTTCCTGTTTATGATAAACACTGAGCTCAAAGTTGGGAAACATTAATATTCAGGCTTTTAGTTATAGGCCTGTCAGTCATGACTACTTGGCCAAGTCATTTCATATCTTTGGCCTCTTTTTCCTCAGAAATAAAAGAGGAAATTGGACCAAATTACATTCTGGGATTTTTATAACCCCAGTCACTGAGGAAAACTCATTTCTCAAATTTTTAGATTCTAGACAAGTTTGTCAGCCAAACTTCTTGCCACTCTCTGGCTTTTTAGAGTACAAAGAATAAAGCGTATGATCTTTTAGTAATGATAGTACTATTAGTGAAAAATAGCTCACTCTTTAGCCCAGAAGTCCCAGAGTGGTGTAAATGGTTAAGCCCTTGGCTACTATTTAAAGATTAGTGGTTTGAACCCACCTAGAGGAGCCTTGGAAGACAGGTCTGGCAATCTGCTTCCAAGAAGTCACAGCCTTGAAAGCCCTATAGAGTAGTCCCACTCTGCACACATGGGGTTGCCATGATTTGGACTGACTTGAAGGCAAATAACAACCGTGCTGATGGAGCCTACTAGAAAGTGCTGAGAATTCCATGGCTACCAAGTTCTTCATGTGCCCTGATCCCTTAATCACCACAAATGAATGAGTCCAGCTTCCAGGAACTAGTTGACAACATGTGGGACGGAGAGAAAAATAGCTTATTCTTTTGCCCATAATACATATGGAGTTTCAGTGCTACTTGAGAACTGTGGACTCAGTGGTGAAATGTCTTGATCTATCAATATTATATGGACATGGGGATTTGGAGAAAAGCCTGCGGTTTACCTTTTCAATTGGCTCTTTAGGCAAAGGAAGTTCTTTGTGAAAATATGGGCACATTCGATGTTCAGAAAATGCAATCATTTCAGATACTAGTCTACTCTTGTTATTGTTGTGTACTAGGAGTTGATTCTGATTCATTGTGACCCCGTGTAACAGAGTAGAACTACCCCATAGAGTTTCCTAGGCTTTAATCCTTACCGGAGCGATTGCCAGGTCTTTTCTCCTGTGAAGCTGCTGGTGGGTTCGAACCATCAACCTCTGGGTTAGCAGCCAAGCTCTTAACCATTGCGCCACCAGGGCTCCTTAATCTATTCACAGGGAAGAGTTTTCAGGTCTCTCAAAATGTGGTAAGTAGCAAACAACATTCTGGACTTGGCATAAATATTGGGATAGGCTTACATTTAGAGTTCACCTATGCTCAGAGAGACAATGAAAGAGAATTTTACATATTTGATGATGAAAAAATGTAGCAAGACATTATAATAATACCAGGCTTCAAAACACTATCTTTCTCTATGTCAAGAGAAAGGAACACAATCCATCAGACCACTTAGTTACACCTATATAACACATAGCCACGGCAAGGCCATGTGTGGTGAAAAGTAGTCGATCTCTTGCCAAACTTGTTCTGCAGAACTTCCCTCCTGGATGAGTTAAATGTGTAAGGGTGAGCTGGAAGACAACATTTTTTCTTTTCTAGATCAAGGGAGGGTCAATCCAGCCCACATGTAGTTTCACTTCACTGCCCCATAGGTCGGTTCTATCGTCAGCCTCCATTAAACGAAAGGTAAAGTGTATGACAGTACCTGTTTTCACATGAGGTGTTTCTAGGTGTGCCCACGATGTGCTTTAGAAGGTCTGTAGAGGTGGCTAGCAGATAATGCAGAATAAAGGGGAGAGGAATGGAAGCTTTCCTGGCCCCTTAACCATCAACTTACTGTCTGCTCCCAATTGTGAACAGCCTCAATTTATGCGAAAAAAAAAAAAAAAAAAAGCTGCAAAGTTGAGCTTGACAGTGGGGCACATCTTATGAGGAAGATCTAGCTCCACTGTCATCCTCTCCCAACATCGGAATTCTGGCATCATTCTCCTCACAAAAAGAGCATTGATAAATGGTATCTGTCTCGTTGTGGTGGATCTTACATTGATAAATACCTTGCTTATAACAGTTTCCTTCTGTGCTTTTTTCCCCCATAGCTTGATGAAGCTTAAAATTGCACAAGCTCTGGGAATTCTCTGATGTTGCTGGCTTGCTATCCTGGGGAAGGAGTTGAGGAAGGAACAGTGTGGTAGATGGGGGATGGTGGAGCTTACCACCCACAGAGATTTAAAAAAACAATTCCAGGAAATTTCCCCAGTTAAGTGCATCAGTGGTACATAAGCTTCATTTTCTATCTTTAAGAGAGCATCCTGGACATCTTCAGGAATGATCTACAGGGTCCTCCCGTATACGCTTTGTAGTCTAATAAAGGAAAAATCCCTATTTGGCATGTGGGGTTTTACAAAGAGCAGGGTGTAAGCCTCCTGACTTTTTTTCTGACTCTCCAAACTTCAAAACAACCTGAATGCCAGTTCCCAGACTGAGATTTCTCTGTAACATTGCTGTCTCTCTGTATTAAGCAAATCTTCTGAGGACATCTGTACAATGAACAAGCATTTGGAGAACTGATGAGATTCTAGGGCCCTGTAAACCAACACTCTGAAATGCCTCATGTGGCAAGGGCTGAAGCTTGCCACATGAGCTTAAAAGAAAAAACAAACAGCAATAACTTTGTAGCTTGTATTTACGTAACTCCAAGCTTCGTGAAACTCAGAGAACTTTGCAAAACTGTCTAATCTAAGAATTGATCACCCTGAGTTTACAGCTAATGGAGATGCCAGGATATTGGGGCTGTACGAGCAAAGTGTTTTTCTCTTCTGTCTTCCATAGTTCTCCAACACTGCCTGAAGATGCAACGCAAATATGTTGCCCTGTATTCCAGGTCCTTCTCTTGAATCACCTAAACCACCAGAGCCGTCAGTAGGCAACACTGTATCTTGCAGAGTACATGGAAGTTACAGATAAATGATCAGGCTTCAAGTCCCAGTACTGCCCATAACAAAAAAGGTGCAATAAAACTTAATAGTAAATTCACTTGCTCCATTTTTAATAGTTGGTATAATTGCTATTGTATTATATGGGACATAGATATAGCAGCTCTCTGGTAATTGAGAGTAGCCAGAGATACTCTGATACAGACGATACTCAAGCATTTCTAGGCTTACCTGGAAAATTAAAAGGGGCCAAAAGGAGGGCACAACACTGCCCCAAGGGTCTTCGAGAAGCCTAGATTGGGATCCTGAGGGGACTATCTAAATAGTGTATTAATAACATGTTTGATTAGAACTTTTGCAAAAAATACTTTGTCATCTTTAAGAAGGAGAGGTGCTGCTCAGTGGTCACCTGGGTTAGGTGACTCATCTCACTGTTCTCTTAGACATTGTTCATATCTCTAGCATGGCCTTTATGGCCCTGTGCTGTAATGATCTTTTTAAATATTGGCCTCTCCAAAAGCTGTTAGTTTCTGGCCTCAGGGTCTATATCTTCAGAGCCTACAGTACAGGAAGAATTTAATAAATGTTTGGTGAACTGAGCTGGCCTTTCCGTTAACCAGCAGGAAACGTCCATTCCCCAGGACTAGAGCTGATACAGGGAGATAATCAGGGGCCAGGCATTCTTGGTTTAGACTGGGCACCTCATTTCCTCTGTAACTGAGCTTGTCCCTCCTTTCTTAAGGAAAGAAGGTGAGAGCCCCAATTTTCTGACCAAAACGCAAACCAAACCCATTGCTGTCAAGTTGATTCTGACTCATAGCGACCCTACAGAACAGAGTAGAACTGCTCCATAGTGTTTCCAAGGAGCAGCTGGTGGATTCAAACTGCCAACTTTTTGGTTAGCAGCCAAGCTCTTAACCACTACACCACCAAGGCTCCTCAGTTTCCTAAACTGCATACAAATTACTAACATCCTCCAAAGCAGGGACAACTTGTTATACAGCTATGATAATAATAAAAAAACAAATACAGATTGCTATTTACCGAGTACTTAATATGTGCTAGGCACTATGCTAAATACTTCACAAGCAAACACAATAACCCTCTAAGGGTTAAAGATGAAGAAACCTAAGTTCTGAAAAGTAAAATAACCTGCCCAAGGGCAAAAGAATGGTAAGTTATCTGAACTGAATTTTAATCCAGATTTGTGTGACTCCCAAGCCCATTTTCTTAAGGCTAGAATAAAGGGCTGCAGTGTAAGTCAGTTGCATCTCAGAGTGAATTAGCTTAGTTAGCTCTGTGGACCCAATTCTTAATTGAGTTGAACAGAATAAATGAGAGATGGGTGGGAGAAAAAGGGTTGAATGAAATGGGAAGAATGGGTCTTGTACTAGTGGTAGAGAAGAGTCAGCTGGGAATTTGGGTAGTCAGAAGGCAAGATGATTGAGACTAAGTCCCTTGGGGTAAGAGGCAAGAGGTACTAAGAAACTGTCAGAGAAGGGAGTAGTACAGAAAAGGAGACAGGGACCCAGGGTTGCACTGGGGAAAAAGAAGTGTGTGTGAGAAAGCTGATGGTGTTGTGGTACTTCACAACATGAACAGGGCATCAGCTAAGCATAAGCTAGGCCAGCGGTTGTTAGTAGTGGCAGAGCAAAGATGCAAAGCTCCCAGACAGCCTTCAATGTCTTCCAGATTCACAAGGCCAGGCTGCATCTCTCTGGATGACTTAGTATTTCTTTATAAAAATATTTTCTTAGGAACTGAGTGCTTTGCCCAATGACTCAGTGTTGTGTTTTAAGACATTCATTTTAGGTCTATGAGATTCCTCTTTTAGCATGCTTCATTTCCTATATGTTTGGCTTTGCCCTGAGAAGTGTGTGCTTTGATGAATTTTTGACTCTGTCTCTTAAGCAATGGATTTCACCAAAGGCCTAATTCTAACCTTGGTAACCGACAGTATGACAGGAAGATAATTTGCCGGACATGACCAAAGAGCCTGTTAACTTGTTTGTGATCCTCACTAGGCTATAAGCTCCTATGGGGCTAGGACTGGTTCTTTTCACTGTGGGAATTCCTATGCCTACAGCATAGTGCCTAGAACAGGGTAGGCAATGGATGAATGATGTCAGATGGATGGATGGATCGATGAATCGATAAAACATCATTGATAGAAGGAAAGGCAGAACCACAAGATTTTAGTAACTGCTTTGGAATAAACATAAAAATCCATTGCTGTCGAGTTGATTTCAACTCATAGTGACCTCATGTGACAGAGAAGAACTACCCCATAGGGTTTCCAAGGCTGTAATCTTTACTGAAGCAGACTGTCATGTCTTTTTCCCGTTGAGCAGCTGGTGGGTTTGAACCACTGACGTTTCAGTTAGCAGCCAAGTGTTTTAACCACTGCATCACCAAGGCTCCTGGAAATAAACATACCTTGTTCCAAACCTGGACCTGCCATCTGCTAGTTATATGACACCTCTAAAGATTCAGTTTCCTCACCTATAAAATTAGCATAGGAATAGCATTATCCTTATAAAATTGTGGGTAAGAGTCAATGAAATGATGTATATAAAGTAATGAGCACAGTTCCTGACATATTGTAACCTATAAATTGAAGCTGTTAGGGAAGCCCTATCTCGCTCAAAGAGGGACTGTGAAGCTTAGTAAGAATATGGGGTCAAGATGCTCTGTACCTTATCAGGCGTTATATTTTCCTTCTTCCCTTTTTCTCTTCCCTCCTCCCTCCCACAAGTACTTGAGAAGACAGCTGGTTATGGTATAACATAACTTGTATAACCTCCCTGGTTTCTTCCTGACTTATCACAGCCTCTCTAGCTCTGGAGGACACAGCTGCTCATTTTCAGTACTCACGACTCATTTGCCCAAAGGCCTTAAAAAAGGCAGAACAGGATATTAGCTTTTTAGAAACAGTTTGGACTGTTTCCCCTGCCTCCACTTCATCGATTCATTCTTGTCCTTGAGAAATACATCTTATTGGATTAGGAGTTCAAGTCAAATGGAATGTCCCAACAAGTTCTGCCTCCTTTTGCAGGGTTGGTGGACTGTGAGAACCTGCTGCCCTGCTTCCTGTTCTAGAACTGCCGAAGAGACCTGGCAAGGGCTTGTACAGGAAGCTGGTTGGAAGCTAGATTCTATCTATACCCTCCCCTCCACTCTGCTCCCACACTAGCTGGTTAAGGAAATTTACAAATAAACTGTGATGAGTATAAATTAATATGATGGTCTTCTAATATCCTATCACTTTCTGCATAGGGAACTAAGAGGGACGGTAGGCTTCTATTTTTTGAGTGTCTTCTCTATGGGCTAGGAACTCTGAGTGCTTTACATACGTCATTATCCTTACAACTTCCCTCTGTGGTTGGGGTACTTATGTTCGTTTTACAGATAAGGACAACTGAGTCTCAGAGAGGTTAAGGTAGCTCGCCCAAGGCCACACAGCAAATGAGAGAGCTCACATCTGACTGACTTCAAAATCTCATGATTCCCTTCATTCCAGAAAGTCTCCTTATTTCTGGTGAGGGATATTTAATTTTAGTATTCCTGTCTCCTCTTAGTTCTTAACCTCCTGAAGTTACCCCATTCTCAAATGTTGCCAAAATGCCTTCTAATAGTGGAAAAAAAAGGTATCTGATAGAAAAAATATTCATGCTGAGATAATGAGCTATCTCTCACAGAGGCATGTGCATTATCAAAGCAAACCATGGCTTCAGTATTTAACACCATCTTAGAGAATAATCTTTCTTTTAGAGAATAAGTGCCAAGCTCTAGGCAACCTGGGCAGAGGGCCCTTTCTGGGTCTTTTAATCACATGGGTAGCTTGTCTGGCCAGCCATATAGACCTCCAGGTCTAGCCACTGAGGGACCAGAGTGAACGGGAGTTAAGTTATAGAGAAAGCACCACCTGAAGCTGTTCCAACATACAGCCTATGGCCTGTGCCTGTCTAGGCCTCAAGGACCATAATGTCGCTACTGAAGTTCGATGCCCCATGGGAAAGCAATGAGTTTCTAGTGGGGCTAGGAGCAGTGTCAGTCCAGTGCCAATCATTCTTTCCTTAGGCTTCTTTGTGTCATCAACACAAACACCAAAATTCACTGTGGCCCAGGTAAAGATAATCAAACACAATGATGAAGAAAAAGAGGGGACAGTAAAGAGAAAACTGAAAGAACAAAGAGTCACCATAGGAAAGGAAGTAGTTGGCTGGGCTGTGCTTTGTGACAGAACTTACTGCAACTGTGGCAGATAACCTAAGAACTGCCTGGCCTTGGGCTGGCACCATGACAGGAATAATATTTTCAGAAGAACGAACTGTTCCTGAACTGTATCCCCTAGATTAATGGGTACAAATCAGCACATTCTCTTTTTTTGCTCCCTCATTTTCATGTTGCTTAAACATCTCTTTTTCTCTCTCTCTCGAGTCTTTTTCCTACTTTTTTGTTTTCCAGACTTAAGGAACATAGTAACAGCATATCTCTAACCCTAAACCCAATGGAAAAACTCTTTATCTCAAATTATATATGAGGCCTTCTGCTCAAAATTTCCAGAGAAGGCATTGGGTACACTTCCTAAAAAACTCGTACACTTAGGCAGCAATAATTCTCATTCCAAAGCTTTAGCCAAATCATTGCTTGACCTTAAATTGTTACATCAGGACTCTTGAAACACTGGATTATACGGCAAGGCCAAGAAAAAGCGGAAAAGATTTACTTTGGGAATCTCCTCTCTAGTTCTGTTGATTGATTTGTAAGCTGGGAGGTTTCTGAACTATAAAACTCCATGTTTCAACACAATAGTCACGGTATAAGGCTAGTTGGTGGTGGTATTCCCATCCTCATTGTGCCAATGAACAATGGGATTGATGACTCGTAAGACATGTCAGCTCTTGGATCAGTAAAGAATACAGGAGGTTGCTTAGTTTAATATCTGTCTTTAGGAGGGCAGCACTTAAGGCATCTAAGATAGAAAAAAACAGAATGGTCTCTCTAGCACTTCACCTGCTTCAAGGAAGAAAGTGGCTTTTGCTCATCACTTTATCCCCTGCACAGTATCTGGAACAAAGTTGGCATTCAATAAATATTTGTTCAGTGGTGGTTGCATGAAGGGAAATCCTACTTATCTTAAAAAGTATCATAAAATTCTTAACAGAGGGATGAAGAATTTTTGTATCCTTTTACATATGAATAAACACCACTAAAATATTATAAAAAAACTTCTACCATTTCAATGTTTAACCATCCTTGCTGCCTGAATGCTCTTACCTAAATTTTTCTTATGGAAATGTAAGTCTTGTTCCCTGTACACTACTCAAGCCCCTTTAATTTACAGTTAAAGCTGGCTCCTGTTTCATGACTAATAGAGGTACTTCTTTGTCTTTGGGAATTAAATTCGACTCAAGGTACTCTTCTAATAGAATTTACTTCTTTTTCTCTTGAAAAGCTTCAATTCTGTGGCTAATGGTCATAACTAATACCACAGGATGTTAGTGCTGGAAGGGCCTTTAGGGTCATCCAGTTGTACCTCTCGCTACTTCCTTGGCGATACCCTTACTTGGGGTTCTATTAACCCTACTACCAGGAGGACAGGCTGAGTCAATACCACACGGGGTTGATTGTGGGAGCAAACAAAACACTAACATACCTAGGAGCCCTGGTGGTGCAGTGGTTAAGATCTTGGCTGCTAACCAAGGTCAGCAGTTTGAATCTTTCAGCTGGAAACCCTATGGGACAGTTCTACTCTGTCCTATAGGGTCACTATGAGTTGGAATAAACTTGATGGCAATGGGTTTGGTTTTGCTTTAAGACAGGGTTTTATATTCTAGTCATCTCTGGGAACCTAACACAAGCGTGCTCCTGGGTAGGTGAGGATGCTGAATGTGTTTTTATTTTTTACTTAACTGAGATGTAGAAACACTTTCTGCCTTAATTTTTTGTGCAAAAGGTTAATTTCAGTCAACGGTCTGCATGGGACTTTTCCCAGGGTAGTCTAGGCAGAATTATGAATGGACTTGATGGCAGTGAATGTGTGGGCAGAATTATGTGGTCTAAGGGGCCATCTAATGATGTAGATGCCGCAAAACTAGGAAAGCTTCCCTCTCAGGACTTAATGGAGTGCATTTTCCTGAAGCTGATGTTTCCATATTTTTAGAATGTGCTATCAAGTGATTTGTTGGGAAGATAGATCCAATTCCTTGATTTTTACCTTAGATTCGTGCAACAAGTAAATCTACGCATGCAAAGCAATTTCTAAGATCGCCATTTCACACAGGCTTGAAGTTGACAAAATAAGTGATACAAAACCATGGAAAAAACTTTCTTTAGGAAAAGTGAAAATTTTAGCCCTGAGATAAACACACATATGACTTTTATCCTTGTTGATGTCAAAATCCTGCTGGGGATAATTCTGATCACTGGGCCAAGATGTCACTGGGTAGAGAAGTAACAGAGGTTCCCACTGGGCCAATTAGGCCCACCAGGTAAGCAACAGGTCTTGGCAGACTCCTTTGTTGCGCCCTGTCTATCGGTGGAAGAAAAGAGAGAGACAGTGCAAGGTGCGTTTGGATTTACCTTGAAGGATGACAACAATAATAGTGTTAACTCTCCAAAGGCACCTGAATGTGGCCTTCAAATCTGGACTCAATTTCTGTGGATACCAGTGAGCTTTGGCGAGCTTTTGCTCTAAGCCCTTAAAAGTTAGTATGGACAGAGCCAAAAGGCAGCATATGGAAACTCTGGGAGCACAGCAGATAGATAAACCACCATTTAGGGAGCATGTTCAAACAGGAACCCTTAAAACAAGTTGTCAAAGGGGAAGGTGCTTGCAAAGCTTTGAAAGCTCCATCAAATAAATTAAAACATGGTTGTGCTAAAAGGCAACACCTTTCTGCTCCAGCCATTTTAAGCTAATATAAAAGAAAATTGGAAATCATTTGCCGCTTGTACGCATGGATTTTGTTAGTGGACAATAAAATAGGCATCCTGAAGTATGCTTTTAAAGAGGAGACTCAGACCTTAAAGCCACTTTGCTTAACTCTCTCCTCTCAAATAGGGCTTCTCAAAGTTCTTTTATAGTTCTTGCCCATTCTAAGAACTACCAAAGGTCTGAGAAAAAAGCCTAGGGCAGGAGGTGGGATGGTGGGGTGGGACAGAAAGCAAGCGCTGTTCCTGGAATTACGGTCTTTTTTTCTTCACTGTTTATCTATTCTGTACCACTCAGCTGTTCTCTGCTGCACAGAAATAAAAGTTTAGTTTAAAAAGTATGTTAGAACAAAGCTGCAGAAATTGCCTGGAATTTCCTTCATTTTCAGCCATCTGGATTTCATTGCTTACTTCTTCCCCCTCCTCCACGTACGTTTACCAAATCTTTTCAACACACACTGGCCAAGCTATCAAATGCTTATAATTAATAACAGTCCTACCCTTTTTTTTTTTTTTTTTTAAGGTAGTGCTTTCTGGCTCTTCTTGGGTTGTTCATCTTGCTGCTATTAAAACAAGGAAGATAGTTGATGAAGCTTAATTATTAAGACTTAGTTGAATAAAAGATAAAATCTAATCAAATGTGAGTTGCCTTAATACCTGAATTAAAAAAAAAAAGATTGCGTTTCCTTTTAAATTAGAAGTATTTCTCATCAAAAACAAAAGGGAGGAGAGGATTCATTTTTCTGAGCGCCTACTATCTGCCAGGCACTTGATTAGTATTTGTATATCCCATCTCACAGAACTCTTGCGCTAATTCTCTGAGTTAGGAATCACTGATCCTATCTTAGAAATGAAGAAACAGGATCTCAAATGCTGCGAGATCTCTTGAAGGTCACATAGCTAAAAGTGACAGAGCAGGATTTGAACACAGGTCTCAGTCAATCTGCTGATGCTTTTATTTTGGTGGCCGTAAGAGTGTGAAAAGAAGCACTGGTGGCACAGTGGTTAAACGTTGGGCTGCTAACCAAAAGGATGATTTGAACCCACCAGCTGCTTCACTGGAGAAAGATGGGACCAGTCTGCTTTCATAAAGATTATAGCCTTAGAAACCCTATGGGACAGTTCTTGACTGTTCTATAGGGTTGTGATGGGTCAGAATCAACTCAATGGCAAAGAGTTTGTTTTTTGGTTTTAGTGATGTGAAAAGATCTGTAGTGACATTGTTAAGTGAAAAAATCAAGTTGCCGAACACTATACACAGTATGATCCCATTTACAAAGGGAAAAACCTTGTGGTATTTGTCTGTGTCCATATATGTATACAAATGAATAGGAAAAGGTCTAGAAGAGTATGTACCAAACCATGAAGAGTGGTCATCGCTGGGGAGAGGAAGAGGGTGGAACTATAGAGCACTGTGGTGAAAGGGTCGATTATACATCTTCCCTGATTACTGCTGCTATGTTTGAGTTGCTCGGAAAGAGAGTATTTAAGTATGACTTGTATAATTACAACACACAGACACCTTTCTTAGTGGCAACAGGGGGCTGACTTCTTTTCTAATGACTAATCTTAGCTCCTTTTTGGATATTTCTCTCTTGAGCTGGTCTAACTCACCACCGAAGGGTGGCTGGGTAATATGACTGCAAGAAAAAATTATCCATACGGTGGTAAATGTGCCTGGAATGATTTTTCTGACCCGTAATAATAACTTCTCTGTCATCAACTTTGATGCAAAATTGTCATTGGCAGCTCACAAGCAAAAATGGTCCTAATTTCTACAGTCAATTTTCAGCACAAATGCTAAGGGATTGACATCTATTCTTGATAGGCTCCCTGCCATCTCTACTGACGGTGCTAACGATCTACTCTGCCTCTATCTTGTCTACTCTTCCCTCCTTCAAAAATGCCTTTGTATTCTTACTTTGAGGATACTTTAGCATACATAGCTGATAACCTAAAGGGTTATTATTGTAGGGGTGTTTATGTTTTAAATTAAAATTAAAAGCCATCAGCTTAAGGAGGGAACTCTAATAATGGCATTTTCAGCATCACCAGGTGGAGGGGGGGAACGGGCTAAGGAACACAAAGAGAAAGAGACAGCACTGGGGTCTTCCCGGCTATCATCAATAATACAGTCTAAACATTGCTACTTATAAATTTGACCCTAGTCTTTTAAACGCCTTTATTTAGTAAGCCCTTACTAAGCTATGTGTCGGGTATATAGAAAGATTAAGACATAAGGCAAATGGTTAAGCATTCAACTACTAGTTGAAATGTTGGTGATAATCAACTTGACAGTAATTACTAACAACAACAACAACTGGCATTCAGTAGGATGCACCTGAGAAAGCTATCTATCTTAACCAGGGGCCACCTCTCAGAGATATAAGCCCAGTGACCAAGACTTGGACTTGCATCTCCCACAGAAAATGCTATGGCTTTAAAAAAAAAAAAACTTCACTATCAGCAGGGACCTACAGTCCAAAGACGGTATACAGATACCCTAGGGCTCATCAGAGTACACCCCAAAACGTGGAGGGAATGCTGAAGTATGCAGAACAAGAACTGTTAATTAAAGGTCTAAACTACTCCCAATCAGAGGATGTTTGAGAAAACAATACAGTAGCATGTTCCTACCAAATACAGTTTCTCTTTCATACCAGTCTTCAGAAGGATAAATCTTTTCCCTGATGTCCGAGTCAAATGTCCTTCAGGAGCTACATCTCTATCGTTTTCTCACTTTTAAGTTTTAAATCTACTTTGGCTGTTGAATGAGAGCTGAAAGAAAGCAAGTCACATGAGGCCACTGTACTGTGGCCCCCTTTATTGCTTTAATTAGCATCGTTCTACAATGCTCAGCTGTGTCTTGCTGGCCCCCAAAGCCCTGGCTGTGTCCTGGGAGAGGTCTGCCTGTCACTCTGACAGCTGGCTGGTGGAAAAATCAGAGAACTAAGCTTATCTGGAGCAGATGGTACTATGTTAGGCTCAACAATGGTCCTTGTCCACGAGTCAATAAAAGGTCACAGAGTAGACCAAGGTTATATAATTTAACCATAGGTAGTACATTGGGAAGGGAAACATCTTGTGTCCTATTTCTTCTGCTACTCCAGGAAGGGGGGAGTTCAGTGGCTGCAAAGCCTAGATTTTCAGCTAATCCCAGGTACCGATGCCTCAGCTTTGCCTTTGCTCATCCCAGCATTTGGATGTCATTACAACACTGGGTTGCGTTAGAAAGACCCTTCTGCTTGTTTTTAGAAGCTATGGTAAATAAGCAGAACAGAAATGACAGCAATTATCAGCACAAAGAAACAGCAGTAGCAGTCTAATGCTTCTGACTACAAAATAATGAGGAATCATGGGGTATTTGAGCAGGATGTGGTAACTTCGGCTCATCTAGTACAACCACTTCATTTGCAAAATGTGGAAACAGAAAGTGCAGACATCTTGCCCAAAGCCACACAGCTAGTAGTCAGTGACAGAGCTAAGATGAGAAACCAGGCCTCCCGACTTCTTAGCCAAGGCCTTTGGAGGTTGTCTATGCTGGATCCACTCTGCTTCTTCCTATATGGGCGGCGGGGGGGAGGGGGGAACTGTTGCCAAATAGAAGGGATTTGCACCCTTTGCCCATGCATTTAGGTCTTAGGCTCACCCATCTGGAGAGCTGTGAGGTTGGGACCGAGATATCGGACCGGGTGGGGTAAGGGTAGAAAAATGAGATCTACAGGATTCCAGGCACTTAATCTGGGTTCTTCAGGATCTTGCCCTTGTATCTGTTTTACTGCTGTTCTTATGGGTGGGGTGCAGCTCCAAGCACTGCTGACTCATTTTCTGGTTGCCTTGGGGAATCCAGCATGAACAGCTCTTTTCACTCCTGCATTTGCAGGGGGAAACCCAGGCCCATCATTCAGGTTAATACACTGAACAACTCTGGTGACCAGCAGAAGTGTCATAGTGCCATAGTGCCCTGATCTGATCTGAGAAAAGCCTGCAATCTGTATCCTCTAAGTCCTAAAGAAAGGAACCTAGTAAGTTGAGAAATAATACAAGCAGCATCAGGTTGACCAGGAAACTACTGTTAAAGCCTGAAAGCAATACACTGCTTCTTACATGATATACTTTGCATAAACAGGAGAAATATTCATTCAGAAGCAGGATTCTTCTTCATATCTGGGATATGTCCTTACCCAGGAACATTCTCCATCCATATATTTGAAAGTCTGGTTTGGCTCTTTAAATGTCTCCCTTCCAAACCAGGATCATAGATGAGATAGCTTAGCTTCTACAAAGATTTGCTCTCAACAAGTATCTTTAGTCTTTCAAGACACCGTAAAGTTGTGTGGACTAAAGAAGTGATTGGATTGATTAAGACTCAAGGTTGGGTAATAATGAGATGCAGGCAGGGCCTAGGCGATGAAATGCTCTAATTGATTATACACATGTGAAACGGCACACTTACCCCAGAGCACGCTATAATGCATCTGCACGCTGTGTGCATACAGATTTCACAGTGGATCAGTTATACCACCCAGATGCTTCAGTTCCCTATGCCCTGCAATTTGCAAGTCAATTCATTACTATGGGGTGACAGCTTGGGACACAGGCTGAAAGGTGGCAGAGACCATGATGTCTGGGTCAGTTCATGTTCCCTTCCGGAGACAGCATGTGCACATACCAGCAATGCCACAGGGCTCGCTTCAGTGCACAGAGCCTTCTGGACCCTGTGCATGACCATTGGGCTGGAATTCCAAAGCCCTGGTTTCAATTAAATTTAAGTGGATTTGACTAGAAGTTTGAACTGATGCTAATTGGTTTTCAAAACACTGGCTAACAATAAGTGTTCCGGTCTTGCCAGTGGAAAGATGCACCCAGTTTTGCACATGCTCCTTGAGAGGTGGGCAGCCACGAGGACCTCACCTTGCTGGGCAGGGATCCAAGTTGCAGGATTTCAGGAGCTGTGGGGGCCGGCGGCTGGTCATGCATAAGCTCTCATCAGCAGGCTCCCGCGTCTGTTTGTTCAGGCAGCTCACCACAGCCTCCTGGACACCTGTGTACAAATCACATTGTCAGGGCAGAGTGCAGAGTGGATGTGTGTAGGGTGATGAAGTGTCGACAAGACAGCTGCTGGGAGGTCTCCACGACTGGTAGGACTCTCGATGCATGTCAGAGACAAAAGTTTAAAACCCAGGACTGCCAATCTTGTCAAGGATCACTTGATTGGGAAGACAGTCCATATAGGCTAGTAGCCCCTGAAAGCACACCCCGTAAGGAAGGCAATTCCTTCCAAAAGAAGAGGCTCAACCAATACTGTTGAAATGCTTAAAAAAGTGCCACCAATTCATATGGCCTCCAAGGCTGAAATATAATGCAGGAGGAGGGCACAGTGACAAAAACAAAAGAAACAAACAAATGGCCCGAAGACCTTCACACATTACATTTTAATCAAGGGGAGACTTATTTGGAAGAAGCTCCTAAGGCCATGTTTTGATATCTAACGTTCTGTAAACTGCTGTGCTCTCGGGCCTTGTATCTAGGACTCCAGCCTTTGCTGGTTTTCTTTTGATTCTGCTTCATTTCTTTAGTGACCCAGAGAAACTTTAGAAGTTGGAAGAAAGAACACGGCTTTGAACTGGTTCTGCCCAGTTCAGTCATGGCCAAGGAAGTGAAGCCCAAATGGACCCAAATTTTTAAAATGTGGGTGAAACTGAACGATACCCAGAACAGGAAAAATTACGGGGAGAATCTCTACTAGAAACTTAATCTCCCTCTAAGAAAACAAAGGCAGCATGCATGTTGCATAGCAACCAAATCTCTTGACTGGCAAAGTTGGAAACAGCGGTGCCCTGCTTAAAGATGGTGGCCAACTGCACTGCTTTGAATGTGTATTGCTCTCCGCAGTCCTGGCAATAATCCAGTCTATCATCAGGCTCCTGAAGGGGCTCACTATGCCTGTAATTTTTTCCGTTCAGGTTTATTGGTCTTCTTCACCCAAATTAAGAACATTTGGATCTGTTCCGATTTCACTTCATTGGCCGTGACTGAACTGGTTCGAACTGGTTCAAACCCTTGACAAAAACAACAAGATCCGTAATTACTACACCTGATGAGAAATCTTCCCACCAATAATCAGAGTTGGTGTTTGAGCAGGGACTGGCATAAGGTTGCTTGGCAGATCTTACTAGGTGGCCTCCAGGATCCCTCATGGAGACTTTGATGGAGAAGGAGGAGATCTAAGTGGGAAATATAATGACTAGAACATTTCATTCTGGTGCCCATAGTCATAGTAATAATAGCTAACAGCCACAGGATACACATTATTAACCAGGTACCATGTTAAGAGCTCAAAATACATCATTCAATCCTCTCAACAATACCATGAGGTATCCACTATTTTTATTCCCATTTTACAGATAAGGAAACTGAGATTTAGCAGGGTTAAAAGACTTGCCTAAGGTCACACAGAGAGCCCTGGTGGCACAGTGGTTAAAGGGCTTGGCTGATAACCGAGAAAGATTAGCAGTTCTAACCCACCAGCCACTCCTTGGGAGAAAGATGTGGCAGTCTGCTTCTGTAAAGATTTACAGCCTTGGGAACCCTATGGGGCAGTTCCAGTCTGTCCTATAAGGTCATTATGAGTTGCAATTGACCAACGGGTTTTTGGTTTAAGGTCATATAGTTGATACATGATGACTATGCTGAGGGTGGCTTTTAGCACTGGAGCTTTATGGACTGACACATTAACATGTAAAAAATACTACAAGGCTGTCATATCAGCTTTCCTCAAGATCTTCAAGAATAACCTAGACATTTGTCTGGAACCATTTCAGCAGAGTTCAGTTTAAGGGAAGGGGCTAGACAAGACATTCTCGCTAATTTGTTTCCAGCCACACACAGCTCTGTATACAAAGATACCTACATCTAAAGATATATATTCACAGTTACATATTTGTACACCACTGTAGCAGAGTATGTGACTAGGCATATTGTTAGTTTTATATATAAATGTACATACATTTTCTGCATTGCTTCATCAAGTAGTACTCAATATAGCACAACTGACTCCCTCTTATCTATCCTATATTTTTCCAGAAAATCATCATCCAAGTCAATGAGCTAATGTTTCTTAAGTTCCTGACTTAGACTGGTCATTTAGCAAGATCATCATTTAAAAAGTGATATTTTAAAACCAGAATCCGAATGATCTTTCTCTCCTAGTTCAGTTGGATACATCAAACACTTTTTTCATCAATGTATTTCAGCCACAATATTTACTCTGTGGCCAAGATAGTACCATTTTTCTAGGTTTTTTTTTTTTTTAAATGAGTTTCAAATTTTAATTTACATGTATCATGGCCAGTACAAGATGGAGCGTTTGATATTTACATTAGGCATTCAAATTACTCTATTAAATTCTGTAATGCTGACTGGAGGGTGTTCTCTTGGCCACAACTGAGATGAGCCATTTGAAATTCGTGCTACAATGATGAAGCAAAACATAAGAAGTTGGTGATACGATGCTTTCCACTGTAATAGTCTGGCATTACTAAGACAATGATGACAAGCCACTGGAAGTAGCTAACTATTCCATACAGACTCTAGAGTTGTAGTTATGTTAGAAACTAGGCTTTCAATCCATTTGCCTATTTGATAGTAGCCAAGATACTGTTCGATTTTTATGAAAGTGGGATGACCATGCAGAGGGAGGAAGTGGCCACAGAGCTGATCACATGCCTCCCTTGAAAGTGCTTGCCTCTGGTGGACGTGCTGCTTGTATGAATGATGTGACTGTTTTCTACTTGTTTTGTGAGCCCCTTTGTCTCAGTTATCCAGTGTTGCTATAACAGAAATACCACAAGTAGACGGCTTCAACAAAGACAAATCCATTCTGTCACAGTCCAGAAGGACAGAAGTCTGAATTCAGCGTGCCAGCTCCAGAGGAAGGCCCTCTCTCTCTGCTGGCCCCTGGGGAAGGTCCCTGTCATCAATTCTCCCCAGTCAGGGAGCTTCTCAGTGCAGGGACCCCAGCTCCCAAGGACGCACTATTCTCCTGGCCCTTGTCTCCTGGTGGTATGAAGCCCTCGTCTCTCTGCTCGCTTCTCTCTCCTAGAAGCCCTCATGTCTCTCTACTCACTTCTCTCTCCTACATCTCAAAAGAGATTGGCCCAAGATACAACCAGATCCTGTAGATTGACTCTGACTTATCAACATAACTGCCATCAATCCCACCTCATTAACATCATAACCAGAACCCTAGAGGTAGGATTTATAACACATAGGAAAATCCTATCAGATGACAAAATGGTGGACAATCACAATACAAGGAATTATGGACTACCCAAGTTGACAGACATTTTGGGGGATACAATTCAATCCATGACATCCTTATTTATAGAATTTAGGTCCTTCTAAGACTGCAAGAAATGGGTATGGCAAGGGCTAAAGTTTCTAAAAGAAACTTCGAGTTACCTTCTCTCTTGGATATGTAGGACACACATTTACATCAACCCAAACCAGCAATCATGGCTCAATGAAGAAAAAATCATTATTCAGGACAGTTAAATGCTGAGATTGGAGGATTACTAACTTAACTAGCATTCTAGGGTAATGAAATTCTAATCCAACGTATTATATAACAATGTACTAGCCTCAGTAACACTGTGCATTAAATGTCTATTGCCATAGAGGCTGGTGGCTTCAGCATTCTTAGGTGGGGCCCAGGGTATTGGGGGAAACTAAGGACAGAATTCTGTCATAATTTAGGAGTATCTGGGACCAGCCCTGTGGTCAATGCATAATAAATATTTTTAGAATGAACAAATGAAATACATAAGGGCAGGGCATTCTAAGCACGGCTTGCAATTTAGACTAAGGGGAGACGGGAATAAGATGCCAGAAGACAGGAACATTGAGTGAGGGAGACGCAGTGGAATGGGGAGGGTGGGAAGTTGGGGAGGGGAGAAATGTGCTACTTCACCTGTGAGTTCACAGAACACTTGGCCCAAGGGAGTCAGACAAGGATGTGAGAAGTTAACTCATCAAATCTGTACTCTTTCCATATGGGCTAATATATACACTTGGAAGGACACACGTTCAAGTATTATGGGTGCTTTATGATTCTAGGATTTTCTGTTCTTGACAAATGCCAAAGGAGAAAGGACTCACGAGGAAGAGGGAGTAACAGGTACAATTTTTGTTGAGGTCCATTTCAAGTTTTTCTTCAGCTAGATTTTAATGTTGATTTTTCCATCTATGGTTCAATGTAATAAAGCTATTCAAGTTCAAAACTGCTCTTCTTGACCACATCTATCAGTTCATATACGAGACATTAAAATATATCAAGGAGATGATGGTGCGACGCAGGACACAAATTTGAACAGGTTAGGCTCACCTTCAATCTTCCAGAAAATGAGGTTTTCTGTGTTTATATCTCCCAGAATAGAGTAATTGTTACATGATATTTGATGACAGCTCAGGGAAATGCAGCCACTAACTACAGACTACATTACTAACTAGTTCCTTCTGGTTGTTACCTCTGCTAGGTGAAAGGTTACTTTTGTGTCTATCCAATTTCATCTCCTGAGATTACAAGAACAATAAAAATAGCTTGACCTGCTGTTATGGATTGAATTATGTCCCTCCAAAAATATGTGCTGTAAATCCTAACCTCTATACCTGTAGTTATAATCCCACTTGGGAATGCGTTGTCTTTGTTATGTTAATGAGGCAGGATTAGTGTAAGGGTGTATTTTGAGTCAATCTCTTCAGAGATATGGAAACAAAAAATGCAAGCTAGCCTGAGAGATGTGGTAAGATAGATGCCATGGAGATCTCCAAGGAACCAGGAAGTGGAAGCCGAAAAGACAAGGACCTTTCTTCAGAGCTGACAGAGAGAGAAAGCCTCCCCCTAGAGCTGGCACCCTGAATTTGGGCTTGTAGCTTCCCAAACTGTGAGAAAATAAATTTGCTTATTAAAGCCACCCTCTTGTGGTATTTCTGTTGTAGCAGCACTAAATAAATAAGACACCTGCCTTCCTTACAACCCAAAATTGATTTAAAATCTATTTGTTAATCTGCACGGTTTTGGCTGGCTTCAGGAAGAATGGTTAGAAATATATATAACCTTGTGGGTTAAATTTCGATGAAAGACAAAAGTTGATAACACAATAAAATGCTACTGTCAAACAATGACTTGAAAATGTACATGTCCCATATATTAAAATAGTTTTTTAGTCCATATGGGCATCATATGGACCACATAATCCAAGCATATTTTCACCACTTTGAAATTTTCAACTCTACTTTTTAGGAGTAAATATATTACCTTGGCACAGTGACATACTGTAGGTAACTGTGCTCAGCTGATGACAGTTAAAGACCTAAGAAATTTCAGTAACTGCACCCTGCCTTGGACGGAAAGGATGCACAATTTATGTTCTACAAAGACATCAGTTCCTATAGGCAGAGATCCATTGTCTATCAAACATTCAAATCTTATTTCTAAATCTGAAACATGTTAAATACATTCCACACACTGTACACTTTGAATTTTATACCCTCAGTTGATCATCAGAATGGTTAAACTCTTGAAGACAAAGGTATCTGGTTAGTTATATATTCCATTACTGCATCTATTTTTTCCATCTGCTCATAAAGTTCCAGGCTTAACTTGTAACTGAGAACCATAACCAAGAGACCATAAATAATTTTTGTTTTTGAAAAAGCATACTCGTTTTACACTAGAAATAATGATCATCCAATTCAGGTGATCATGGACATTAGGAATAAAAACACAAACACCCGAACTCTTGAGTCACCCATGATATTGGAAAGTAGCCAAGTGTAGCCACTGGCCGGAGACTCTCCACCTGACTTCTCTCTCAGCTCGGAGATCACCAAAGCTTATTTAACACTTCTCCCTCCTTAACTATGAAAAAAAAGATGCCCTCAGAGTGAGTGGAGAACACCATATGAACGCAGTTACATTAGCTGTGTTCCAGGAAACTGTCTTCCAGAATCATTTGGAAGAATTTAAGTTTTAAAATACCAGGACTTCTCCGTTAAAAGACATCTGAATTCCAGGGTTTGAAATTGGAAGATTCAGAAACAAACAAGAGCCCTGAGGTCAAGGTCATTAAACACTTACTAAAAGACCTGCTGGGGGAAATCGATTCTTTGCTAGTACTTGTTCCACCATTCATTCCTTTGCAACTACATGGGAACAAAATTGGCACATTGATTCTTATATTCTCAATAATGACAGAAGAAGGCTTTTAAAAGAGTTTCCCAAAGGTCATGGTTTAGAAAACAGTCTTGGGAAATAATTTGGTTAGTTTGTTACATCAGCTATGTAAGAAACTTTAATGGGAATACACAACCTAACATACCAGAAGGGGTTACTGATAACCGTGAAGAGGGATTTGGCAGGAAATGGCAGCTGGCATTTCCTCACCTATCAAAATCTTTCTTGGAAGTCAACACGGGAGACAGTGGCAATATGAATCTAATGTATTTTCTATAGTGGCGAGCCAAATCATGATCTTGCAGATTGATTTAAATGCCTTTCCCCCCCAGTCCAATCCCGTTTATTAACACCTAAAACAAACAATTATCGAATATGTTGTTATATCCCCATGGAATACACCTAAGAGAAACAGGTCAATCTACATGGCATAACCAAAGAATATGCATAATAAGGAACATTCGGGAATTCTCTCAGTGCTTAAAGAACAAGCGTGATATGATGGAAAGACTCTAAAATAGAGAAATGGAAAGAAGCCCTAGTCTAGTCCCAGCCATATCATTCACTAACTGTAGGATCTTGAACAAGTCACTCGGCATCTCTGAATTTCAGTTTCCTCATCTGTAAAATGGAGCTGGGGGTCAGGCTTTACCTTTCGACTTCTTTTTAGCTCCAGGTTACCACAGTGGTAATTATCATTTTATATAATAAAATTATATATATAATAGTTTATTGTGTTTTTGGTTAAAGTTTATCCAAAAAATTAGGTTCCCTTTTAACAATTTCTATACATATTATTCAGTGAGATTGTATACATTTTTCACAATGTGTCAATATTCATTATTTCTGTTCTGGTTGGTCCTTTTCCATTAATCTAGTTTCCTTGCCAACCCCCTCCCCCCCCACCATTATCCTTTTCTACATCCTTTTCCCTTGTGAAAATAGATATTACTTTGGGAAATCAGCTGAGTAAATTGAAGGGGCTACAACTTATCTTTGGGAATAGCAGAATGTTTTGGCAAGTTGGGTCTTCGTTCATACCTCATGCACTAAGGCAACGGTAGAAATAAATAAACCTGAATGTTAAGAGCACTCCCTGGTCGTGTCAACCGTGTTTCTCAGTCAGATGCACTAAACATATATTGTGAAACATCAGAATGACAACTGAAAGTAAAAGTATTAGCTGTGCTGACCACTCACAGCTGACAGTCTGAGAGTAACCCAAGCCAAAAAAGAAACACATCTGTGTTTCATTCAGCATGCTTTACATTTAGAGTGGCTTCTCCCCCTGCTTATCATTCTTGGGATAGAGGCAGTCACATGACACAGTTGCATGCAGAGAGAGAAAGAAGATATAGAGAAAGGACAAAAAAGATGGCGGGGATCTGAGCCAAAGCCCCCCTTCTTACCTCCTGCACACGACTCGGTGCACTTGGTGAAGCCCTCATATTCCCAGTCATACAGTTCATCAAAATCTTGCAGGCCACCGAAGAGCCCATCTGTCTCCTCTGGGCTAAACTCAGGAATTTCCCCGTTGCATGGTCCTGCATAACAGGCACGCTGGGATGCCGGCTTGGGTCCTTCACATTCATCAACAGGCAGGTCAGCCACGGACTGAGAGAAAGACAGGAGCACCTGGCACCTGACCATTCGCACCTGGGTCCCCACGCCACAGGTCACTGTGCAGGCTGACCAGGCCTCTGGGATGAACCTGCAGCCAGCAAGCAAACAAGAGGACAGGATGAGAAGGCCCAGGCAGGAGACCATGGGGGTTCTGAGGGGCTGCATCCCACCTGCCTCCACTGCCCAAGGCTTTCTTGGGGGCATGCGCAGGGCTCTGCTGCCCTGTCCTGTGATGGGTGCTTCAGTTTAGTTCATGGGCTCATTTGCCTCTGTTTCTGGATTGGTTTCTTTACGAGCGTCACATGAACTCCCAGCTGTAAGACATTCCAGTCGCAGACCACCTGCTTACTCCCTGCTTTGCACCCACTATGGTAGCTCTTCAGGGCAGGGGATGGGTGATTTCTTCTCTTGCGTTCTAAATCTCAGCACTTGTGCCTACTGCAAGATGCTAGCTATTCTTATAGCCTACTAATATTGACACTAAAAACTATAACAAAGTAAGCCCTTGGAGATATTTAAGGAAGTATTTTTTTTTTTTAGGTTGATCTCATATTCTATAACTTTCTTTGCTTTTCTGTTCAGCATACTTCCCAAAATTTATTTATATGTATAAAGAGGTTTTCTTGTAAGTTTCCAAGAATGGAGCAAAGTCTTGCTCCTCACACATTCTTTGAATTAGTCTGAACTCCAATTCTTTTTATATCACAGAGAAAAACCATGCTACAAATTTAAATCCACAGGCCTGTCACAGTAAATGAGAGGTTCTGCATTCATATAAGTTTGTTCAACAACCTCCACGCCCATCTCCCAAAAGAAGCCACTTGAGAAAGAACTTTGTTTTTCCCCAAGTTTCTCTAGAATGTAGGACAAGGTCCAAATTCCGAAGAAAGGTCTCCCTTGATTCCCCCCAAAACAACAATGGCCACAGTGAAATAACCTTGAGAGGGGCCTAGGGGAAAAAGCCCAGAGGGAACCACTACCATTTTCAAAAAGTTAGTATAATAATGTGGAGAAAGAACTTTGGGATTGAAATTTTTATTTTTCCATGATCCCATTGCTTTCTCACAGGGAGTCGTGCTGAGGAGGCATGCAAACCTGGCTCCTTAACCTTGACTTTGGCAGAAAAGTAAAGAACTGATAAGAAGGTTAGAGTGTCCAATCCTAGCAAATGCAAATGGTTCAGATCTAGTTTAGGGAAATTGAAATTCTAACAGCAAACCAATCCAAGTTTTCAAATTGGAAGGAACACAACAAAGATGTTTCCTGGGCCTGAGCCTAGGCTTCCCATGGAGCAGAGGTGATCTAGCCATGAAAGCCAGACTTCCCCCACATCAGCATACTGTGCTCTGAGGCATGGCAAACCAAACACCCAAGCCAGTTGCTGTCAAGTTGATCCCGACTCATGGCGACCTCATGCCTTTCAGAGTAGAACATCCTTCCATAAGGTTTTCAATGGCTGTGATCGTTCAGAAGCAGAGAGCCAGGTCTTTCTTCCAAGGTGCTTCTGGGTGGGTTCGAATTGACAACCTTCTGGTTAGTTGCTGATTGCTTAACTGTGTACCACTCACAGAACCCTGAGGCATGGCAGGAGTCCCTGAAAAGAAGGGTCTGATTCCTGCTATCTTTGAAAAGCCATCCACTAGCAGAGAACAAAGTCACCATACAACCCTGTTAGAAAGGCAAACAAAGGGAGGAATGGCCAACCCAAATTATCGCCATGAAATTCTTATCACAATTGTACCTCCTTCTCTTGTTTTTAGATTCTTGCCTCGATCTTCTGGCACCTAGAGAACTTGGGAGAAAACAGTCTTCTAAAAGATTAAAGTTCTTTCTCTCTTTAAATAATGCCAATGTAGCTGGTTTTTAGAAACGTAAAAACAAAATCGGCATTCAAAATAATTTAACCCTCTTATGACACATTCACATATACTTGCCTTGTACCTGGAATGATAATCATGACAAATACAATAGCAATGAATTTTATAAACACAGGTGCAGACATAAAGCAAAATGCATATTAAACTATTTTGTATAAAAAAAAAAAACCCATACAAAAGCAAATGACAAGCCTGCCAACTTTGACAATAGTGTTATAAATACTGCCTCTTTAATAATGTGGGGCCAAGATTTTTTTTTCAAATAAAAAAGATGACAAAACCTCAACAACAACTGCACCCTATTAGCTGTCCCTATACAGCAAGGATTATTGTTCTGTTGCCTATAATAGCCTTCTTCAGTGATTATTACAACAGAACAAGAGTCAGCAAACTTTTTCTGTAAAGAGCCAGAAATATTTTAGAAAATATCTTAGGCTTCTGGGTCATGTGGGCTCTGTCACAATTACTCAGCTGAGCCATTTATAGCACAAAACCAGCCAAAGACAATATGTAAACAAATGAACATCGATGAGTTCCAATAAAACTTTATTTACAAAAATAAGGGGTTGTGGTGGTGGAACAGGTTAGATTTGGCCTGTGGGCTGTCACTTGCCAACCCCTTCTGTAGAATATTTGGTAGAGATGCCAAGGAGGAATAGATCTCAAAGTTTTGCTGACACCTCAGTTCTGGAGGCTGTGGTTACCATTTCAGTGGGTCAAGAGAATGGGGCCACCCAAAATCCATGGAGTTTGGCAAATTTTCAGAGCCCAGAGGGTGGGGCCATTACCCAGTTGCCTGGAGAACAGAGAATTATTTTCAAGCCTTGAGAGCTAATGTTATTTGCCCCGCTAGGCTTTGGACTTGCTTTATATCCCTGACCCTTTCTTTCCCTCCAATTTTTCCCTTTTAGAATGGAAATGCCTGCCTTGTGCCTGTTCCACCATTGTACTTTGGAAGCAGATAACTTGTATTCTAGGTTTCGCAGGTCTACAGATGGAAAAAGTCTTCCCTCAGGATGAAACACACCCAGAGATTCATCCATGTTTGATTTAGATGATTCAGAAGATGAGATTTCGGATTTAGAGTTGATGCTGAATGAGTTAAGACTTTGGGGGATGATGTGATAAGGTGAATGTGTTTTTACACATGAGGCAAAAACCAAAAAGCATGAGGAGGATATGTATTTTGGGGGCCTAAGGGGAGGAATGTTACGGATTGAATTGTCTCTCCAAAACTATGTGTTGAATTCTTGACCCTTGAACCTGTGGATGTGATTCCTTTTGGATATGAGATTTTTCTTTTATTATGTTAAGGAGGTCATATCAGTTTATGGTGGGTCCTAAACCTAATCACTTCTGAGTTATAAAAAGACTGGAACAGACACAGAAACATACACATGGAGGAGACAGATGCCATGTAAGAATCATGTACAAGCCAAAGAATCAAGGAACACTGGAGCTATCGACAAGTAAATCAACGATGCTGAGATCCCGATTTCAACTTATGGCCTCCAAAACTGTGAGAAAATAAATTTCTGTTCTTTAAAGCCAACCATTTAGGTTATTTGTGTTACAGTACCACTTTTTTTTTTTTTTTGGTTTTTAGGTAACTAAGACGATCACTGAAACTTATTTTAGGTATTAGTTTTTCTTTTTCCATGTTGGTGACTGACAAGTAACCAACTTGATTTGCTTATGTTCTTTCTTCCAAAGTGAGGCCCAGATGAAATCTAGGATATAAATGATGCACAAACCGTACCCTCAGCCCTTCTTGCTTATGATGTGAATCACTTTGCATTTGGTCTCCTTCCAGGATCAGGAAGATACACCAAAAGCACACAAAGTAGAAAGGATATGCCCCATGAACTTGTTGCAATGATTAAAGCTTGTTTAAAGCAGTATGTCTAAATGAAAAAATGTATGTATGTATATATGTATGTGTGTGTATGTGTGTACACACGAGAATGTATTTCTGTCTGAGCTTATAGGGTTAATAGAAAAAACAATAAACATCGGCTTTATGTTTCTCAAATGAGCATCTTATCAAACGTAAAGCAGCCTTACTGACTTATCTCCCATCCCATTACTGTCAGGCCTTCATCAAGTTTATAGCAGTTAAAAATAATTTGGTTTTAGGTGGTACTATCTTTTGGTAGTCATTTCAATTTCACTAGTGCACACGCTGTATGATACATTCTGTCTTATTGAAGGCAGGAGATTATATTTCCAAAGAAAAACATCTGATAGTGCAAATGGCAAATGAGTAATAACTGTTTTTCATAAGACGCTTCTCCCAACAATCCAAGATCTCCCAACTATGTATTTACTATCTTGAGCTTTCTGAACACAAGTGGGAGGAAGTAAGGTCAGTGAGAGGGCAGACAAGTGAGCTTGGAGGTTTAAATATAAGGCTTAGAAATTTCATCTTGAATAGTACTTGCTGAGTTAGAACGTTTAAAGCGGGACTTCAAAAATAAGAGCAATAGGTGTTTTATCAGTATGTTAATCATTTTCATGTGCAAAATGTACAACTGATTTTTTTAATTGAGGCATTTATTGTTACTGAAAAACACAAAAAGGTTTAGCTTTCATTTAGAAGCTCCAGAGCTTTGAACCAGTTCTTCCCATGGCCAAGGAAGTGACACTGGAACAGACCTGAATTTTTTAAAATTTGGGTGAACCGTAACCATAACCAGAATGGGAAAAATTATCAGTAGAAGCCCTGCTACAAGCTTAAACTCCCTTTTAGAGAACAAGGGCAGCATAAGTATCGCATAGCAATCGAATCTCTTGCCTGTTGGATTTTGCACAAAGTCGGAAACAGCAGTGTCCTGCTCAAAGATGGCGGCCAACTGCACTGCTTTGAATGTGTTGCTTTCCACAGTCATGGCATAATCCAATTTCATGCATCAGGCTCTGAAAAGGCTCACTATGCCTCTTTTGAATCTCCCATTACAGGGCTTCGACCCTAGTTTTTCCCATACTGGCTATGGTTCTCTATCACCCAAATTAAAAAAAAAATTGGGGTCTGTGCTGATTTCGCTTCGTCAGCCATGACTAAACTGGTTCAAACTGGTTTGAAGCCCTGAAGAAGTTCAAGAGGGTAACTAAAAAAAAATGTTCGTTAGCAGGGCTATTGTGGGGTGAATGAAGAATGGCTGGGTAAATGAAATTCTTTAAAAGATTGGCCTGAGGTTTTGAAGTGACTGATACAGTTCCTGCATTTAGTTTTCTCATCTCCAGAAAATTAAAAAACGAACTGGCAAATGAATGATTTATGCTTCTGTCTGGTCTTCTATTTGTAAGCTTTCTCCATTTGATGAAGAAGAAAACTGAAAATCAAATTCACTGGTAAAATCCTAAAGAGGCTAAGTTTATTAGGGACTATTATGAGTCAGAAGTATGTAGTAAAATAAGAAAATAAAAACAATCATTTTATTAACATATTGCTAAACAGAAACCATTCTTGGTTAATTAGTCTCATGTCATCACAGATGGTAGCCAGAGTTAGGCTCTACTTTTATGCACATATAGTCTGTAACAAAGATACTTAACTTTTCCTTTTCTTCTATTGTATTTCTTCTACTTTCTCATATACATTTTGGTTAAAAAATCATTGGGCATATTCACAATAAGAAGAGCTTTAAAATCCATTGCTGTTGAGTTGATTCTGACTCATAGCAACGCTACAGGACAGAGTAGAACTGCCCCTTAGGGTTTACAAAGAGTGGCTGGTGGATTCGATCTGCCAACCTTTTGGTTAACAGTTGAGCTCTTAACCACTGTGCCACCAGGGCTCCAAGAATAGCATTACACGTGCAATATTTTGTTGGCTGTTACTAGCCTAATGCTCTAGTTTCAAAATGTAAATTGAAACTTGCAGGAAATCATAATAGAAATACTTAATTTGGGCATAGAGTTTTGGTCTTATAACATTTAAAGTTATGAGCCTATAGGAATTGTGGTTTTCTCCTCCTTCATTTGTTGTTTGTGTGTGTATGAAAGTGGTGACATGATATTAGGATGAGGAGAGAGGAGGGAATGAACTGAATAGTATAGACAAAAATTAAAGAAGACTTTGAAACGGATCATAAAGATTACCTGGTGTCCCACTTAGTGCCTCCTTCCCATCTCAGCCTTTCATTGTCTTTGAGCTATTTTACCACTCAGTAAGTTGCAGAAGGAGTCCCTGGGTAGTGCAAATGGTTAACATGTTCAGCTGCTAACTGAAAGGTTGGTGGCTCAAGTCTACCCAGAGGTGCCTGGCAAGAAAGGCCTGGTGATTTACCTCAGAAAAATTAGCCAGTGAAAACCCTATGAAAGCACAGTTCTACTCTGATACACCTGGGGTTGCCATGCGTCAGGGTTGACTCCAGAGCAAATAGCTTGGACGTTGCAGAAAACTGATGATAAAGCCAATATTTTTTATTTATAAAAATGCAAATTTCTTTTGTCTAATGGAATGCAATTGACTGTTGCACCGTGGATAGCCTCATGTTGCATCTATATGTAAATTAATTTCACTATTCTCCTTTACCTAAATACGTATGGTTCTTTTAATATTACTTTTAATTGGTTGCTACACCTTACTGGTTCCCCCATTAATCACTGAAGTAAATAAAATCTTTGACAGGTATTTTATATTTGCATGAGAATTATGGTTTTTGTCATTTAAAGATTTTATCAAGTGGCTGCAAAGGGAAACCAGCAATTGAAACAATAAAATACTGTATAAGCAATTTTATCCTGAACTAACCAAAAACTATTTTATGTAAATATTTCATTTGGGGGTAAAAGTTACCGAACTCCAGTGGTTATAATATGTTACTCCAAAACACCTCATCTTATTTTTAACCCTATCTTCCTTTCTCTTCTTCTTTAGTCTTGAAAAGTTGGCTTTTCTCCTGATCCTGGGGCATCTTTGGGGCACCTTTGAGACATTACGGGAGTAAAATCTTCAGGAAAAGGTACAGTTACCTAAATTTAAGTGGGGCCTTTTGGAATCTTGACAGAAGAGGCATTTGGACATAGGAGGAAAAAAAAAATTGCTGCTAGGTGGGAAAGAAATTTGGAACAGGAGAGGGAAAACACTTCTTTTTTACTGCTACTTTTGTCTACCTCTCACTTAAACTCAGAGGATCTCATGTACAAAACTTTTGAGTTATTTAATGTCTTTCAACGAAATTAAAAGTGAAGATAAAAAAAGCTCCTTCAAAATAAGTGAACAACATCAACAACAAAACCTTCAAAGGGCTACAAAGAGAAAGCACCTCTTCAGTTGAATCACTTTTGGAATTTTACGATTACTTGTAAAGTTCATAATACCAAGACAGCCTTACAATAATTATTTAAAAATACAACTAGAACATGAAAGTTTTGGGAGAACACTTACCCAAAACATTCCTCTACACTGACTTAGATCTTTACCTAAATCATTCCCCATAAATGAGAACCTAACTTACTATGAAAGATTTTTTAGTCAAGCATACTTGATTCAAATGTGGAATTATGGAAGTATTTTTCAGCTGCTTTTGTTAGCTTGCAAATCTCTGGAGCTGCAAATAATTCATGCTAGTTATGCAACTCATGTCAAGGTCTCCACGCACGATTTTTCCAAGGGTCCACAGGACCACTCCACAAAACACTTCCTTTCATAGGCTCCTCAAATCCTTAAGTATCATGCCTGGCACCTGAGGGTCTTCAGAACTGTAAGATTCCCCAGTAGTACAAGCTAGAATGATCCTGGAAATTAAAACAACAAACAACAATTTTGATGCAGCTACCAATGCAGCTTTATTTGAAAAAAAAAATTCAGTGACTACCCCTGTCTAGAGCTGCTAATCAGTAAGGGGAGGACCCAATTCCAAAACACACCAAAGCAGTACTGAGAGAACTATATTTAAGTGGCATTTTCCATGTAGCACACTTCATTTCCTCATGGTAATGATGCCCTTTTGGGTTCTCTGAGAGGCAGCTGGCCTCTCTGCAAGAATGTTTCAATGGCTTTCTTGCAAAAAAAAAAAATGCTCAGTGCTAGAAGCAGGGGAAGAAAGGCTGACTGCATTAAAGGCCACAATTTCCCTGTGAAAGAGACTTTATTCTACAGAGGAATGCTTCTGGGGATCAGAGTTCTCTGAGAGTTCCAATGATTCCAGAGACTACTGGCCTCTTTGAAAGCCTGGGACCTCATATACTTGAGCATTTTGTTAAAGTCATCTTGTGATCCTGACCTAGCCTTTCTCTGATATGCTTCCAGACAAGGTATGAGAAGGCATCTTACTAAAGGAGAAGCCCTGTTGTCTATCAAAAAGTTGCTCTTCTTTAACAGTAACAGAAAAGCCAGCAGGAAGAAAGGTGGCAGGTTTGAGTCCAGCCAGAGGCAGTTTGGAAGAAAGGCCTGATGATCGACTTCTGAAAAATCAGCCATTGAAAACCCTATGGATCACAGTTCTATTCCGACACACATGAGGTAGCCATGAGCTGAAGTCAACTTGATGGCAACTGTTTTGTTTTTGTATTTAATTTGGCAGGCACTACCTTAAATGCTTTATAAATAAAATTTGTTAAATTCTAATAAAGGAGCCCTGGTGGTCCAATGGTTAAGAGCTCACTACACTGCCTTTCAAGCTGCCCTGTAAGCCAAGGCCATTGAAGCTACCGTCATCTCTCTCTACTGGATGACCACGACAGATGTTAATCTCTTTTCTTCCTCTCTTAGTCCATTCTTCAGATTGTTGCCAGGGAGATCTTCAAATGTACAGCTTTTAACTATTTACCACTATAAACCCATTGCTGTTGAGTCAATTCCAACTCATAGCGACCCTGCATGACAGAGTACAACTGCCCCCCTGGGTTTCCAAGGAGCAGCTGTGGGTTTGAACTGCCAACCTTTTGGTTAGCAGCCGTAGCTCTTACCTACTGTGCCACCTGAGCTCTGTTTACCACTATAGCTAGAATAAAAGACAAATGCTTTGCCAAAGTTGCATCATGCTGTTCTCCGTCTCCCACCATTTCTTTCCTACCACCCCCGCCACGTCCCCAGCCACTACCTCCAGCCACACTAGTCTTCTTTCAATTTCTTAAATGTGTCATTCTATCCTGACTCATGGTTTTACCACGTGTGGACCACTCCCAGGACAACTCTCCTCACTCTTCTCACCTGGGAATAACTCCCACTCATCCTTTAGGTCTCAGTTTACAGGTCTCTTCCCAAAGAGAACCTCCCAACCTCCACACCTATTGGTTACCTGTACCCCTGTTGCCTTCAAGTCGATTCCAACTCATAGCGTTCCTATAGGACTGAGTAGAAATCCCTCATAGGGTTTCCAAGGAGTGGCTGGTGGAATCAAACTGCCAACCTTTTTGGTTAGCAGCCAAGCTCTTAACCACTATGCTACCAGGGCTCCACACCTATTGGTTAGACTCTCTTAAATCCCTTTTAGACTCTCTTAGAGCACCTCTTAACTTTTTTAAAGAAGTTATCAGCTTTAATAACCACAATGTCAGTCTTTATACAATAACTCTCTTCTTACTAGACCAAAATCCCTATGAAGCAGAACTAACAGCCTCTCTCTCTCTGTATCTATTCGATTCGGTGCTTAGCATGGAGTCTGCCACTTAATATGTGCTCAATATTTTTTTTTTCAAATGAATAAACGAACCGATGACCAGGAAGGTAAGAGTTGATGTTATGAGTGACTTGGTATTGCACTTCTGCTTGGGACAGAAGGTTGAAATCAAGCCAGATAAAGAGGAAACAGTCTAGAAAACTCTAAGACATTAAACCATACATCTCAGTTGCAGGCACTACATGAAGAAACAAAAACCATTTCCTGTTGTATGCATTTGTAACCATCTTCTAAAGTTATTGCACCCAGTTGAGTAGCTATAGTGGGTTTATTCACTTCTATTTCTTAGAACTGTACTTAGGCAGTGTGTGTTGGCCTCATGTCATCTTAATGAGGTGTTGGTTTATCATATAAATTGATACAAGTTTAAATTCTATGTCTATCTCACTTCAATTAAACCTCAGTAAAAATGCTATTTTATAGAACAGAAGGATTTGCAAGCAACTTTGACCCAGAGGCTACCTTCAGTAATACACACAGGATGCTTTGGTCACACATTACCTGATCACCCCATCAGCCACTCAACAGTAAAGGCTCTGGAGCATTTTGGAGTTGTTCCTGGGTTAGAAGGACCCAAGGAGAGGTCCTATTTTCCTATCTACTCTTTAAAACTCAACACGTACAAAGTTTTGAGGAAAAAGGAAGATAGGCCACTAACTGAATGCAGCAGATACGAATGGAGCCAAATTACTCTCACCACAAGTGGAAAATGAGGACGTGGCACGTGTTGCAGACCACCTGTCTCTCTTTGCTCTTCTGACCTATGTGAACAGACTACAGTTTCAAAGTTTTCCTTGAGGCTAGTCCGATTATTTAAAAAGCCACGTCCCAGGGACTAGAAAGCTACTGGACAATACAATGCTATTGGCGGATTTGTAGTTCTCAGTTTAACACCAGAATGTAGTTTTTAAGGCATATCATTTCCCCAGACTTTGATACAAATCTAAAATATCGTAAACTCAGAATACTTTCCATGAGCGATTTCTTCACGTGGAGTGAAATTAGTTTATGCTACAATTTATAAAGGTTTTTCCCCCCTTAATTCAACAAGTTTGGCAAAGCTTTCCAATGAAAAGTTCAGTTCATTAAAAATGACCTTAATGGACTTAACATATATTGGTGGTGACAGGGTCCATACTTCATTTTGGCACACAAGGATCCCATTAATTTGTCTTTGTCACTCTCTAGGGCTCAGCTGAGCAATAGTTCAGGCTTAGCTCTTTGAAAGTAGCTACAGAATGAGCAATAGTGGTGGAGGTGGGAGGGGCTGACTCAAATTTAGAACTTCTTGGTTCGCAATAAGGCCTTTTCTGACTACATGAAAATGGCTGCCTGCTCTCTTGAGTTTGTTATTGAGTTTGCTGTCTCTGAGCATGCTGGGAGCAATCTATGGGGATCAAGTGTATTTAACTCTAAGAGCTGAGAGAAGATGCTTTTCCACCCAGATTCTGAACTTTACTTATTCATTTTGTGCAATTTCCTGCAGATCTCTTTTTATTTAAATAAAGATAACTAACCTCTGTTCCTTAGAATTAACTCTGGGCTAAATTCAAAGCGTGGTGCTGACAAGTGAGAGTCTCCAAAGAGCCACAAAATATAGAATGAGAGACAGTAAAGGGTTGTCAGCTAGGGAACCACTAGCTGAGTTTTGGGTTCAATTTTGTGGTTCTCTCCATATATAAGGGAGTTAAAAAGTATAATAATCACTCGTCCACAAATAAGAAATTGAGGCAAAAATTGTATGTGTCTCAAACATCTTATAGGTTCTCTAGGGAGTCCTGGTGGCACAAGGCTTAAGTGCTCCACTGCTAAATGAAAGGTCAAAGGTTTGAACCCACCAGCGACCCCATGTGAGAAAAGATCCAGTGACCTGATCTCATAAAGATTATAGCCTAGGAAACCTTATTGGGCAGCTCTACTCTGTAGTGTCTGTATCTATAGCATTGCCGTAAGTCGGAATTGACTCCACGGCATACAACAACAACGTATGTTTTCTAGGAAGATGAATGATGCTAGAAAAGGTACAATCATGACAGTTAACACATATACAGTGCTTCTGGCATACCAGGTACTTTACATACATTAGCTTAATCCTCACAATAACTGCACGAAGTAGGTACTATCATCTTCATCTCATAAATGAGGAAACTGAGGTGTATATGGTTAAGTGGTTTGCCTAGGGTCCCCTGTTGTTAATGAGGGAGCCAAGATTCACACTCATCAGTCCGTGGAGCCCAAACTCTGCATGGAGGTACGATCAATGGTAAATTAAGTTAAATTGTTTTTTCCTTCGGCCCTTGCACACCTGTATCCTTGTTAGATTATACAGATAAACAGACCCATGCCTCACTAACTCATGTAGTTGGCAACATGATGTATCTGAAAAAAATGCAACTTTTAAGAAATGATCTATGGTTTCTTTAGCCTGTTTTCAACATACAAACCAAACCAAACCTGTTGCTGTCGAGCTGATTCTGATTCATAGTGACCCTACAAGACAGACAGAACTGCCCCATAGGGTTTCCAAGGAGCAGTTAGTGGATTTGAACTGCTAACCTTTTGGTTAGCAGCCAAAGCTCTTGACCACTGCACCACCACCAGGGCTCCTTTTCAACATGTAGATAGGAATAATTAAGATATATCTACCTGATCATTCGCTATGTGTAAAAACATCAATCTTTCCCTGGGTAATAGTTTTGGAGATAAGATCAGGTCGAATGAGTTCTGTCATAATCCACCAACCTTCGGTTCACATCAACATCCCCCTCAAGCCTTTTCAGTGGATATTACATTCTTCTCTTGTTTATATCTCATATTTGTGGATTACCATGTACTAGCTTAACTCTTCCGATATTTTAACACAGAGGTTGATGTAATTTTAACACGGTAGTAGAGAGAGTTCGGAAATTCAGCAAGTAAGTCTTCTGTATTCTTTTTTAGAAATCATTAAGACTATTATGATGTACAGAGCCAAACATTAACTGGCATTTCTGAAACAGAGCTTGCTCATTTGTTCTGTCTGTGGACAGTTGGTTAGTACTCAGCATTTTGCTTACCATCCTAATGGTTTCTTGAAGGTAAGGATTATTAGGCTTATTTTTGCAATACTAGCACCTGGTACAGGCATGGCATAGAGGAAGTGAATTTAGCCTCTTTCATTAGCAGGCGTGAACAATTATCAAGTCCATGGACCCTCCAAAGTCATCTAAAGCATGTAATCAACCAGAGAAGTTCTGTTCAGCACTCTGCTTGCTATTGTAGAGGCTATAAAGAATGAGAATGATTTGGGTAGGCGGGGAGGAAGTCAGAAGTTGAGGTTGGAAGGGAAAGTGGTTAAGAGCTGTGGGATAAGCGCTGAATCCGTCTGGCCAATGTGGGGTTTTAGCTCTGCTATACACCAATTCTCAAAATTAAATGGTTTTGAGCTTTTATATTTTTTTAAATCCTGGAATTCTAATGCTTAACCCTATTCTGCTTGAACATCCTTTCTGTTGGTTTAATAATCTGCAAATAGTGTCAAAATTTCTAGCTGTTGGTGACATGATGCCTGATTCTTAAGAGACATACCTCTTTCTACACATATATAATACTTCTAATTTCCGGTGGCCTGAGATTCATGAGGAAGCCCTGGTGGCATAGTGGTTAAGACCTACGGCTGCTAACCAAAAGGTCGGGAGTTTGAATCCACCAGGCGCTCCTTGGAAACTCTATGGGGCAATTCTACTCTGTTCTAGAGGTTGCTAAGAGTTGGAATGGACTTGATGGTAATGGATGTGTGTGTGTGTGAGATTTATGAAGAGAATGTAATTCAGGTACCATGTATTGAGGATATAAAAGCAACATTACCTGGATCCATTATTGATGTTTGATTCTAAATATTTTTTGAGAGAAGATACAAAAACACAGGTCACACAATTAACATTTCTAGCCACATTAAAAAAAAAAAAGGAATTCATATTCTTGAACACTGAGTTAAGCCATCCACATTCTCAGACAACTTACTGGGTATAAATATGGACTAATGTAAACATAGATCTAAATATTATATATTTAAATACTATTTTCAACAAGTTAAATAAGGCATTTAACGACTACAGGATCAGCACAGCAACTCTTACTGGCCTTTCTTTCTGGATGTAATTCCTTGTGGGTTCTGTTCACACAGATGAATGGCAGAAATTTCCCTTCGCTTCTTTATCGAATCAGCCTCATCACTAAGCTGATGCCATCTGGCATCCAGATATCATTGCTGCCCTCTACTTGCTTGCTTTCCTTCTTCTTTTCTTACATTATATCACACCAAGATTATTCATGGCCATACCTTTAAAACCTGAGTATTGTGTCAAAACATAAAAATATTTTCTTAACCATGCAGTAAAGCTGTAATGAAAATCTAATAACTCAGGATTTTTTAAAATGCAAGATCAAGGCACAGAGGGCCACTCAATCATACCTTTGAGGGGATGGCACCATTAAGGCTCTCCATGCAGTGAGCGCTAGCTGTATGATGGAGGGATGGCTGGTTAGAATGGCTGTACTGGCCATGCAAGGAACCCACCCTCCTCCTATTTCTTGTTCTGAGTCATCTAAGCAGAATTCCTGGCAACTGAAATAAATCTGGGAGGAACCTGGCTTCCGTAGGTGCTCAGTTAGTGCTCGCGTTATCTGCCTGGCATACCTTGTTTTAGAGAGCAGAAAAGTCTGGAAAAAGAAGGGCAGAACACCTAAAGTACCCAGGCCACACCTTTTTCTTAAGCCTGGCTCACTTAGCAAATTACACACCTAGGGCATTCAGTGGCCCGTTAGTGGCCTGAAGGAGTTAAGGAAATGAACGATTTCCTTCCTATTCCAAGTCAGATCAGACTTTTTAAGAAGACCAGCTAAATAGCTTCCTGTTCAGCATGGTAGACAAGCTGTATTTAAATATCCTAGAGATCAAGATAGTATCATTTTTCTCAAGAGATTAAACTGTCAAGGGGGTGATACTGTGTACTTGGCTTCAGGTGGTAGTGATGTTTATGCATACAACTCAAAAAGACTGAAAGTGAGGTATAAAAACAGTGGGAAATCTAAATCAGGAATTTGCATTAGTTTCTACATGATTAACATATATAGTTTTACCACCACATTGTGGTTTGGATCCCCCAGCAAATAAAAGGAAAACTTTGAGGTCTTAAAAATACCTGGAAACGTTATTTCAAAGTATTTTTCAGTAGAAGCAATCAGATGGGCTCAATCTGGCACTTAAATGGTATGTCCTACTGTTGTACACAGGGTCGCTGAGTCAGAACCAACTCAGTGGTACGTAACAATGACAAAACCTAAAAACACTCGCATCAGCTAGAGGCAAATGCAAAAAGTACCACTTGAATCACAGCAGAAAAGAATTCCATCAGTAACTTTCCATCCCCCTTTTCCGGTGCTTGGAGTCCCTGAGTGGTGCAAATAGTTAATGAGCTTGGCTGCTGACCAAAAGGTTGGAAGTTCAACTTCACCCAGAGGTGCCTTGAAGAGAGGCCTAGAGATCTACTTCCGAAAAATCAGCCATTGAAAACTCTATGGAGGACAATTCTGCTCTGAGTCACATAGGAGTTGCCATGAGTCTCAATCAACTGAACGGCAACTGGTGTTGGTAGTTTCCAACGCTAGGATGCAATGATATTACCTTTGGAAAAACGGGACTTCCTCACAATCTTACCAACTAACCATCATCCCTTCTGTGTTAACTGGGCAGCACGGATTCCCACTAATTCCTCAGCTGACATTCTCGGAAGCATGTTCACTTCATTGAGTTCATAAGATTTTCTGTGCTTGATCAGCATCATTGGCTAAAACCCCATGTTGCTTAGTCTTGGGTTGGGGTTGCATCTTGTTAGCATTTCCTGTTCATGCTGTTGTTGCTAGGTGCTGTGTAGTCGATTGTGACTTATAGTGACTCCATGTGACAGAGTAGCACTGCCCCATTGGGTTTTCTTGGCTATATGTTTATGGGAGCAGATCATCAGGTTCTTTTCCCATGGAGCCACTAGGTGTGTTTGAACTGCCAACCTTTCAGTTAGCAGCCAAATGCTTAACTGTTGCGCCACCAGGGCTCCTTCCTGCTCAATGAAGAGAGACAAAACTACCTTGCTTAATGGTCCTTGCTGCCTCTTTTCAGGAAAACCTGACAAAAACACGTGCTTGGATCAAGGCAAATCGTGGCCACCAGTGAAAAATCAGCTCAAGGGCTACAACACTCAGAAGTGGGTCAAGAGCTAATTTTTCCATATCAAGAAAATGTATTCATAACAATATTTCTGTTTTTGCAGCATATTAATCAAATACATTATCAATAAACCAGTCTCTTGCTGAGGAAAAATAATCAATGTCTCAAAGTATTTCTGAATTGAAACTACAGCTTTATATGAAGAATCTCAGTATTTAAGTACATTACCCCATGAGACCCAGTCTGCATCCTTATTTCAGATATTCAATGAGACTGATAGCTGTATTTGTATCCTCTGCGTCATGTTTAGCTTAGCTGAACAACAATGTTGGTATGTTCTTATGTTCTATAAAGTTTTAGTTGTGTCTTGGCAGTTCAGTTTTTCGTCTTTGATCATAGTTTTCTTCTAAACATATCCTTGAGTAGTTGCTTTCCAAATATTTTTGGCCAAGTGCTAACCAATCTTTTTCTTATATTTTGGGGTTATCAAAAGAATCTAACATTCAGTAAGGATATCTCCTCATGCTAAAGACTTTAAGTTAATGGTTTTCCTATGTTATTCAATTAGACAAGCTGTTGATAATATTTTCATTTTATGTATGGGGAAAAAATGATATTTGCTGCTTCACTAAATCATTTTTCAAGGCTAGCTCGAGCCAAAGCAAGAAGAGATCAGAGGTCTGGACCACTGTTCCTGCTTCACTGCAGCAGTGTAGAAGTGACAGTCACAGCTTCTAAACATTACCATTCAATCTAAGCAACTGAGTCTTTTTGTTGGGGGAAGAAATTACTTGCTGACAGTATATCATTTTTTCATAATACTTTGGAGAGTAATTATAGGTTGCTACATTTAGAAACCACTCTATATGGTTTTAAAAAAAGAAAATATTAAGACTATGCAAAATTATGTTTTTTAAATTCAAAATCAATAATAAAAAAAAAAAAAGACAGGACCTTTCCTACAGTTCAGCAGACTAAACATGTAAATGTATTAAAATGTGGAAACCATACACCTTTCATTACATTATTCTATAGCTGTCATTTAACTTATTTTGGTATAAAATTAATTATTGTTCTGAGCCTAATAGCATACATTTCCTGTGCCCTGTACCTGTGCTCCAATTACCATCTACTTCAATTCAGATCAATCATGCCAAGATGGCAATTCCCTTCCACTACGAGTAAAATTTAATAGTCTGGTATATGGCTAGGTGTTCAACGGTGAAAACTATGTGTTTAACTACTTCAGGGATTTCATTAAGATTAAAGTTAAATATAATGCATCTTAATCAGGCCTTCAGTGGAAAACATTCACTACAAAATATGGTTGACCACAGTCTACGTAAGGCTTCTGTGAAGCATTAAACTCCACTTACAGCTTTCGTTTGAGAGTTATCTAATAATGGTGAGATGTTTAATTATAGATATGTTTTGGGAGCCCTGGTAGCATAGTGGTTAAGAGCTCAGCTGCCAACCAAAAGGCCAGCAGTTTGAATCCACCAGCTGCTCCTTGGAAACACTATGGGGCAGTTCTACTCTGTCCTATAGGGTTGCTATGACTTGGAATCAACTTGATGGCAATGGGTTTTAAGATATATTGATTCATTTCCAACTTTGTTATATTAACATCAGTCATAATGCAATATTATATATCGATTATGCTTTAGATGAAATGCTGAAATATAGTGTACAAGGAGAACAGGGTTTATTTAGGTAAAATAATACATATCTAGATTTAAACATATTTATCCCAAGGATCCATATAAGGAGCAACCAACTTCAATTACTAGGCATTTTTCTGTGTCTTAAACAGAACCATAGTGGATTAAAGAGTTAATGCTCCTCTAAACTGAACTGCTTACTTCCTTTCCAGCAGCATGAAGGCCTCTCAAACGAGGTACTGGCAAGAGACAGACAAAAAGTTTCACGCCTTCTTATGTTCACTTAAAGGTTGCACTGTGATCTTTAACCACTGCCTTTCCTCCAAAGTTCTGCAATGCTTAGTTGCTTTTTCTAAGAAGCAGGAAAGGCTGCTGGGATAACTTTATAGTACAGAAATAATTTGTTTTGCTTATTGTCCTTTTGTAGCCCTCGCAGTGCTGTGGTTAAGAGCTCAGCTGCTAATCAAAAGGTTGGCAGTTCGAACCCATCAGCTGATCTCTGGAAACCCTATGGAGGCAGTTCTACTCTGTCCCATAAGGTCACTATGAATCAAATTGGCTCGAATAGCAATGGATTTGTTTGTCTGTTTTTGGTATTGTCCTTTTAAGTAAAAAATGTGTTACCAAATGTATGACTGATTGTTCTGCGGAACCAAGTGACTGAATACCATTTCTTTACAAATGACCTTTAGTCATTGTACAAATCTGTGTTTTGGATTTCTTTTCCAATCTCTTGTTTAGCGTACAAATCAGAAACATGATTTGTGTTCTGGGAAACCATATCAGATTTAGATATAAACAGGATGAGTCAGAAATCTCTCATTGCATTTGTGTATCTAGATTGCAATATTAATTTATATCTCAGTAAAATTTAAACTATAGGTTGAATTTGGAAACCATTTCGTATCCTACATACTATAGTATGATCTCCCAGAGTGTGGGTAACAATGTATAGCTCAGAGCCTAGTACTTATATTAAATGATTGACTCCAGGAAATCTTCAACCTGAGAAATCATTTTGGTCATGAAATTTATCAATAAGGCATTTCCCTTATTTGTAAAATGATGCAGCAGGTATGCCTATCAGTATTTTCTAGTAGAATCAATATACACTTATCAATCATCTATCAATCAACCAATCAACCTTTGTCTTTCTTCCTTGTTTCTTCTGCTGATGCATCTGGCAAATCTGTGGTTAATGGTCTTAGAAACTTCATGGTCTTGACAAAATATATCAGCTATGGAACCATGAGTAAGTGGAGCAAAGACCTGGGTCTCCATCTCAGCAAGAAAAGCTAATAAACTTCCCTTTTCCTGCAGATGTATTTTTCTTGCTCTTGAATTTTTGTGAGTGGCACTATTGCAAAATTGGGAGATAAAGAGAGTGAAAAGCTGCCCAGATTTTCATATCATATCTCTGTCACACCACAGATGGAGTCCTGGCCTTTCCAACTTGGCAACAGAAAAGACAAGAGTCAGAGTTTAGAGAAGAAGTAAAACATTATACCTTAGTTTTCTCATTTCAGGCAAAGTACTTAGAGACCAATCGTAAGTTTTGGGAAACATGGTGAAAACTGACAAAGCTCTAATTTATCAGTGACATGATGACACTTAGTTCAAATGTAAGTTCCTAAACTAACATGTGTTAGTTCATAGTAAGAAGCTTACGCCTAGTTCATAACCCATGAAATGGCACAACCAGTGAGATACTTTAAACCAGTGAGATACTTTAAACCAATCAGAAACCCTGGTGGTGTAGTGCTTAAGTGCTACGGCTGTTAACCAAGAGGTCGGCAGTTCGAATCCACCAGGCTCTCCTTGGAAACTCTATGGGGCAGTTTTTCTCTGTTCTACGGGGTCGCTATGAGTTGGAATCGACTCGACGGCCGTGGGTCAGTGGGTTTTAAACCAATCAGCTCAAAAGAAAAACAAATTGTGGTTTTATAACTTACGAGGGCTCTTCTGACACAACAGCTCCTTCTTCCAGCTCTTGAGCTTGTTTGTACCATGGGAGCTTGGCCTCTACAGGTAGTTTCTCTGAGAAACAGACCCACATAAAAAGAAGAGGTTAGAACCAATTTGGAATTTCAGGGGAATTCTCTCCCCCCCCCTTTTTTTTCCTCCCCACCAGTTCTTAGTTTTTCACTGTACCTAGAAGTTAGTATGTTCTTCAGCGCAAATACTAATAAGTTTGTTTAGGTAAATTTCTGCCCGATGGGAATAGCAAGAAAAAAAAAAGATTTGAAAAGTATTTAATACCAGTTTCTATGTGGCATGCCCCCTTTAACATGTTGAAAAGCAAGGGAAGGCCTTTTTATTATGAAGGCTGTAACACTAGGGCATCAGCCCAATATGGATAGAATAAGTCATCCAGGTTATCTTTCCACTGATCCCTAATGAAAAGTAGGACAACTTTTTAAAACAAACACCAAGTGCAAAAAATTATATTGCGATACTTTAATAAATTCTAACTTGTTTTTCTTTTATGTTTTGGCTAGTGTGATCTCTGCTATATTTTTCAATACCCAACACAACGCTGCCACTCTAAAGTTCACAGAACATGGCTTTAGATACCTGACTCATACAATACCACCCCAACTTGGCTCACGGACAATTGGAATATGAGCAATTTAGGGTCCCAATCCCATAATTTCACTGGTTTCACCTATTTATCTAGCTGTTGCCAAACAGTTCAGAACAAGCTTCCTAACTACTTCCTGGAAAAAATGTGTGGAGGAGCAAAAGAAATAGGGAGGTTACAACTGCTCCTATAGAAGTCACTGCCAAGATTCCCATTCTGACATATTTATTAGGGTCATTTATAGGCATATTTGCCTTTCTAGTATAAGCCAGTGAAGCTCTATCACATTTTATAACATATAATTGCAAAGATGAAAGAAATATGTCTGTATATGCATACACCATAGAATTATATGGCATTTTAATGATGTTTAGAGAGCCAGATCTCACTACTTAGTTGTGAAAATCCAGATTTTATCCTTGATAGTTAACCACAAACTGCTTTTTGTTCTCTGAAGTGGCTTGGTAAAGGCAGAACTAATAAATAATTGGCTATTTTAAGTCAGAGGAATCACTACTTGTCCTCCATGTACAGCAATTGTTTATAGTCAGAAAACAAAGCCAAGGAGAAATGTACGACTGCCAAAGCCAAAAGGGTTTGTTAACATTTTAAACACAGCAACACGGTACCTATACACACATAATTTTACAACTACTTCACCTCTCCCAACTAAATGACTCAGCAAATGAAGCCATTTCTGATGGCATGAGCTAGCTATCTGTCTTTCAATAATGGAGCATTCAATTTGGCATTAATAGTAGGCTTTCAATACTTCACTGCAGATTTGCAGTGAATCCTGTCAGCTGTGCTAAAGGCCAATCCTACTATATTTAAGGATGCTAATTATTATTTTTTTTTAATTATAGTCAAGAGCTAAAAGGTAACATTTGTGGAGCACTTGCTATATGTCAGGCACTGGGCTAAGCACCTAATCTGCATTATATCTAACTTAATCCACATGTAATCTCGGAGGTAGTTACTACTTTACAGATGAAGAAACTGAGGCTGAGAAAGAGCTACACTTAGTAAAATTAATTAGGATTTCATTATACACACACACACACACACACACACACACACACAGTGGCAGTCCCTGGATTATGAATGAGTGCCGTCCCCAAATCTATAAGTCAAATTTGTACGTAAAGCAGAAGAGTTAGGTACGGTCTATGTCTAATGTCAGTTAGTTAAATGTTTATCTCAGTATATAGTATATAATGTACCTTTCTATGCATAAAAAACATTAAAGAAACACTTCCAGGTACACTAAAACATCTTTAACATAATAATGTAGTAATAACGTTTTGTTGCACCGCAAAGTAGAACCTATTTGTTATTACGAACAATTGTATGTACTTGAATTTTTAATATAATAGGCTTTGTGGGGGTTGGTTCACAACTACAGGTTGTACATACATGGGACGTTTATAACCCAGGGGCTGCCTGTGTATGTTGCTTTCATATCATTAATTTGGACTTCATGACGTCATTTACTCCCTCCAAGGAAAACCTATAGCACAATAGTGAGCTATACCGTAGCTCGTTTTCAGGATGAATTTGAATGGTTTAAAACAAATACATTAAGAAAAAGGTGGAAACTATACTTAATATTAAAAGTAGGAGGAGGTTTGTAATAAAGAACTTTTTATTTCTGAATGGTTTGTGACTTTGGGTTTACCTATTTCACTGACACAGTCTAGGACAGAAATAATTACAATTAATCTTGATCACTAAGTAAAACTTTATTACCTTAAAAAAATTTATAATGTGTATTACATTCTGATTTACATTTCATTTCAAACGGTGATTCCAGAATTTAGTCTCGTACTAACATTTTCATCTTGAATATAAAAAGCAACAGTTTTTGGTTTTATCAGTCTGAAGTATGTGGCTTCTCACTGTACTTCAGGCTTAGCAAAGCCCAGATACACTTAGATTCACTGAGATGTTTTTAACAGCAAGAAATGCGGACAGTAAATCACACATATTTCTGTAACATTTGGCCTCCTTTCAAGCAGATCTATCTGGTTCTTTTTCAGCAATAGTCTTCAAACAACTTTATGACTAGGGAGAGAATTATATAAACAAACGGATTTCTGTCGGCAGTGCTTAAATATTTGCTACCAAAACTATACGACAGATTTTACAAAAAGAATTAAGTCCATTTAGCAGAGTTTAAGTCACAAAGAATATTTACTGAGAACGCTTGGAATAAATATATTCCAAGGAATTTAAAACCTGAATATGCGCAAGCAATTATGAGACCCACAAGGGAGCTCATGCCCAGTTACCTTTGGGTTTATAGCAGGGAGTGGGTATGATGCATTCCTCTTTTATGTGGGGCTTTGTTTTCGGGCTACAGCCTCCTGTGTGCATTCCTCGATGGTCAATGCAGAGGACCACACGGTACCTGAGGCCCTGGCCACATGTCACCGTGCACTGGAAAGAGAACGCAAGAGAGAGGAGACTCATAGGCAAAGCCTTGTTTACTTCTCTTTATTTCCAAGCTAAGACTTTTCATACATGGCCTGGCTTTTATAAGAGGACTCTGACAGATTTGTACCACTTCTTACCAGTCATGGGATCTTTGTTCTGGTTGGCTATTTGGGGGTGGGGCTGGCTGAAAATTCAATCGCTTTCTATTTCTTAGATTTGGATTAGTCAACTAGCAATCCTTAAGTACCTACTGTGTGCAAAGTCTCAAACCAAGCACTGAAAAGGAGAAAACAAGTGTCTCTCCAATTTTGCTTATTAGCACCGCATTTTTCTTTAGTCACTTTGCTAATACTTGTTACATCCAAAATATGAGAAACGATAGCCCGCACATAGATTCTAAAATTCTTTTGACTCTCATCGTAATTAATTTATATAGCAGCATAGTTGATCCAACTGATTATACTGAAATTAAAAAACAAAAAAACTACGTTTTAAAGAACTGATTCGATGGCCAGAAGCAGCCAGCACTTCCAGTAATTTTATACGCCTGGTGGCAAATCCAGTCATAGAGAAACGTCACAACTGCCAGGAAGCCACTTGGCTCTGTGAAGAATATTTCGTCATCTCTGTGGCTGTTGGCACAACGGTTGCATTTCCTCATCTATCTCCTTTTCCATTTCCTTTTTTGCATTAGCAGCCAGGAAACCCAGAATCACATTTTATGTTTAATTGCAGCAGCTTCCCTAATTGGTAATTTTTTTTTTTGTTTTAATTACTGTGCTATTTTCAATTCATTCATTTTTTTTTTTTCAATGAACAACATACATAGTTTTATTTCTTTCCACCCAGACCTGTTTTGGATGTAGACAGGGCATAAGAAACAAAAAAATGAAACCAAGCTTTTGGTCTACTGAGCTCTATCATTACAGCAACACTCACAGCTTCAGGATCAGTCACTGGGCCTCAATTATTCTTGAAAGGTATTGGCTTCCCCTTGCCATTTGAGGGAACATTATCTGGGGAGTGATAGAGGCCTCCTGAAGGAACTTAAGGAACGATTTTTTTGATCACTAGTTTCAGTCATGTGAGATTTGTGGCACTGTTCCTATTCCAGGAGCTAAGCTGGTAGGTTTCCAGACACCTCCAGAAGACAAGTGGGGACTCTGCACAGGGTACCCGATGGGGCTGTGATGACAGAGGGAAGAGTGGACTTACTCTCCTAGCCAACAAAGAAAGAAGGCACAGTTACCGGAGACCACTCCTGTGCCAGCCATTTAGGGCAGTCAAAAATGTTGCAGGGCTGCACGATGGGCATCTTAGGGGTGTACATGCATTTCCACTCTTCCACTGAAGTGACATGCCCCTGGATGTCCTCCTCCACACAGGAAACTGCCCGGCTCTGGATGCCCCCCCCACACGAGGAGGAGCACGCGGTCCACGGGGTGGCCTCCCACCTACAGAAGCAAGGCGGAGTCATCAGGGCAGACATGCACATTGCCAAACCTCCTCAGCGACCTTCAGACCAACCCCGTTCCCAGTGCCTTATTGGGACAATCAGGTTCTGAGAGGCCATGGTCCAGAGAACCAGAAGCCATCGAGTCCCTGAAATCCGATGAGTAAGAGAGAAAAGGAGCCAACACTGGCAAAAGTGCTCTGTAAACCATGAAGCTCTACACAAATGTCGAAATTAATTTTTTGAGGGAGGTCCCCAAGAATATCTGTATGGTCTGTAATCTACTTAAAAAGAGGGCTAGTGGTTCCTTCTTCCTATAGTTTCAATACTTTCATTTATTTATTTTGAAACTATACATCACCACATATCTATGGCAAGACTAAAATTGTACCTGGGCTGTACTTTTAATTTTCAGTGTAATACTTTGTTATATAACGTTTGAGTACTTTTTACATGAGAAACAAGATACTCCTTTTTTCTTGCTTCTGTAGCCATCACCTTTGGGACTACGTGGATTCGGAATGATTTTGATGTTCAAACAGTCCCATCCTTAGTTTGGGGAACACAAGTGTTAATATAGGCATTATCTATTTATTCTCTAGCTCTTGAGGGATACTAAGACTTTTCCCAATAAAGAACTCCTGGAATTGTGAAGAGGTTTGGTTTTTGCCGAAGGCTGATAACGTCTGAATCTAAAGATACAGTTAAATAAGGTTACTGTCAGTAACATTTAAGAGGGTCCCATTGATTTTTCAGAGCTTTCATCTGGGACCAGGGGCAGAGGGATATGTTAGCCCAATTCTTCTCTCTCTCTCTCTGTAGCCTTAGAGAATACAGAATTTCTAAACACAGAAATGTGGGAGCCAAATGATGCCGAGTTTTCTTTCTCACACATACTCTGCTTCCTGATGAGGATTTAAGATTTCTCTTAGAATTATGAGAGATGTAATTTCAGTGAGGGAGAAACAAAATGTTACCATGCTGATTTACTTGAATAGTTTGAAAGGAGCCTTGGTCATGCAGTGGTTAAGCACTAGGCTATTACCCGAAAGGTTGGTGGTTCAAATCCACCAGCAACTCTTCAGGAGAAAGATGTGGCAGTCTGCTTCCGTAAAGATTTCAGCCTTGGAAACCCTATGGGGCGGTTCTACTCTGTTGCACAGGTACAGCATGGAGACTTTATTTTATAAGTAGGACTTCATGTATATATGAGCTTGATTTCTCTTCTGCATGAGGCTGAAAAATGCGTGTTTCCCAGTTACAGAGGGTTTTCCTTTGAACTGTTCAAGTCTAGGCAACAATTGTTATTTCTACTGCCAACAGTTTAAACCTGCTGCCAAATATAAAGTTTTCCTATGCATATCTCCCCAGGAGACACATAAGAACGTGCTACTGTGGGGAAACTGAGGTCCTCTGTCTAGCCCTCGGGAAACTTTCTGATCCTTGTCAAGGGAATGAAGCAATTCTATAGAGAATTTCTCTTTCAAAAGGGTAAACCAATTTCTGTTTGTCTCCATACAAAGTATCTGCAGGACTTCTCTCTGGATGTAGACAGATAACAGGCCTGATTCACACGGAAATTGGGCTGAATAAGTCAGTCCATATTCAAATTGGATTTGATCTGACAGTAAAATGGAAGGATGGTTTTAAAACGCACATTTAATCTTTTAGCATAATAGGAGGTCGTGGGAAGATCACATAGTCTAGTTGGTACTCTAATATCCCTAAACTTGACCTTTCTGAAGAGAGTGGTTCATTTCTGTCTCAACACTTGGGCCTGACCCATAGGATAATTTCACAAACAGTAATAAGTATCCTTCCTGTTCCTTCTCAGTAATCACAGAGACAAAATGGTGCTAAAATTATTCTAAGAATTTATAGTATAGTTCCAGCATATCACCGCAGTTCTATTATGTGAAAAATTGTCATGTGAATCCTTGTGTAATAACAGTATTATGTGGGATTTTAAAACAAAACATGTGCAGGAGCTTTAAGGAAAGGATGACAATAGCTGGATGATAGGGGGCATCAGTTAGGACATCTGAACACAGTGACCAGGTAAGTGCTTGGAATAGAAAGGGCACATCCAAGAACCTTCTCCTGGACTGACACATGAATTCACATATCGCAGAGCTTAACTCCTTTGGCTTTTAATTTTATTAAACACATGAATGTTTACTTAAATTTGAGTTCAAGATATTTTCAAAATTAAGAAGGATATGGAAAAATTATATATATTAATTATGAATTAAGAGACTTCATCAGACTATACTCTTATGTCCAGATATGTGCTTCAGCAAAGACTGAAAGCAGGAAAGAACAGCCTTAAAAACTTACTGAGTTTTGAATCTATACTTGTGGTCATAAATGCATTGAAGTAACTTATTAAATGAAACTTTCTGCCTTGATCAGCAGGTAGCTGGCATTTGAGAACCATTTTTGAGCCTTGGTTTTTGTTATGAATGAAAACATACTTGTAGAAATAACTTCCACTTACTAAGACCTTGTCAGTAAAGCAGCATATCTAACTTAGAACTAGCTCAATAACAGAAGTACAAAAGGTAAGAAACACAGTCTTGTGTATTTGGTAATTGTCCTTCCCCATTGTGCATGGACATGCCAAATGTGAACATAGGGAAATGGTGCTAACCAACACCAAGGAGATATATTTCAATATACCACAGAGAATACTAGGCTTTAGGCATTTTGAGGGAAATCCCAATACATAAGAAATCAAGTTGTACCTAAGACAGGCATTAGCCATGCCGGAGAAATATAAACAGAAGAGATCATAGATATGAAAGAAGTCTATTACCTGCCATTACAGGAAAAACAAAAGCTTCATGCTGATCACCTCTGACACCTAACTTTGTCTTTACTTTGAAATATGTCATCTTCACACAGTAGATACACGTGTCCTGACTCAAGGCCATCAAGCTGATTCCAACGCATACCAACCCTATAGGACAGAGAGAGTAGAACTGCCCCACAGGGCTTCCAAGGCTGTATTCTTTCCGGAAGCAGGCTGCCACATCTTACTCCTATGGAGTGGCTAGTGGATTTTAATCCCTGACCATTTGATCAGCAGCCTATGGCTTAACCACTGAGCCACCAGGGCTCCTACATGTGTGCTAGGGTTACCTATTTTACAGTTAGAGAAATTGAAATCAAATGACCTCTTGGTTCTGTCAAAATAATCTTTAGATATTCCCATTTAATTTTTTTTCGACGAGAAATTTAATAAGTTTGGTTCTGGATCAAACAAGCATAATGATATATCGAGAGCAGACTAATGTTGTTTATTGTCTTTATCAGAACAGCCCTAGGTAAGTGGAAAGGAGCTGACTAATGAGGTAACCACTTAGTGAAAGAACTTAAAAATAAAGTCCAACTATATGGGGTCGCTATGAGTCGGAGTCGACTCAACGGCACTGGGTATACATCATATGGAGCCCTGGTGGTGTACTGGTCAACAGCTTGGCTGCTAACCAAAAGGCTGGCAATTCAAATCCACCAGCCGTTCCTTATAAACCTGTAAGTCAGTTCTACTGTGTCCTATAGGGTCATTATGGGTCAGAACCGACTCGAAGGCACCTAACAACAACAACGACATACATCATACAAATCAAATCCCCCTCTCTATATGCTACCATCAGAATGGTAAAAAGTGAGCTCCCAGGCAGTCACTGGAAGTATTTACTAGAGGCTGGTTGGCAACTTTCAGCGGTGTATATGTATTACATACATTTATATGCAAATATATATGTAAATATGTGTGTGGATATGTACGTGTGAACACATATCCAAGCCAATTTACATATATGCATATTTGTGTAAATATATATGCATGGTGTGTGGGTGTAATTGTTGGGGAAGGAGTGGGAGGATGCAGGCTCACTGGAGAGCTGGACTAGACCGCAATCAGTCTCTATTTGGATTCTAATTCATGAGGGATTTGGAGATTTTAGATCAAGCTTTGCTATATTTTACAGTTCACAAATTACTGTCTAGGATTAGTTTAGTTTGGGATTTAGCACACTATTGTAGATTATTCCGAGTATTTATGGTCTGATTCAAACTCTTTGTTCTACATAGCAGCTGACTCCCTGAGGGCCAAAGGGGCAAAGAGAATAGAGCGAAAGTCTCTTAGCACAGTGGTTACTGAATCCCAATTCTAATTTCTGCTACCTGTGGAGCTGGTTTCACCCTGGCAGCTGATACTCTCATTAGCTAGCTGACTTTTCAGCTTCTCCAGTTTTCTTCTGAACATGTCAATAAAGAGAACAAGTTCTTTAAAAAGTTCCTGAAGTACTTACATTATTTTTTTCCTGGCTTTTAAAAATATTGTACTTTCATAAAGCAATGCAGCACAAGGAATTTTATGGTTTGAAAAAAAAAAGTTCCCCCAAATGTCCCGAACTACAAGAATATGAAAAAAAAAAAGTTTTTTTGTACTTAATTTTAATTTCATTGAAATAAAAAGAGAATATTTAACATCCACATGCAGGGTAAGGCCACATCTGGAATTCCACATCTGTGGGTATTGCGACAATAACTTGCGGCAGTGTTCAACAGTTAGCAACAATGCTTTAATGACTAGGGTCCTATTGCAGAGGACACAGAAAAGGACAAAGGGAGGCAAAGAAAAGACAAAACATAAACCCATACACTGTATCTAATCAGAGTGAATTACTGTGTCCAATTCAATGTAAGATGATCCTATCTTAAAAGGGTTTTTGAACGACAAGCTTACAACCTGAGCAGGCCAGTATTATGCAAAAGCAGAGCTCAGGGTGGATTGCAAAATATACCATCTACCATCTTATTATCATTATTTTTTTTTTACACAACACAGAAACTTAAAAACAAAATGAAACAAAACAAAGCAGCAGCAGAAGATGGATTTACTAATTCTAGCAATCTAGCATCAGGATGATTGATTTACGTACCGAGGAAGGGGATGGTAGAGGTCATAAGGCATGATCTGCTTGTATCCGTCACTGTTAGGAACAATAATGCCAACCCTCTGAGTAGAAGGTACACACAATAAAATAAACACTAAATGATTACATTATACAAATCGTTTTATACAAATGCAAAACAACATTAATAAATTGAGGCTGAAATACAAGACTAAAACAGTTTAACATCTTTATGCTAGCACGTGCTTTAGGAATGGGGCAAGTTCTTTGAAAGGGCACCGCTTAGTATAATTAGTTCTCTGATCCAAGCAGGAAATACCATTGGAAAGGGTGGTGGCAAGAAAACTTGGCACCTCATCATTAAATATGACACAATAAGCTTGTAAATGTTCTTTAATCCCCCAAGTTATACATCCTATGAGGTCATTATTATTATCATCATTACTAATGTCACTTCCAGATGCTCACCAAGCAATTACTGTTACTGTCTCACTTCTGATGAAAGAGAGAGCTATTTACGCACAACTAGGTACCCTGGGATTGACAATACTATGTAGCATGCATTAGCAAATAGCTTTCTTCTTTTGGCAGATCTAAGTATTTTACTAATACCTGGAAAGCAGCCACTTGGGTGTTTTATAAGGGGAGGGGGAAACTCTTAAACATAGTTGGCAATTATCAGAAAAAGCAAGTTACCTAGCAAAACAATGGTAGCATTGTTAAATAGTAAATACGCACAGAAAAAATTTTGTGGTCTATAAAGTGTTATATAGTGTTAATTGCTGTTATGGTGGTGGTTGTGACTATCATGGCTGTGAGTATATCTAGTACCCTGAGCAGCTCTGGGAGGTTTGGTGACTGGAAAGTAGAAGCTCAAAGAGCCACAAGTAATGACATCGGCTGTGTGGAAGTCCCTAGAGGTCTTTCTTTTTGTTGTTGTGTGCCACTGAGTCAATTCCAACTCATGGCAACCCTATAGGACAGAGTAGGACTGCCCCATAGGGTTTCCTAGGTTGTCATCCTTACGGGAACAGATTGCCAAGTCTTTTCATCTGCGGAGCTGCTGGATGGGTTTGGACAACTGCCCTTTCAATTAGTAGCCGAGCACTTAACCACAGCAACAACAGGAGCCCATACAGGCTTTTGGGGCTCCAATAAACTACACTCACCTACCTCGCTGTTTTCTACTAATACCTCCAATTGGTAAGATTGGCTTGTTGCTAAGACCTAGTGCCCTGGCTTGTGGAAAATTTATGACTCATGGTCTCTGATAAGACAAGTAATACAACAGACTGTCCATCAAGAGTGGGAGACGGATAGAACACTTGTGCGGTTAGTACACAGATGGCACCCTGAGGCAACACTGTAGGGAGGGCATGGACAGAAGACATTCATTGTGCAACTGACAAATGATAGGAAGCCCTTTCTGGAATAGTGAAGCAACCTATGTTTCTATCTGTATTCCTGGGATGGATGGGTATATATTCATATAAATATGTATTTAATGTTTATATTTAAATTTAAATAAATAAGAAATTAGTTTTAGCCCCATCCCCTCATCAAAGTTATAGTATGTTCTTTTTATGTGGCTAGCAAACCTAAGCTTTGGGATAGACAGCCAAAGAGAAAGAGTGAGCTGGATGTACTTTTTTGGATCAGAAAGATGAAAAATAGCACTCATGAAAATAAGAAGGAAGGCGGGGAGGAAAAAAGAGGACTGGGTAGTTTTTGAAGAAATTCCTGACAGGTAAGCATAATAAGACAAATTTGTTTGAAAGAAAATGCGAAACAAAGCTATAAAGAGAGATTTCTATTCACAGGAGGAATACTATTTATTTTATTGGAATACTATCTATTTTATGTGACTAAATTTTTTGTACTTATTTGTATGAGTAAATTTTTCTGTTGTGTTTATTACCCTCAGTAACAAGGTTCATGAAACTGGATGCTCCATTTTGGCACACTCAAAATCCTATAGCTCTTTACCACAAGAATACAATGAATATGACATTAAACAGTTCTGTTTTTGGAATTAGGAAAACTGTCTAGTCTCTTCTGCCTTCTTCTGATACACAAGAAATTGAACATAAAAGGCTTATCCTGCTTTTTGTTAGAATCATGTGGCCTCTTTCCAGTAGTTCTTATGGCTAGTAATTAAGGGAATTTAAAGACTATATTTTAAAGAATGTCATCCTTCCAAAACTCTTGTGATAATTTTGGAAATATACTTGTTATCCACAGTAGTTAAGGAATAAATCAAA